>NC_092879.1:24849955-25162231 GCF_028372415.1 Notamacropus eugenii | reverse complement strand
AGTTGAAACAAGGTGTTGGAGCAGAATCGGTTATGCCTTCAGCAAAAGTAAAACTGGCATGAGTAGCAGTCATCTGAGGCAAAGGAAAAATACAAAGGCAGCTAATTAAAAGAGGTGTTCAGAGAAATTACATTTTTCCAAAAGGCACCACAGACGAGGAATTAATATCAATACTGAAAAATATATACATCAAATGGTATAGCATCCAAATTCTTGAAGGTTATAGCAGGGAATAGGCAGTAACAGTCTGATAGCAGGCTATCAATTTACCACCTGACAGACCTAGATAAATTTAATTTATTAAATATCAGAAAGAGAAGATAAGGAGATAAATAGAATTTTGCAACGTTAGATATGGTAGACTTCTGAAGAATGCTGGATGGCAATAAAAAGGAGGATAGCATTTTTTATCTGACCTGCATGGGAGCTACAAAATAATGACCTTGTGTTTGGGCATAGAAGCCTCAGAAAAACGGCCAAAAAGAAAAAATCTTGAAGACATCCCTTTGGGATCATAATGCAGTAAAATACATATAATAAAGGACTTTTGATGCATAGGTTAAAAGTTAGTTGGAAACCAAGTCATCTACTTTTACAGAATGAGTGGATCAAAGAAGTAAAGATAGCACCAATAATTTCATTAAAGAAAATGACAAAAATGAAATAACATACCACAATTTGTGGGATGCAGAATAGGCAATACTTGAGGGCAAATATACACCTGTAAATGCTTATATCCATAAAAGGAGGGAAGAAGAGATCAACAGATTGTATTCATGAATTATATTCAAATTGGTCTTAGCAGTTATTTAGCACCTCATCCTTTATTTACAATAATCACAAATCAGCAGCTGTCTTGTCAGATTAAGGCAGTGCAGTTAATTAGTTTTTTCAGAGGGCACATATATATATATGTGTATGTATATATATATATATGTCTCTCTATATATAATCTATGTGTGTTTGTGTGTGTGTGTGTGTTTTAGACTTTCATCCCAATTTTTGGAATTTCTTAAATTTATAATTGTTATAAGCAATGGCAATGCGAGGTTTTCAATTGTCTTGCAAATACACATTTTAGAATTTGTTAAACTTTCCAATTTTCTTTTTCACTTCTTTTTGAATTTGAGTGTATTAAATTATATCTCCGTATGAACAGGATACTTTCTTGAACACACAAATGTTATGTGTTGAATTTTTTGCCTGTTTCTTTTTCAATAGATCGTGATCCTTTGTTGAAAACAATAGTGATGCCTACAGTAGCCTTAACCCTTCAAGACACAGCATGGGCTCTTTTTTGTTTTCACACATGTTTTCCTTTCAAAAAAAATTTTGGAACCAGAGTAGGCACTTGATATTCACCACTCCTGAAAGATGGTCCCTCAGGATGTATATTTTCAGATCACTATTTTACTGAAATAAATATACTACATTTTATGTTGTACCTCATATACTAAATATATTTATGACAATTGGCTTCCCTTTATTTGTAATTCTGTATACACTGGAACTCTGAGCATAGAAAAAAGAGTCATTCCTTTCAGTTGCAACTAAAACCTCACATTCTGTAGGAATGCTTCCCAGCCCCTTTTAATTCCAGTGCCTTCCTTCCTTTAATCATTTCACATTTATCCTGTATGTTGCTTTGTATACATATACTTGCATGCTGTGTGTCAGATGGAGGTGTGAGCTCTTTGGGGCAGGAATATCTTTTGTCTCTGTTTTGTATCCCTAGCTCTTAGCACAGTGCCTGACACGTAGTCAGTGCCTACTGACTATGTAAAGGTTGATCAATCGATTGGTTGTTCTCAGGACCATCCGAGGCCTTACAGTCTGTAATGGAAGAGCCTTCCAAGCCTTGCTACCTGCCTTCCCAGCCCTAACACTCTGTCCTCTCTGACCTCTCCCATGCCTGATATAACCCATGTTCACATCCCACAGACTCAGTCACTGTTTGTTCTCTGACCCTGACCACCTTCCAGATTCTGTGTCCTAAAGCCCCTCCCAAGCTGGATATTCTAGGTTGAAGGGTTCTACCTCCTTTGGTCTAAATTTGGTCGAAGCTCAGAAATTCCTTTTTAGATCTACATTTACTATCTCACATTCTGGCTTCTGTGTCAACTCCCAGTTTTGATGTTCAGAAACTCACTGCCATCCCAGTCCTGAAATTCTCCCTTCTCCTCTTTATCTATCCTATCATATATTTTCTTGAAATGTATATCCATGTCCATCAATCTTGTTCTAAAGCATCTGCCAGCTTTGCCATTTTATGTTCAAATTCTGCTCACTAAAGTGATAAGACTTTTTTCTCCTCTTCTGCTTTTCTATTCAGGTTTATCATGTTAAATTTCATGTCTGTTAAATAAGTACATGTTACAACATATTATTACGTCAAATCATGATAATACAGTGTTTAAATCTTTTAAAGTTGAACCTTTAAAAATGCATACTATATGCTAGCCTTATTTGTTTCAACAGATACTTCCCATTTATTTTGAGCCAGGTTGCACAGCGGATGGATCACTGGGCCTGGAGTCAGGAAGACCCAAGTTCAAATCTGACCTCAGACACTTCTTAGCTGAGTGACCCTGGGTAAGTCACTTAACCCTGTTTGCCTCAGTTTCCCTTTTGTCAAATAACTTAGAGCAGGAAATAGCAAACCACTGCCATATTCTTTGCCAATAACAGCACAAAGGGGTCCAGAAGAGTCAGACACCACTGAAAAATAGCAATATGTATCCTGCTAGCTCTGCCATTCTCTTGTCCCTCTCTGGCATCTCCAAGGCCCTCCCTCCTGTGTGCTGAGATCCTACTGAACCAGACACTGTCACTTTTCTGGCCCTGATCATCTTTGTGTGTTCCACATTCCCTGCCATCTTTGATGTTCTGGGTTGCATGGCACTATCCAGCTAGAACCCATGAATCCCAAATAGCCCCCAGTCTCTCATAGATGCTATGTTGGATGTGCCTTCTTCTGTGTTGTATCCTAGACACTATGTCACCTCTCAGTTTTGTTGCTCAGAGCCCAGACTCTGAATTCGCAGCCTGGAAATTCTCCACCCTAAGCTCTTTCTAAAACCCATTCCGGGATAGTGATTTCACATTCAAAGGTCTTTTCTCTTCTGCTATTCTTCACATGTTTTTTCCTTTTCAGTTATGTAATTGTTTTTAGTATATTAAATCCTTGTATACCTTAGAAGCAGAGTTATTTAAAATCAGAAATTGCTTCCCTTGTGAATCATATGTACTTGCATTATTTTTTCTGTAAATACGGCCCATTCACTCACCATAACAATAACCTGTGAAACAACCATTCCTGTTAGAAAGACTGCCTTTGATTAAAGTTTTGAAGGCCGTTATTTTTTTACATTTTTTTCATTTACATTCAGATTAGGCACAGTATATTCACAATTCCATGTTGGGGGGCAGAGTGAGGGTGGCAGACTGAATAATCACAACAGTCAAACCTCCCCCAAAACCTCCCGTACAAAGAGACCCCAGAAAACACTGAATAGATTTCTGGGTAGGAAAGTCAAGAAAAAGTCACATTAAGTCCCAAGGCAGATGAAGAAGATGGAAGAGAAGCGTGCCAACGCTGGAGTGTAGGTTGCCCTTGGTATGGCGGATGTGGCACCTGAGGGTGCTGTTGGGCAGGCAGCAGCAGTGCGGCGTAGCAGTGGTGATGGCAGCAGCGGCACCGGTGCCCAGGAAGGAAAGGGGATTACTAAGTAGATTCCTTTTCAATTCCTGGGCGCAGGGTCAGGTGCCAATTGTTAGCTCTGTCACTCATTACACAGTGCTGAGTCGCAGTTCCAAGGTGGAGAAGAGTGGTGGTAGTCATGAGGAAGCAGCTGCCCTACCTGAGTAAGGACCAGAGCCCAGGTCATAAGGACAGTGACCGGACCTGTCATGGGATCACACCACTCTGAAGGCATCAAAAAGCTACAGATCCCTAGGTCTACTTGTGAAAGCAGAAGGACATAATAGACAGAAATTCGGCCCAGTCCTCCCCTCCAGAGGAGAGCAGAGCCCAGCTCTAACATAAAATCCAAAGTGAAGATGGAGGCTAAGGAAATGAGCAAACAAAAAGAACCTGAGCATACAAAGCTACTATGGTGACAGGAAAGCTCAGCAGAAAAACTCAGAAGAAGACAATGTCTTGAAAACAAGAGTGATATAAGAAAAATTGAGGAAATGATTGAAGGATGAGCGAAAATTTATGAAAAGAGAATTAACAATCAAGAAGAGGAATCTCCCAAAAAAATACCAAAGAAAATAATTCCTTAGAAATCAGATTGGCCTACTGGTAAAAAAAAAAAAAATGGAAAACCTCCATGAAGAAAACAACACCTTAGAAATGATAATTGGACAATTGGGAACTAATGACTCCATGAGACATCAAAAAATAGTAGAAACAAAGTGAAGAGACTGGAAAATAGGAGAAAATATTTAATATAGCTTAGGAAAAGTAAGTGACATGTAAAACAGAGCTGAGAGAGGTAATTCAAGAATCTGGGCACCACCTGAAAGCTATGGTTTAAAAGAGAGCCTTGGTATCCTATTTCAAGAAATCATAAATGGAAAATGGCCAAGTATCTTAGAACCAAAGAGGAGAGCTAAAATTGAGAGTCTCCTGGTCCCCCTGCTAAAGAAATCCTCAAATGAGAACTCCCAGTAATATTCTAGCCAAAATCCAGAGCTCCTAGGTCAAGGTACTGTACGCAGCCAGAAAGAAAGAATACAAATACTCTGCAGCCACATTCAGAATCACACAAGATTGTACCGTATTACACTGCATAACTGTTGCCACCGCATAATTGTCACAGCCTGTTGTTGCTTATTTAGTGCAAAACTTGATTTATACCCTTTCGTTGTGTAATCACGTGGCATAATTCTGTTCACAAAAAAGTTTACAAAGGAGCAAGGTATTCCCCAGTGGCATATGGGTGCACATTTATCTCCCCCACATTGTGAGCTAGGAGCCCAGAGTTCTTAGCACACAGGCATTGTCAGTGTCTTTCCCAGAGCCAACCTGTGTGGTTTCTTTAGAGGGCTCCAGGACTAATGGTATTGTTACTCAACCCAGTGAAAAACTGAAGTGGCAGGGGAAGTGGTAGGCAGGTGAAGCCGCCATGGTCAGGCACTTGAAATGGTAAGACTTGCATCTTCCCAATTTTAACCTATATTCATGAGTATTCCATACATTCTTATTCTTGCACCAAAGGCAGTTTGTACTAAATGATTTTTAGGTAACCCTGGTACAACTTTTTTTTCAAAACCTTTACATAATGGTTGCACCCCACTTTTCCGCAAAACATTTTGTCTGAAAATCTGTGACCGTCATGCACTGAAATATGGTATGTGGGACTGGAGAGCTTGGAATATGACTTTCCAGAAGGCACGGGAGCTAGGATTGCAACCATAGAGAGCCTACCCAGCCAAACTGAGTATAATCCTACAGGGGTAAAAATGGGTAATTAATGAAATAGAGAACCTTCAAGCATTCCTGAAGAAAAGACCAGAGCTGAATAACAAATTTGACATTCCATCAAAAGACTCAAGGGAAATATAAAAATGTCAACATGAGTGAGAGATCATAGCAATTGAACAAGTTTACACTGTTTAGATTCCCATGTGGGAAAATGATGCATGTAACCCCTAAGAACATAATCATCGTTATGGCACTTAGAAGGAGTCTACTAAGGCAGAGGGCATGGGTTTGGGTCTCTTATGTTAGTATAATCTCCAAAGAAGAAGGGTGGGAAAAACGTATGCACTGGGGGAAGGGGAAAGGGAGAGAAAGAATGGAGAAAGTTAACTTCCATAAAAGAGACTCTCAAGGAGAGTTTTTACAATGGAAGGAAAGTATGGGGCACAGAGTAGGCAATATTTGACCCTTACTCTTATCTGAACTGCTTGAATCTGAGAAGAGGGTGTGTGTGTGTGTGTGTGTGTGTGTGTGTGTGTGTATGTTTGCACATGCACACATACACGCGTACACGTACACACACACACACACACACACAAATTTGGGTCAGGAAACTAATTTATCAATCTCAACAATGAAGTAGGAGGGGAATGGGCTAAGAGAAAGTGGAGGTGGATACAATAAGAGGGAATGATGGTTAAGGGAGGCAGTGCTCAGAAACAAAACAGACTCTTATACTGTTACTTCACGTTCGGAGAAAATTCGCAGGAGAAAATAGAGAAGGATGAGTAGAAGAGTATAGAGGGAAATAGACAATTAACAATCCTAACTGTGAATGTGAATGGATGGCCTCACCCACAAAATGGTAGATGACAGGAAAATGGATGAGAAACCAGAGTCCAACAAGGTGTTGTTTACAAGGGAGATGGGAAATAGAGACACACACACACACACAGAGTTGAAACAAGGTGTTGGAGCAGAATCGGTTATGCTTCAGCAAAAGTAAAACTGGCATGAGTAGCAGTCATCTGAGGCAAAGGAAAAATACAAAGGCAGCTAATTAAAAGAGGTGTTCAGAGAAATTACATTTTTCCAAAAGGCACCACAGACAAGGAATTAATATCAATACTGAAAAATATATACATCAAATGGTATAGCATCCAAATTCTTGAAGGTTATAGCAGGGAATAGGCAGTAACAGTCTGATAGCAGGGCCTATCAATTTACCACCTGACAGACCTAGATAAATTTAATTTATTAAATATCAGAAAGAGAAGATAAGGAGATAAATAGAATTTTGCAACGTTAGATATGGTAGACTTCTGAAGAATGCTGGATGGCAATAAAAAGGAGGATAGCATTTTTTATCTGAGCTGCATGGGAGCTACAAAATAATGACCTTGTGTTTGGGCATAGAAGCCTCAGAAAAACGGCCAAAAAGAAAAAATCTTGAAGACATCCCTTTGGGATCATAATGCAGTAAAATACATATAATAAAGGACTTTTGATGCATAGGTTAAAAGTTAGTTGGAAACCAAGTCATCTACTTTTACAGAATGAGTGGATCAAAGAAGTAAAGATAGCACCAATAATTTCATTAAAGAAAATGACAAAAATGAAATAACATACCACAATTTGTGGGATGCAGAATAGGCAATACTTGAGGGCAAATATACACCTGTAAATGCTTATATCCATAAAAGGAGGGAAGAAGAGATCAACAGATTGTATTCATGAATTATATTCAAATTGGTCTTAGCAGTTATTTAGCACCTCATCCTTTATTTACAATAATCACAAATCAGCAGCTGTCTTGTCAGATTAAGGCAGTGCAGTTAATTAGTTTTTTCAGAGGGCACATATATATATATGTGTATGTATATATATATATATGTCTCTCTATATATAATCTATGTGTGTGTGTGTGTGTGTGTGTGTTTTAGACTTTCATCCCAATTTTTGGAATTTCTTAAATTTATAAATTGTTATAAGCAATGGCAATGCGAGGTTTTCAATTGTCTTGCAAATACACATTTTAGAATTTGTTAAACTTTCCAATTTTCTTTTTCACTTCTTTTTGAATTTGAGTGTATTAAATTATATCTCCGTATGAACAGGATACTTTCTTGAACACACAAATGTTATGTGTTGAATTTTTTGCCTGTTTCTTTTTCAATAGATCTTGATCCTTTGTTGAAAACAATAGTGATGCCTACAGTAGCCTTAACCCTTCAAGACACAGCATGGGCTCTTTTTTGTTTTCACACATGTTTTCCTTTCAAAAAAAATTTTGGAACCAGAGTAGGCACTTGATATTCACCACTCCTGAAAGATGGTCCCTCAGGATGTATATTTTCAGATCACTATTTTACTGAAATAAATTATACTACATTTTATGTTGTACCTCATATACTAAATATATTTATGACAATTGGCTTCCCTTTATTTGTAATTCTGTATACACTGGAACTCTGAGCATAGAAAAAAGAGTCATTCCTTTCAGTTGCAACTAAAACCTCACATTCTGTAGGAATGCTTCCCCAGCCCCTTTTAATTCCAGTGCCTTCCTTCCTTTAATCATTTCACATTTATCCTGTATGTTGCTTTGTATACATATACTTGCATGCTGTGTGTCAGATGGAGGTGTGAGCTCTTTGGGGCAGGAATATCTTTTGTCTCTGTTTTGTATCCCTAGCTCTTAGCACAGTGCCTGACACGTAGTCAGTGCCTACTGACTATGTAAAGGTTGATCAATCGATTGGTTGTTCTCAGGACCATCCGAGGCCTTACAGTCTGTAATGGAAGAGCCTTCCAAGCCTTGCTACCTGCCTTCCCAGCCCTAACACTCTGTCCTCTCTGACCTCTCCCATGCCTGATATAACCCATGTTCACATCCCACAGACTCAGTCACTGTTTGTTCTCTGACCCTGACCACCTTCCAGATTCTGTGTCCTAAAGCCCCTCCCAAGCTGGATATTCTAGGTTGAAGGGTTCTACCTCCTTTGGTCTAAATTTGGTCGAAGCTCAGAAATTCCTTTTTAGATCTACATTTACTATCTCACATTCTGGCTTCTGTGTCAACTCCCAGTTTTGATGTTCAGAAACTCACTGCCATCCCAGTCCTGAAATTCTCCCTTCTCCTCTTTATCTATCCTATCATATATTTTCTTGAAATGTATATCCATGTCCATCAATCTTGTTCTAAAGCATCTGCCAGCTTTGCCATTTTATGTTCAAATTCTGCTCACTAAAGTGATAAGACTTTTTTCTCCTCTTCTGCTTTTCTATTCAGGTTTATCATGTTAAATTTCATGTCTGTTAAATAAGTACATGTTACAACATATTATTACGTCAAATCATGATAATACAGTGTTTAAATCTTTTAAAGTTGAACCTTTAAAAATGCATACTATATGCTAGCCTTATTTGTTTCAACAGATACTTCCCATTTATTTTGAGCCAGGTTGCACAGCGGATGGATCACTGGGCCTGGAGTCAGGAAGACCCAAGTTCAAATCTGACCTCAGACACTTCTTAGCTGAGTGACCCTGGGTAAGTCACTTAACCCTGTTTGCCTCAGTTTCCCTTTTGTCAAATAACTTAGAGCAGGAAATAGCAAACCACTGCCATATTCTTTGCCAATAACAGCACAAAGGGGTCCAGAAGAGTCAGATACCACTGAAAAATAGCAATATGTATCCTGCTAGCTCTGCCATTCTCTTGTCCCTCTCTGGCATCTCCAAGGCCCTCCCTCCTGTGTGCTGAGATCCTACTGAACCAGACACTGTCACTTTTCTGGCCCTGATCATCTTTGTGTGTTCCACATTCCCTGCCATCTTTGATGTTCTGGGTTGCATGGCACTATCCAGCTAGAACCCATGAATCCCAAATAGCCCCCAGTCTCTCATAGATGCTATGTTGGATGTGCCTTCTTCTGTGTTGTATCCTAGACACTATGTCACCTCTCAGTTTTGTTGCTCAGAGCCCAGACTCTGAATTCGCAGCCTGGAAATTCTCCACCCTAAGCTCTTTCTAAAACCCATTCCGGGATAGTGATTTCACATTCAAAGGTCTTTTCTCTTCTGCTGTTCTTCACATGTTTTTTCCTTTTCAGTTATGTAATTGTTTTTAGTATATTAAATCCTTGTATACCTTAGAAGCAGAGTTATTTAAAATCAGAAATTGCTTCCCTTGTGAATCATATGTACTTGCATTATTTTTTCTGTAAATACGGCCCATTCACTCACCATAACAATAACCTGTGAAACAACCATTCCTGTTAGAAAGACTGCCTTTGATTAAAGTTTTGAAGGCCGTTATTTTTTTACATTTTTTTCATTTACATTCAGATTAGGCACAGTATATTCACAATTCCATGTTGGGGGGCAGAGTGAGGGTGGCAGACTGAATAATCACAACAGTCAAACCTCCCCCAAAACCTCCCGTACAAAGAGACCCCAGAAAACACTGAATAGATTTCTGGGTAGGAAAGTCAAGAAAAAGTCACATTAAGTCCCAAGGCAGATGAAGAAGATGGAAGAGAAGCGTGCCAACGCTGGAGTGTAGGTTGCCCTTGGTATGGCGGATGTGGCACCTGAGGGTGCTGTTGGGCAGGCAGCAGCAGTGCGGCGTAGCAGTGGTGATGGCAGCAGCGGCACCGGTGCCCAGGAAGGAAAGGGGATTACTAAGTAGATTCCTTTTCAATTCCTGGGCGCAGGGTCAGGTGCCAATTGTTAGCTCTGTCACTCATTACACAGTGCTGAGTCGCAGTTCCAAGGTGGAGAAGAGTGGTGGTAGTCATGAGGAAGCAGCTGCCCTACCTGAGTAAGGACCAGAGCCCAGGTCATAAGGACAGTGACCGGACCTGTCATGGGATCACACCACTCTGAAGGCATCAAAAAGCTACAGATCCCTAGGTCTACTTGTGAAAGCAGAAGGACATAATAGACAGAAATTCGGCCCAGTCCTCCCCTCCAGAGGAGAGCAGAGCCCAGCTCTAACATAAAATCCAAAGTGAAGATGGAGGCTAAGGAAATGAGCAAACAAAAAGAACCTGAGCATACAAAGCTACTATGGTGACAGGAAAGCTCAGCAGAAAAACTCAGAAGAAGACAATGTCTTGAAAACAAGAGTGATATAAGAAAAATTGAGGAAATGATTGAAGGATGAGCGAAAATTTATGAAAAGAGAATTAACAATCAAGAAGAGGAATCTCCCAAAAAAATACCAAAGAAAATAATTCCTTAGAAATCAGATTGGCCTACTGGTAAAAAAAAAAAAAATGGAAAACCTCCATGAAGAAAACAACACCTTAGAAATGATAATTGGACAATTGGGAACTAATGACTCCATGAGACATCAAAAAATAGTAGAAACAAAGTGAAGAGACTGGAAAATAGGAGAAAATATTTAATATAGCTTAGGAAAAGTAAGTGACATGTAAAACAGAGCTGAGAGAGGTAATTCAAGAATCTGGGCACCACCTGAAAGCTATGGTTTAAAAGAGAGCCTTGGTATCCTATTTCAAGAAATCATAAATGGAAAATGGCCAAGTATCTTAGAACCAAAGAGGAGAGCTAAAATTGAGAGTCTCCTGGTCCCCCTGCTAAAGAAATCCTCAAATGAGAACTCCCAGTAATATTCTAGCCAAAATCCAGAGCTCCTAGGTCAAGGTACTGTACGCAGCCAGAAAGAAAGAATACAAATACTCTGCAGCCACATTCAGAATCACACAAGATTGTACCGTATTACACTGCATAACTGTTGCCACCGCATAATTGTCACAGCCTGTTGTTGCTTATTTAGTGCAAAACTTGATTTATACCCTTTCGTTGTGTAATCACGTGGCATAATTCTGTTCACAAAAAAGTTTACAAAGGAGCAAGGTATTCCCCAGTGGCATATGGGTGCACATTTATCTCCCCCACATTGTGAGCTAGGAGCCCAGAGTTCTTAGCACACAGGCATTGTCAGTGTCTTTCCCAGAGCCAACCTGTGTGGTTTCTTTAGAGGGCTCCAGGACTAATGGTATTGTTACTCAACCCAGTGAAAAACTGAAGTGGCAGGGGAAGTGGTAGGCAGGTGAAGCCGCCATGGTCAGGCACTTGAAATGGTAAGACTTGCATCTTCCCAATTTTAACCTATATTCATGAGTATTCCATACATTCTTATTCTTGCACCAAAGGCAGTTTGTACTAAATGATTTTTAGGTAACCCTGGTACAACTTTTTTTTCAAAACCTTTACATAATGGTTGCACCCCACTTTTCCGCAAAACATTTTGTCTGAAAATCTGTGACCGTCATGCACTGAAATATGGTATGTGGGACTGGAGAGCTTGGAATATGACTTTCCAGAAGGCACGGGAGCTAGGATTGCAACCATAGAGAGCCTACCCAGCCAAACTGAGTATAATCCTACAGGGGTAAAAATGGGTAATTAATGAAATAGAGAACCTTCAAGCATTCCTGAAGAAAAGACCAGAGCTGAATAACAAATTTGACATTCCATCAAAAGACTCAAGGGAAATATAAAAATGTCAACATGAGTGAGAGATCATAGCAATTGAACAAGTTTACACTGTTTAGATTCCCATGTGGGAAAATGATGCATGTAACCCCTAAGAACATAATCATCGTTATGGCACTTAGAAGGAGTCTACTAAGGCAGAGGGCATGGGTTTGGGTCTCTTATGTTAGTATAATCTCCAAAGAAGAAGGGTGGGAAAAACGTATGCACTGGGGGAAGGGGAAAGGGAGAGAAAGAATGGAGAAAGTTAACTTCCATAAAAGAGACTCTCAAGGAGAGTTTTTACAATGGAAGGAAAGTATGGGGCACAGAGTAGGCAATATTTGACCCTTACTCTTATCTGAACTGCTTGAATCTGAGAAGAGGGTGTGTGTGTGGGTGTGTGTGTGTGTGTGTGTGTGTGTGTGTGTGTGTATGTGTGCACATGCACACATACACGCGTACACGTACACACACACACACACACAAATTTGGGTCAGGAAACTAATTTATCAATCTCAACAATGAAGTAGGAGGGGAATGGGCTAAGAGAAAGTGGAGGTGGATACAATAAGAGGGAATGATGGTTAAGGGAGGCAGTGCTCAGAAACAAAACAGACTCTTATACTGTTACTTCATGTTCGGAGAAAATTCGCAGGAGAAAATAGAGAAGGATGAGTAGAAGAGTATAGAGGGAAATAGACAATTAACAATCCTAACTGTGAATGTGAATGGATGGCCTCACCCACAAAATGGTAGATGACAGGAAAATGGATGAGAAACCAGAGTCCAACAAGGTGTTGTTTACAAGGGAGATGGGAAATAGAGACACACACACACACACAGAGTTGAAACAAGGTGTTGGAGCAGAATCGGTTATGCTTCAGCAAAAGTAAAACTGGCATGAGTAGCAGTCATCTGAGGCAAAGGAAAAATACAAAGGCAGCTAATTAAAAGAGGTGTTCAGAGAAATTACATTTTTCCAAAAGGCACCACAGACGAGGAATTAATATCAATACTGAAAAATATATACATCAAATGGTATAGCATCCAAATTCTTGAAGGTTATAGCAGGGAATAGGCAGTAACAGTCTGATAGCAGGGCCTATCAATTTACCACCTGACAGACCTAGATAAATTTAATTTATTAAATATCAGAAAGAGAAGATAAGGAGATAAATAGAATTTTGCAACGTTAGATATGGTAGACTTCTGAAGAATGCTGGATGGCAATAAAAAGGAGGATAGCATTTTTTATCTGACCTGCATGGGAGCTACAAAATAATGACCTTGTGTTTGGGCATAGAAGCCTCAGAAAAACGGCCAAAAAGAAAAAATCTTGAAGACATCCCTTTGGGATCATAATGCAGTAAAATACATATAATAAAGGACTTTTGATGCATAGGTTAAAAGTTAGTTGGAAACCAAGTCATCTACTTTTACAGAATGAGTGGATCAAAGAAGTAAAGATAGCACCAATAATTTCATTAAAGAAAATGACAAAAATGAAATAACATACCACAATTTGTGGGATGCAGAATAGGCAATACTTGAGGGCAAATATACACCTGTAAATGCTTATATCCATAAAAGGAGGGAAGAAGAGATCAACAGATTGTATTCATGAATTATATTCAAATTGGTCTTAGCAGTTATTTAGCACCTCATCCTTTATTTACAATAATCACAAATCAGCAGCTGTCTTGTCAGATTAAGGCAGTGCAGTTAATTAGTTTTTTCAGAGGGCACATATATATATATGTGTATGTATATATATATATATGTCTCTCTATATATAATCTATGTGTGTGTGTGTGTGTGTGTGTTTTAGACTTTCATCCCAATTTTTGGAATTTCTTAAATTTATAAATTGTTATAAGCAATGGCAATGCGAGGTTTTCAATTGTCTTGCAAATACACATTTTAGAATTTGTTAAACTTTCCAATTTTCTTTTTCACTTCTTTTTGAATTTGAGTGTATTAAATTATATCTCCGTATGAACAGGATACTTTCTTGAACACACAAATGTTATGTGTTGAATTTTTTGCCTGTTTCTTTTTCAATAGATCGTGATCCTTTATTGAAAACAATAGTGATGCCTACAGTAGCCTTAACCCTTCAAGACACAGCATGGGCTCTTTTTTGTTTTCACACATGTTTTCCTTTCAAAAAAAATTTTGGAACCAGAGTAGGCACTTGATATTCACCACTCCTGAAAGATGGTCCCTCAGGATGTATATTTTCAGATCACTATTTTACTGAAATAAATTATACTACATTTTATGTTGTACCTCATATACTAAATATATTTATGACAATTGGCTTCCCTTTATTTGTAATTCTGTATACACTGGAACTCTGAGCATAGAAAAAAGAGTCATTCCTTTCAGTTGCAACTAAAACCTCACATTCTGTAGGAATGCTTCCCCAGCCCCTTTTAATTCCAGTGCCTTCCTTCCTTTAATCATTTCACATTTATCCTGTATGTTGCTTTGTATACATATACTTGCATGCTGTGTGTCAGATGGAGGTGTGAGCTCTTTGGGGCAGGAATATCTTTTGTCTCTGTTTTGTATCCCTAGCTCTTAGCACAGTGCCTGACACGTAGTCAGTGCCTACTGACTATGTAAAGGTTGATCAATCGATTGGTTGTTCTCAGGACCATCCGAGGCCTTACAGTCTGTAATGGAAGAGCCTTCCAAGCCTTGCTACCTGCCTTCCCAGCCCTAACACTCTGTCCTCTCTGACCTCTCCCATGCCTGATATAACCCATGTTCACATCCCACAGACTCAGTCACTGTTTGTTCTCTGACCCTGACCACCTTCCAGATTCTGTGTCCTAAAGCCCCTCCCAAGCTGGATATTCTAGGTTGAAGGGTTCTACCTCCTTTGGTCTAAATTTGGTCGAAGCTCAGAAATTCCTTTTTAGATCTACATTTACTATCTCACATTCTGGCTTCTGTGTCAACTCCCAGTTTTGATGTTCAGAAACTCACTGCCATCCCAGTCCTGAAATTCTCCCTTCTCCTCTTTATCTATCCTATCATATATTTTCTTGAAATGTATATCCATGTCCATCAATCTTGTTCTAAAGCATCTGCCAGCTTTGCCATTTTATGTTCAAATTCTGCTCACTAAAGTGATAAGACTTTTTTCTCCTCTTCTGCTTTTCTATTCAGGTTTATCATGTTAAATTTCATGTCTGTTAAATAAGTACATGTTACAACATATTATTACGTCAAATCATGATAATACAGTGTTTAAATCTTTTAAAGTTGAACCTTTAAAAATGCATACTATATGCTAGCCTTATTTGTTTCAACAGATACTTCCCATTTATTTTGAGCCAGGTTGCACAGCGGATGGATCACTGGGCCTGGAGTCAGGAAGACCCAAGTTCAAATCTGACCTCAGACACTTCTTAGCTGAGTGACCCTGGGTAAGTCACTTAACCCTGTTTGCCTCAGTTTCCCTTTTGTCAAATAACTTAGAGCAGGAAATAGCAAACCACTGCCATATTCTTTGCCAATAACAGCACAAAGGGGTCCAGAAGAGTCAGACACCACTGAAAAATAGCAATATGTATCCTGCTAGCTCTGCCATTCTCTTGTCCCTCTCTGGCATCTCCAAGGCCCTCCCTCCTGTGTGCTGAGATCCTACTGAACCAGACACTGTCACTTTTCTGGCCCTGATCATCTTTGTGTGTTCCACATTCCCTGCCATCTTTGATGTTCTGGGTTGCATGGCACTATCCAGCTAGAACCCATGAATCCCAAATAGCCCCCAGTCTCTCATAGATGCTATGTTGGATGTGCCTTCTTCTGTGTTGTATCCTAGACACTATGTCACCTCTCAGTTTTGTTGCTCAGAGCCCAGACTCTGAATTCGCAGCCTGGAAATTCTCCACCCTAAGCTCTTTCTAAAACCCATTCCGGGATAGTGATTTCACATTCAAAGGTCTTTTCTCTTCTGCTGTTCTTCACATGTTTTTTCCTTTTCAGTTATGTAATTGTTTTTAGTATATTAAATCCTTGTATACCTTAGAAGCAGAGTTATTTAAAATCAGAAATTGCTTCCCTTGTGAATCATATGTACTTGCATTATTTTTTCTGTAAATACGGCCCATTCACTCACCATAACAATAACCTGTGAAACAACCATTCCTGTTAGAAAGACTGCCTTTGATTAAAGTTTTGAAGGCCGTTATTTTTTTACATTTTTTTCATTTACATTCAGATTAGGCACAGTATATTCACAATTCCATGTTGGGGGGCAGAGTGAGGGTGGCAGACTGAATAATCACAACAGTCAAACCTCCCCCAAAACCTCCCGTACAAAGAGACCCCAGAAAACACTGAATAGATTTCTGGGTAGGAAAGTCAAGAAAAAGTCACATTAAGTCCCAAGGCAGATGAAGAAGATGGAAGAGAAGCGTGCCAACGCTGGAGTGTAGGTTGCCCTTGGTATGGCGGATGTGGCACCTGAGGGTGCTGTTGGGCAGGCAGCAGCAGTGCGGCGTAGCAGTGGTGATGGCAGCAGCGGCACCGGTGCCCAGGAAGGAAAGGGGATTACTAAGTAGATTCCTTTTCAATTCCTGGGCGCAGGGTCAGGTGCCAATTGTTAGCTCTGTCACTCATTACACAGTGCTGAGTCACAGTTCCAAGGTGGAGAAGAGTGGTGGTAGTCATGAGGAAGCAGCTGCCCTACCTGAGTAAGGACCAGAGCCCAGGTCATAAGGACAGTGACCGGACCTGTCATGGGATCACACCACTCTGAAGGCATCAAAAAGCTACAGATCCCTAGGTCTACTTGTGAAAGCAGAAGGACATAATAGACAGAAATTCGGCCCAGTCCTCCCCTCCAGAGGAGAGCAGAGCCCAGCTCTAACATAAAATCCAAAGTGAAGATGGAGGCTAAGGAAATGAGCAAACAAAAAGAACCTGAGCATACAAAGCTACTATGGTGACAGGAAAGCTCAGCAGAAAAACTCAGAAGAAGACAATGTCTTGAAAACAAGAGTGATATAAGAAAAATTGAGGAAATGATTGAAGGATGAGCGAAAATTTATGAAAAGAGAATTAACAATCAAGAAGAGGAATCTCCCAAAAAAATACCAAAGAAAATAATTCCTTAGAAATCAGATTGGCCTACTGGTAAAAAAAAAAAAAATGGAAAACCTCCATGAAGAAAACAACACCTTAGAAATGATAATTGGACAATTGGGAACTAATGACTCCATGAGACATCAAAAAATAGTAGAAACAAAGTGAAGAGACTGGAAAATAGGAGAAAATATTTAATATAGCTTAGGAAAAGTAAGTGACATGTAAAACAGAGCTGAGAGAGGTAATTCAAGAATCTGGGCACCACCTGAAAGCTATGGTTTAAAAGAGAGCCTTGGTATCCTATTTCAAGAAATCATAAATGGAAAATGGCCAAGTATCTTAGAACCAAAGAGGAGAGCTAAAATTGAGAGTCTCCTGGTCCCCCTGCTAAAGAAATCCTCAAATGAGAACTCCCAGTAATATTCTAGCCAAAATCCAGAGCTCCTAGGTCAAGGTACTGTACGCAGCCAGAAAGAAAGAATACAAATACTCTGCAGCCACATTCAGAATCACACAAGATTGTACCGTATTACACTGCATAACTGTTGCCACCGCATAATTGTCACAGCCTGTTGTTGCTTATTTAGTGCAAAACTTGATTTATACCCTTTCGTTGTGTAATCACGTGGCATAATTCTGTTCACAAAAAAGTTTACAAAGGAGCAAGGTATTCCCCAGTGGCATATGGGTGCACATTTATCTCCCCCACATTGTGAGCTAGGAGCCCAGAGTTCTTAGCACACAGGCATTGTCAGTGTCTTTCCCAGAGCCAACCTGTGTGGTTTCTTTAGAGGGCTCCAGGACTAATGGTATTGTTACTCAACCCAGTGAAAAACTGAAGTGGCAGGGGAAGTGGTAGGCAGGTGAAGCCACCATGGTCAGGCACTTGAAATGGTAAGACTTGCATCTTCCCAATTTTAACCTATATTCATGAGTATTCCATACATTCTTATTCTTGCACCAAAGGCAGTTTGTACTAAATGATTTTTAGGTAACCCTGGTACAACTTTTTTTTCAAAACCTTTACATAATGGTTGCACCCCACTTTTCCGCAAAACATTTTGTCTGAAAATCTGTGACCGTCATGCACTGAAATATGGTATGTGGGACTGGAGAGCTTGGAATATGACTTTCCAGAAGGCACGGGAGCTAGGATTGCAACCATAGAGAGCCTACCCAGCCAAACTGAGTATAATCCTACAGGGGTAAAAATGGGTAATTAATGAAATAGAGAACCTTCAAGCATTCCTGAAGAAAAGACCAGAGCTGAATAACAAATTTGACATTCCATCAAAAGACTCAAGGGAAATATAAAAATGTCAACATGAGTGAGAGATCATAGCAATTGAACAAGTTTACACTGTTTAGATTCCCATGTGGGAAAATGATGCATGTAACCCCTAAGAACATAATCATCGTTATGGCACTTAGAAGGAGTCTACTAAGGCAGAGGGCATGGGTTTGGGTCTCTTATGTTAGTATAATCTCCAAAGAAGAAGGGTGGGAAAAACGTATGCACTGGGGGAAGGGGAAAGGGAGAGAAAGAATGGAGAAAGTTAACTTCCATAAAAGAGACTCTCAAGGAGAGTTTTTACAATGGAAGGAAAGTATGGGGCACAGAGTAGGCAATATTTGACCCTTACTCTTATCTGAACTGCTTGAATCTGAGAAGAGGGTGTGTGTGTGGGTGTGTGTGTGTGTGTGTGTGTGTGTGTGTGTGTGTATGTTTGCACATGCACACATACACGCGTACACGTACACACACACACACACACACACAAATTTGGGTCAGGAAACTAATTTATCAATCTCAACAATGAAGTAGGAGGGGAATGGGCTAAGAGAAAGTGGAGGTGGATACAATAAGAGGGAATGATGGTTAAGGGAGGCAGTGCTCAGAAACAAAACAGACTCTTATACTGTTACTTCATGTTCGGAGAAAATTCGCAGGAGAAAATAGAGAAGGATGAGTAGAAGAGTATAGAGGGAAATAGACAATTAACAATCCTAACTGTGAATGTGAATGGATGGCCTCACCCACAAAATGGTAGATGACAGGAAAATGGATGAGAAACCAGAGTCCAACAAGGTGTTGTTTACAAGGGAGATGGGAAATAGAGACACACACACACACACAGAGTTGAAACAAGGTGTTGGAGCAGAATCGGTTATGCTTCAGCAAAAGTAAAACTGGCATGAGTAGCAGTCATCTGAGGCAAAGGAAAAATACAAAGGCAGCTAATTAAAAGAGGTGTTCAGAGAAATTACATTTTTCCAAAAGGCACCACAGACGAGGAATTAATATCAATACTGAAAAATATATACATCAAATGGTATAGCATCCAAATTCTTGAAGGTTATAGCAGGGAATAGGCAGTAACAGTCTGATAGCAGGGCCTATCAATTTACCACCTGACAGACCTAGATAAATTTAATTTATTAAATATCAGAAAGAGAAGATAAGGAGATAAATAGAATTTTGCAACGTTAGATATGGTAGACTTCTGAAGAATGCTGGATGGCAATAAAAAGGAGGATAGCATTTTTTATCTGACCTGCATGGGAGCTACAAAATAATGACCTTGTGTTTGGGCATAGAAGCCTCAGAAAAACGGCCAAAAAGAAAAAATCTTGAAGACATCCCTTTGGGATCATAATGCAGTAAAATACATATAATAAAGGACTTTTGATGCATAGGTTAAAAGTTAGTTGGAAACCAAGTCATCTACTTTTACAGAATGAGTGGATCAAAGAAGTAAAGATAGCACCAATAATTTCATTAAAGAAAATGACAAAAATGAAATAACATACCACAATTTGTGGGATGCAGAATAGGCAATACTTGAGGGCAAATATACACCTGTAAATGCTTATATCCATAAAAGGAGGGAAGAAGAGATCAACAGATTGTATTCATGAATTATATTCAAATTGGTCTTAGCAGTTATATAGCACCTCATCCTTTATTTACAATAATCACAAATCAGCAGCTGTCTTGTCAGATTAAGGCAGTGCAGTTAATTAGTTTTTTCAGAGGGCACATATATATATATGTGTATGTATATATATATATATGTCTCTCTATATATAATCTATGTGTATGTGTGTGTGTGTGTGTGTGTTTTAGACTTTCATCCCAATTTTTGGAATTTCTTAAATTTATAAATTGTTATAAGCAATGGCAATGCGAGGTTTTCAATTGTCTTGCAAATACACATTTTAGAATTTGTTAAACTTTCCAATTTTCTTTTTCACTTCTTTTTGAATTTGAGTGTATTAAATTATATCTCCGTATGAACAGGATACTTTCTTGAACACACAAATGTTATGTGTTGAATTTTTTGCCTGTTTCTTTTTCAATAGATCGTGATCCTTTATTGAAAACAATAGTGATGCCTACAGTAGCCTTAACCCTTCAAGACACAGCATGGGCTCTTTTTTGTTTTCACACATGTTTTCCTTTCAAAAAAAATTTTGGAACCAGAGTAGGCACTTGATATTCACCACTCCTGAAAGATGGTCCCTCAGGATGTATATTTTCAGATCACTATTTTACTGAAATAAATTATACTACATTTTATGTTGTACCTCATATACTAAATATATTTATGACAATTGGCTTCCCTTTATTTGTAATTCTGTATACACTGGAACTCTGAGCATAGAAAAAAGAGTCATTCCTTTCAGTTGCAACTAAAACCTCACATTCTGTAGGAATGCTTCCCCAGCCCCTTTTAATTCCAGTGCCTTCCTTCCTTTAATCATTTCACATTTATCCTGTATGTTGCTTTGTATACATATACTTGCATGCTGTGTGTCAGATGGAGGTGTGAGCTCTTTGGGGCAGGAATATCTTTTGTCTCTGTTTTGTATCCCTAGCTCTTAGCACAGTGCCTGACACGTAGTCAGTGCCTACTGACTATGTAAAGGTTGATCAATCGATTGGTTGTTCTCAGGACCATCCGAGGCCTTACAGTCTGTAATGGAAGAGCCTTCCAAGCCTTGCTACCTGCCTTCCCAGCCCTAACACTCTGTCCTCTCTGACCTCTCCCATGCCTGATATAACCCATGTTCACATCCCACAGACTCAGTCACTGTTTGTTCTCTGACCCTGACCACCTTCCAGATTCTGTGTCCTAAAGCCCCTCCCAAGCTGGATATTCTAGGTTGAAGGGTTCTACCTCCTTTGGTCTAAATTTGGTCGAAGCTCAGAAATTCCTTTTTAGATCTACATTTACTATCTCACATTCTGGCTTCTGTGTCAACTCTCAGTTTTGATGTTCAGAAACTCACTGCCATCCCAGTCCTGAAATTCTCCCTTCTCCTCTTTATCTATCCTATCATATATTTTCTTGAAATGTATATCCATGTCCATCAATCTTGTTCTAAAGCATCTGCCAGCTTTGCTATTTTATGTTCAAATTCTGCTCACTAAAGTGATAAGACTTTTTTCTCCTCTTCTGCTTTTCTATTCAGGTTTATCATGTTAAATTTCATGTCTGTTAAATAAGTACATGTTACAACATATTATTACGTCAAATCATGATAATACAGTGTTTAAATCTTTTAAAGTTGAACCTTTAAAAATGCATACTATATGCTAGCCTTATTTGTTTCAACAGATACTTCCCATTTATTTTGAGCCAGGTTGCACAGCGGATGGATCACTGGGCCTGGAGTCAGGAAGACCCAAGTTCAAATCTGACCTCAGACACTTCTTAGCTGAGTGACCCTGGGTAAGTCACTTAACCCTGTTTGCCTCAGTTTCCCTTTTGTCAAATAACTTAGAGCAGGAAATAGCAAACCACTGCCATATTCTTTGCCAATAACAGCACAAAGGGGTCCAGAAGAGTCAGACACCACTGAAAAATAGCAATATGTATCCTGCTAGCTCTGCCATTCTCTTGTCCCTCTCTGGCATCTCCAAGGCCCTCCCTCCTGTGTGCTGAGATCCTACTGAACCAGACACTGTCACTTTTCTGGCCCTGATCATCTTTGTGTGTTCCACATTCCCTGCCATCTTTGATGTTCTGGGTTGCATGGCACTATCCAGCTAGAACCCATGAATCCCAAATAGCCCCCAGTCTCTCATAGATGCTATGTTGGATGTGCCTTCTTCTGTGTTGTATCCTAGACACTATGTCACCTCTCAGTTTTGTTGCTCAGAGCCCAGACTCTGAATTCGCAGCCTGGAAATTCTCCACCCTAAGCTCTTTCTAAAACCCATTCCGGGATAGTGATTTCACATTCAAAGGTCTTTTCTCTTCTGCTGTTCTTCACATGTTTTTTCCTTTTCAGTTATGTAATTGTTTTTAGTATATTAAATCCTTGTATACCTTAGAAGCAGAGTTATTTAAAATCAGAAATTGCTTCCCTTGTGAATCATATGTACTTGCATTATTTTTTCTGTAAATACGGCCCATTCACTCACCATAACAATAACCTGTGAAACAACCATTCCTGTTAGAAAGACTGCCTTTGATTAAAGTTTTGAAGGCCGTTATTTTTTTACATTTTTTTCATTTACATTCAGATTAGGCACAGTATATTCACAATTCCATGTTGGGGGGCAGAGTGAGGGTGGCAGACTGAATAATCACAACAGTCAAACCTCCCCCAAAACCTCCCGTACAAAGAGACCCCAGAAAACACTGAATAGATTTCTGGGTAGGAAAGTCAAGAAAAAGTCACATTAAGTCCCAAGGCAGATGAAGAAGATGGAAGAGAAGCGTGCCAACGCTGGAGTGTAGGTTGCCCTTGGTATGGCGGATGTGGCACCTGAGGGTGCTGTTGGGCAGGCAGCAGCAGTGCGGCGTAGCAGTGGTGATGGCAGCAGCGGCACCGGTGCCCAGGAAGGAAAGGGGATTACTAAGTAGATTCCTTTTCAATTCCTGGGCGCAGGGTCAGGTGCCAATTGTTAGCTCTGTCACTCATTACACAGTGCTGAGTCGCAGTTCCAAGGTGGAGAAGAGTGGTGGTAGTCATGAGGAAGCAGCTGCCCTACCTGAGTAAGGACCAGAGCCCAGGTCATAAGGACAGTGACCGGACCTGTCATGGGATCACACCACTCTGAAGGCATCAAAAAGCTACAGATCCCTAGGTCTACTTGTGAAAGCAGAAGGACATAATAGACAGAAATTCGGCCCAGTCCTCCCCTCCAGAGGAGAGCAGAGCCCAACTCTAACATAAAATCCAAAGTGAAGATGGAGGCTAAGGAAATGAGCAAACAAAAAGAACCTGAGCATACAAAGCTACTATGGTGACAGGAAAGCTCAGCAGAAAAACTCAGAAGAAGACAATGTCTTGAAAACAAGAGTGATATAAGAAAAATTGAGGAAATGATTGAAGGATGAGCGAAAATTTATGAAAAGAGAATTAACAGTCAAGAAGAGGAATCTCCCAAAAAAATACCAAAGAAAATAATTCCTTAGAAATCAGAATTGGCCTACTGGTAAAAAAAAAAAAAAATGGAAAACCTCCATGAAGAAAACAACACCTTAGAAATGATAATTGGACAATTGGGAACTAATGACTCCATGAGACATCAAAAAATAGTAGAAACAAAGTGAAGAGACTGGAAAATAGGAGAAAATATTTAATATAGCTTAGGAAAAGTAAGTGACATGTAAAACAGAGCTGAGAGAGGTAATTCAAGAATCTGGGCACCACCTGAAAGCTATGGTTTAAAAGAGAGCCTTGGTATCCTATTTCAAGAAATCATAAATGGAAAATGGCCAAGTATCTTAGAACCAAAGAGGAGAGCTAAAATTGAGAGTCTCCTGGTCCCCCTGCTAAAGAAATCCTCAAATGAGAACTCCCAGTAATATTCTAGCCAAAATCCAGAGCTCCTAGGTCAAGGTACTGTACGCAGCCAGAAAGAAAGAATTCAAATACTCTGCAGCCACATTCAGAATCACACAAGATTGTACCGTATTACACTGCATAACTGTTGCCACCGCATAATTGTCACAGCCTGTTGTTGCTTATTTAGTGCAAAACTTGATTTATACCCTTTCGTTGTGTAATCACGTGGCATAATTCTGTTCACAAAAAAGTTTACAAAGGAGCAAGGTATTCCCCAGTGGCATATGGGTGCACATTTATCTCCCCCACATTGTGAGCTAGGAGCCCAGAGTTCTTAGCACACAGGCATTGTCAGTGTCTTTCCCAGAGCCAACCTGTGTGGTTTCTTTAGAGGGCTCCAGGACTAATGGTATTGTTACTCAACCCAGTGAAAAACTGAAGTGGCAGGGGAAGTGGTAGGCAGGTGAAGCCACCATGGTCAGGCACTTGAAATGGTAAGACTTGCATCTTCCCAATTTTAACCTATATTCATGAGTATTCCATACATTCTTATTCTTGCACCAAAGGCAGTTTGTACTAAATGATTTTTAGGTAACCCTGGTACAACTTTTTTTTCAAAACCTTTACATAATGGTTGCACCCCACTTTTCCGCAAAACATTTTGTCTGAAAATCTGTGACCGTCATGCACTGAAATATGGTATGTGGGACTGGAGAGCTTGGAATATGACTTTCCAGAAGGCACGGGAGCTAGGATTGCAACCATAGAGAGCCTACCCAGCCAAACTGAGTATAATCCTACAGGGGTAAAAATGGGTAATTAATGAAATAGAGAACCTTCAAGCATTCCTGAAGAAAAGACCAGAGCTGAATAACAAATTTGACATTCCATCAAAAGACTCAAGGGAAATATAAAAATGTCAACATGAGTGAGAGATCATAGCAATTGAACAAGTTTACACTGTTTAGATTCCCATGTGGGAAAATGATGCATGTAACCCCTAAGAACATAATCATCGTTATGGCACTTAGAAGGAGTCTACTAAGGCAGAGGGCATGGGTTTGGGTCTCTTATGTTAGTATAATCTCCAAAGAAGAAGGGTGGGAAAAACGTATGCACTGGGGGAAGGGGAAAGGGAGAGAAAGAATGGAGAAAGTTAACTTCCATAAAAGAGACTCTCAAGGAGAGTTTTTACAATGGAAGGAAAGTATGGGGCACAGAGTAGGCAATATTTGACCCTTACTCTTATCTGAACTGCTTGAATCTGAGAAGAGGGTGTGTGTGTGTGTGTGTGTGTGTGTGTGTGTGTGTGTGTGTGTGTATGTTTGCACATGCACACATACACGCGTACACGTACACACACACACACACACAAATTTG
The DNA here is from genome assembly GCF_028372415.1 of Notamacropus eugenii. Classification (NCBI taxonomy): domain Eukaryota; kingdom Metazoa; phylum Chordata; class Mammalia; order Diprotodontia; family Macropodidae; genus Notamacropus; species Notamacropus eugenii. The sequence goes on along the minus strand of NC_092879.1, from coordinate 25,137,007 downwards.
GGTCAGGAAACTAATTTATCAATCTCAACAATGAAGTAGGAGGGGAATGGGCTAAGAGAAAGTGGAGGTGGATACAATAAGAGGGAATGATGGTTAAGGGAGGCAGTGCTCAGAAACAAAACAGACTCTTATACTGTTACTTCATGTTCGGAGAAAATTCGCAGGAGAAAATAGAGAAGGATGAGTAGAAGAGTATAGAGGGAAATAGACAATTAACAATCCTAACTGTGAATGTGAATGGATGGCCTCACCCACAAAATGGTAGATGACAGGAAAATGGATGAGAAACCAGAGTCCAACAAGGTGTTGTTTACAAGGGAGATGGGAAATAGAGACACACACACACACACAGAGTTGAAACAAGGTGTTGGAGCAGAATCGGTTATGCTTCAGCAAAAGTAAAACTGGCATGAGTAGCAGTCATCTGAGGCAAAGGAAAAATACAAAGGCAGCTAATTAAAAGAGGTGTTCAGAGAAATTACATTTTTCCAAAAGGCACCACAGACGAGGAATTAATATCAATACTGAAAAATATATACATCAAATGGTATAGCATCCAAATTCTTGAAGGCTATAGCAGGGAATAGGCAGTAACAGTCTGATAGCAGGGCCTATCAATTTACCACCTGACAGACCTAGATAAATTTAATTTATTAAATATCAGAAAGAGAAGATAAGGAGATAAATAGAATTTTGCAACGTTAGATATGGTAGACTTCTGAAGAATGCTGGATGGCAATAAAAAGGAGGATAGCATTTTTTATCTGATCTGCATGGGAGCTACAAAATAATGACCTTGTGTTTGGGCATAGAAGCCTCAGAAAAACGGCCAAAAAGAAAAAATCTTGAAGACATCCCTTTGGGATCATAATGCAGTAAAATACATATAATAAAGGACTTTTGATGCATAGGTTAAAAGTTAGTTGGAAACCAAGTCATCTACTTTTACAGAATGAGTGGATCAAAGAAGTAAAGATAGCACCAATAATTTCATTAAAGAAAATGACAAAAATGAAATAACATACCACAATTTGTGGGATGCAGAATAGGCAATACTTGAGGGCAAATATACAACTGTAAATGCTTATATCCATAAAAGGAGGGAAGAAGAGATCAACAGATTGTATTCATGAATTATATTCAAATTGGTCTTAGCAGTTATATAGCACCTCATCCTTTATTTACAATAATCACAAATCAGCAGCTGTCTTGTCAGATTAAGGCAGTGCAGTTAATTAGTTTTTTCAGAGGGCACATATATATATATGTGTATGTGCATATATATATATATATATAAGTCTCTCTATATATAATCTATGTGTGTGTGTGTGTGTGTGTGTGTGTGTGTGTGTGTTTTAGACTTTCATCCCAATTTTTGGAATTTCTTAAATTTATAAATTGTTATAAGCAATGGCAATGCGAGGTTTTCAATTGTCTTGCAAATACACATTTTAGAATTTGTTAAACTTTCCAATTTTCTTTTTCACTTCTTTTTGAATTTGAGTGTATTAAATTATATCTCCGTATGAACAGGATACTTTCTTGAACACACAAATGTTATGTGTTGAATTTTTTGCCTGTTTCTTTTTCAATAGATCGTGATCCTTTATTGAAAACAATAGTGATGCCTACAGTAGCCTTAACCCTTCAAGACACAGCATGGGCTCTTTTTTGTTTTCACACATGTTTTCCTTTCAAAAAAAATTTTGGAACCAGAGTAGGCACTTGATATTCACCACTCCTGAAAGATGGTCCCTCAGGATGTATATTTTCAGATCACTATTTTACTGAAATAAATTATACTACATTTTATGTTGTACCTCATATACTAAATATATTTATGACAATTGGCTTCCCTTTATTTGTAATTCTGTATACACTGGAACTCTGAGCATAGAAAAAAGAGTCATTCCTTTCAGTTGCAACTAAAACCTCACATTCTGTAGGAATGCTTCCCCAGCCCCTTTTAATTCCAGTGCCTTCCTTCCTTTAATCATTTCACATTTATCCTGTATGTTGCTTTGTATACATATACTTGCATGCTGTGTGTCAGATGGAGGTGTGAGCTCTTTGGGGCAGGAATATCTTTTGTCTCTGTTTTGTATCCCTAGCTCTTAGCACAGTGCCTGACACGTAGTCATTGCCTACTGACTATGTAAAGGTTGATCAATCGATTGGTTGTTCTCAGGACCATCCGAGGCCTTACAGTCTGTAATGGAAGAGCCTTCCAAGCCTTGCTACCTGCCTTCCCAGCCCTAACACTCTGTCCTCTCTGACCTCTCCCATGCCTGATATAACCCATGTTCACATCCCACAGACTCAGTCACTGTTTGTTCTCTGACCCTGACCACCTTCCAGATTCTGTGTCCTAAAGCCCCTCCCAAGCTGGATATTCTAGGTTGAAGGGTTCTACCTCCTTTGGTCTAAATTTGGTCGAAGCTCAGAAATTCCTTTTTAGATCTACATTTACTATCTCACATTCTGGCTTCTGTGTCAACTCTCAGTTTTGATGTTCAGAAACTCACTGCCATCCCAGTCCTGAAATTCTCCCTTCTCCTCTTTATCTATCCTATCATATATTTTCTTGAAATGTATATCCATGTCCATCAATCTTGTTCTAAAGCATCTGCCAGCTTTGCCATTTTATGTTCAAATTCTGCTCACTAAAGTGATAAGACTTTTTTCTCCTCTTCTGCTTTTCTATTCAGGTTTATCATGTTAAATTTCATGTCTGTTAAATAAGTACATGTTACAACATATTATTACGTCAAATCATGATAATACAGTGTTTAAATCTTTTAAAGTTGAACCTTTAAAAATGCATACTATATGCTAGCCTTATTTGTTTCAACAGATACTTCCCATTTATTTTGAGCCAGGTTGCACAGCGGATGGATCACTGGGCCTGGAGTCAGGAAGACCCAAGTTCAAATCTGACCTCAGACACTTCTTAGCTGAGTGACCCTGGGTAAGTCACTTAACCCTGTTTGCCTCAGTTTCCCTTTTGTCAAATAACTTAGAGCAGGAAATAGCAAACCACTGCCATATTCTTTGCCAATAACAGCACAAAGGGGTCCAGAAGAGTCAGACACCACTGAAAAATAGCAATATGTATCCTGCTAGCTCTGCCATTCTCTTGTCCCTCTCTGGCATCTCCAAGGCCCTCCCTCCTGTGTGCTGAGATCCTACTGAACCAGACACTGTCACTTTTCTGGCCCTGATCATCTTTGTGTGTTCCACATTCCCTGCCATCTTTGATGTTCTGGGTTGCATGGCACTATCCAGCTAGAACCCATGAATCCCAAATAGCCCCCAGTCTCTCATAGATGCTATGTTGGATGTGCCTTCTTCTGTGTTGTATCCTAGACACTATGTCACCTCTCAGTTTTGTTGCTCAGAGCCCAGACTCTGAATTCGCAGCCTGGAAATTCTCCACCCTAAGCTCTTTCTAAAACCCATTCCGGGATAGTGATTTCACATTCAAAGGTCTTTTCTCTTCTGCTGTTCTTCACATGTTTTTTCCTTTTCAGTTATGTAATTGTTTTTAGTATATTAAATCCTTGTATACCTTAGAAGCAGAGTTATTTAAAATCAGAAATTGCTTCCCTTGTGAATCATATGTACTTGCATTATTTTTTCTGTAAATACGGCCCATTCACTCACCATAACAATAACCTGTGAAACAACCATTCCTGTTAGAAAGACTGCCTTTGATTAAAGTTTTGAAGGCCGTTATTTTTTTACATTTTTTTCATTTACATTCAGATTAGGCACAGTATATTCACAATTCCATGTTGGGGGGCAGAGTGAGGGTGGCAGACTGAATAATCACAACAGTCAAACCTCCCCCAAAACCTCCCGTACAAAGAGACCCCAGAAAACACTGAATAGATTTCTGGGTAGGAAAGTCAAGAAAAAGTCACATTAAGTCCCAAGGCAGATGAAGAAGATGGAAGAGAAGCGTGCCAACGCTGGAGTGTAGGTTGCCCTTGGTATGGCGGATGTGGCACCTGAGGGTGCTGTTAGGCAGGCAGCAGCAGTGCAGCGTAGCAGTGGTGATGGCAGCAGCGGCACCGGTGCCCAGGAAGGAAAGGGGATTACTAAGTAGATTCCTTTTCAATTCCTGGGCGCAGGGTCAGGTGCCAATTGTTAGCTCTGTCACTCATTACACAGTGCTGAGTCGCAGTTCCAAGGTGGAGAAGAGTGGTGGTAGTCATGAGGAAGCAGCTGCCCTACCTGAGTAAGGACCAGAGCCCAGGTCATAAGGACAGTGACCGGACCTGTCATGGGATCACACCACTCTGAAGGCATCAAAAAGCTACAGATCCCTAGGTCTACTTGTGAAAGCAGAAGGACATAATAGACAGAAATTCGGCCCAGTCCTCCCCTCCAGAGGAGAGCAGAGCCCAACTCTAACATAAAATCCAAAGTGAAGATGGAGGCTAAGGAAATGAGCAAACAAAAAGAACCTGAGCATACAAAGCTACTATGGTGACAGGAAAGCTCAGCAGAAAAACTCAGAAGAAGACAATGTCTTGAAAACAAGAGTGATATAAGAAAAATTGAGGAAATGATTGAAGGATGAGCGAAAATTTATGAAAAGAGAATTAACAATCAAGAAGAGGAATCTCCCAAAAAAATACCAAAGAAAATAATTCCTTAGAAATCAGAATTGGCCTACTGGTAAAAAAAAAAAAAAATGGAAAACCTCCATGAAGAAAACAACACCTTAGAAATGATAATTGGACAATTGGGAACTAATGACTCCATGAGACATCAAAAAATAGTAGAAACAAAGTGAAGAGACTGGAAAATAGGAGAAAATATTTAATATAGCTTAGGAAAAGTAAGTGACATGTAAAACAGAGCTGAGAGAGGTAATTCAAGAATCTGGGCACCACCTGAAAGCTATGGTTTAAAAGAGAGCCTTGGTATCCTATTTCAAGAAATCATAAATGGAAAATGGCCAAGTATCTTAGAACCAAAGAGGAGAGCTAAAATTGAGAGTCTCCTGGTCCCCCTGCTAAAGAAATCCTCAAATGAGAACTCCCAGTAATATTCTAGCCAAAATCCAGAGCTCCTAGGTCAAGGTACTGTACGCAGCCAGAAAGAAAGAATTCAAATACTCTGCAGCCACATTCAGAATCACACAAGATTGTACCGTATTACACTGCATAACTGTTGCCACCGCATAATTGTCACAGCCTGTTGTTGCTTATTTAGTGCAAAACTTGATTTATACCCTTTCGTTGTGTAATCACGTGGCATAATTCTGTTCACAAAAAAGTTTACAAAGGAGCAAGGTATTCCCCAGTGGCATATGGGTGCACATTTATCTCCCCCACATTGTGAGCTAGGAGCCTAGAGTTCTTAGCACACAGGCATTGTCAGTGTCTTTCCCAGAGCCAACCTGTGTGGTTTCTTTAGAGGGCTCCAGGACTAATGGTATTGTTACTCAACCCAGTGAAAAACTGAAGTGGCAGGGGAAGTGGTAGGCAGGTGAAGCCACCATGGTCAGGCACTTGAAATGGTAAGACTTGCATCTTCCCAATTTTAACCTATATTCATGAGTATTCCATACATTCTTATTCTTGCACCAAAGGCAGTTTGTACTAAATGATTTTTAGGTAACCCTGGTACAACTTTTTTTTCAAAACCTTTACATAATGGTTGCACCCCACTTTTCCGCAAAACATTTTGTCTGAAAATCTGTGACCGTCATGCACTGAAATATGGTATGTGGGACTGGAGAGCTTGGAATATGACTTTCCAGAAGGCACGGGAGCTAGGATTGCAACCATAGAGAGCCTACCCAGCCAAACTGAGTATAATCCTACAGGGGTAAAAATGGGTAATTAATGAAATAGAGAACCTTCAAGCATTCCTGAAGAAAAGACCAGAGCTGAATAACAAATTTGACATTCCATCAAAAGACTCAAGGGAAATATAAAAATGTCAACATGAGTGAGAGATCATAGCAATTGAACAAGTTTACACTGTTTAGATTCCCATGTGGGAAAATGATGCATGTAACCCCTAAGAACATAATCATCGTTATGGCACTTAGAAGGAGTCTACTAAGGCAGAGGGCATGGGTTTGGGTCTCTTATGTTAGTATAATCTCCAAAGAAGAAGGGTGGGAAAAACGTATGCACTGGGGGAAGGGGAAAGGGAGAGAAAGAATGGAGAAAGTTAACTTCCATAAAAGAGACTCTCAAGGAGAGTTTTTACAATGGAAGGAAAGTATGGGGCACAGAGTAGGCAATATTTGACCCTTACTCTTATCTGAACTGCTTGAATCTGAGAAGAGGGTGTGTGTGTGGGTGTGTGTGTGTGTGTGTGTGTGTGTGTGTGTGTGTATGTTTGCACATGCACACATACACGCGTACACGTACACACACACACACACACACACAAATTTGGGTCAGGAAACTAATTTATCAATCTCAACAATGAAGTAGGAGGGGAATGGGCTAAGAGAAAGTGGAGGTGGATACAATAAGAGGGAATGATGGTTAAGGGAGGCAGTGCTCAGAAACAAAACAGACTCTTATACTGTTACTTCATGTTCGGAGAAAATTCGCAGGAGAAAATAGAGAAGGATGAGTAGAAGAGTATAGAGGGAAATAGACAATTAACAATCCTAACTGTGAATGTGAATGGATGGCCTCACCCACAAAATGGTAGATGACAGGAAAATGGATGAGAAACCAGAGTCCAACAAGGTGTTGTTTACAAGGGAGATGGGAAATAGAGACACACACACACACACAGAGTTGAAACAAGGTGTTGGAGCAGAATCGGTTATGCTTCAGCAAAAGTAAAACTGGCATGAGTAGCAGTCATCTGAGGCAAAGGAAAAATACAAAGGCAGCTAATTAAAAGAGGTGTTCAGAGAAATTACATTTTTCCAAAAGGCACCACAGACGAGGAATTAATATCAATACTGAAAAATATATACATCAAATGGTATAGCATCCAAATTCTTGAAGGCTATAGCAGGGAATAGGCAGTAACAGTCTGATAGCAGGGCCTATCAATTTACCACCTGACAGACCTAGATAAATTTAATTTATTAAATATCAGAAAGAGAAGATAAGGAGATAAATAGAATTTTGCAACGTTAGATATGGTAGACTTCTGAAGAATGCTGGATGGCAATAAAAAGGAGGATAGCATTTTTTATCTGATCTGCATGGGAGCTACAAAATAATGACCTTGTGTTTGGGCATAGAAGCCTCAGAAAAACGGCCAAAAAGAAAAAATCTTGAAGACATCCCTTTGGGATCATAATGCAGTAAAATACATATAATAAAGGACTTTTGATGCATAGGTTAAAAGTTAGTTGGAAACCAAGTCATCTACTTTTACAGAATGAGTGGATCAAAGAAGTAAAGATAGCACCAATAATTTCATTAAAGAAAATGACAAAAATGAAATAACATACCACAATTTGTGGGATGCAGAATAGGCAATACTTGAGGGCAAATATACAACTGTAAATGCTTATATCCATAAAAGGAGGGAAGAAGAGATCAACAGATTGTATTCATGAATTATATTCAAATTGGTCTTAGCAGTTATATAGCACCTCATCCTTTATTTACAATAATCACAAATCAGCAGCTGTCTTGTCAGATTAAGGCAGTGCAGTTAATTAGTTTTTTCAGAGGGCACATATATATATATGTGTATGTGCATATATATATATATATATAAGTCTCTCTATATATAATCTATGTGTGTGTGTGTGTGTGTGTGTGTGTGTGTTTTAGACTTTCATCCCAATTTTTGGAATTTCTTAAATTTATAAATTGTTATAAGCAATGGCAATGCGAGGTTTTCAATTGTCTTGCAAATACACATTTTAGAATTTGTTAAACTTTCCAATTTTCTTTTTCACTTCTTTTTGAATTTGAGTGTATTAAATTATATCTCCGTATGAACAGGATACTTTCTTGAACACACAAATGTTATGTGTTGAATTTTTTGCCTGTTTCTTTTTCAATAGATCGTGATCCTTTATTGAAAACAATAGTGATGCCTACAGTAGCCTTAACCCTTCAAGACACAGCATGGGCTCTTTTTTGTTTTCACACATGTTTTCCTTTCAAAAAAAAATTTGGAACCAGAGTAGGCACTTGATATTCACCACTCCTGAAAGATGGTCCCTCAGGACGTATATTTTCAGATCACTATTTTACTGAAATAAATTATATTACATTTTATGTTGTACCTCATATACTAAATATATTTATGACAATTGGCTTCCCTTTATTTGTAATTCTGTATACACTGGAACTCTGAGCATAGAAAAAAGAGTCATTCCTTTCAGTTGCAACTAAAACCTCACATTCTGTAGGAATGCTTCCCCAGCCCCTTTTAATTCCAGTGCCTTCCTTCCTTTAATCATTTCACATTTATCCTGTATGTTGCTTTGTATACATATACTTGCATGCTGTGTGTCAGATGGAGGTGTGAGCTCTTTGGGGCAGGAATATCTTTTGTCTCTGTTTTGTATCCCTAGCTCTTAGCACAGTGCCTGACACGTAGTCATTGCCTACTGACTATGTAAAGGTTGATCAATCGATTGGTTGTTCTCAGGACCATCCGAGGCCTTATAGTCTGTAATGGAAGAGCCTTCCAAGCCTTGCTACCTGCCTTCCCAGCCCTAACACTCTGTCCTCTCTGACCTCTCCCATGCCTGATATAACCCATGTTCACATCCCACAGACTCAGTCACTGTTTGTTCTCTGACCCTGACCACCTTCCAGATTCTGTGTCCTAAAGCCCCTCCCAAGCTGGATATTCTAGGTTGAAGGGCTCTACCTCCTTTGGTCTAAATTTGGTCAAAGCTCAGAAATTCCTTTTTACATCTACATTTACTATCTCACATTCTGGCTTCTGTGTCAACTCCCAGTTTTGATGTTCAGAAACTCACTGCCATCCCAGTCCTGAAATTCTCCCTTCTCCTCTTTATCTATCCTATCATATATTTTCTTGAAATGTATATTCATGTCCATCAATCTTGTTCTAAAGCATCTGCCAGCTTTGCCATTTTATGTTCAAATTCTGCTCACTAAAGTGATAAGACTTTTTTCTCCTCTTCTGCTTTTCTATTCAGGTTTATCATGTTAAATTTCATGTCTGTTAAATAAGTACATGTTACAACATATTATTACGTCAAATCATGATAATACAGTGTTTAAATCTTTTAAAGTTGAACCTTTAAAAATGCATACTATATGCTAGCCTTATTTGTTTCAACAGATACTTCCCATTTATTTTGAGCCAGGTTGCACAGCGGATAGATCACTGGGCCTGGAGTCAGGAAGACCCAAGTTCAAATCTGACCTCAGACACTTCTTAGCTGAGTGACCCTGGGTAAGTCACTTAACCCTGTTTGCCTCAGTTTCCCTTTTGTCAAATAACTTAGAGCAGGAAATAGCAAACCACTGCCATATTCTTTGCCAATAACAGCACAAAGGGGTCCAGAAGAGTCAGACACCACTGAAAAATAGCAATATGTATCCTGCTAGCTCTGCCATTCTCTTGTCCCTCTCTGGCATCTCCAAGGCCCTCCCTCCTGTGTGCTGAGATCCTACTGAACCAGACACTGTCACTTTTCTGGCCCTGATCATCTTTGTGTGTTCCACATTCCCTGCCATCTTTGATGTTCTGGGTTGCATGGCACTATCCAGCTAGAACCCATGAATCCCAAATAGCCCCCAGTCTCTCATAGATGCTATGTTGGATGTGCCTTCTTCTGTGTTGTATCCTAGACACTATGTCACCTCTCAGTTTTGTTGCTCAGAGCCCAGACTCTGAATTCGCAGCCTGGAAATTCTCCACCCTAAGCTCTTTCTAAAACCCATTCCAGGATAGTGATTTCACGTTCAAAGGTCTTTTCTCTTCTGCTATTCTTCACATGTTTTTTCCTTTTCAGTTATGTAATTGTTTTTAGTATATTAAATCCTTGTATACCTTAGAAGCAGAGTTATTTAAAATCAGAAATTGCTTCCCTTGTGAATCATATGTACTTGCATTATTTTTTCTGTAAATACGGCCCATTCACTCACCATAACAATAACCTGTGAAACAACCATTCCTGTTAGAAAGACTGCCTTTGATTAAATTTTTGAAGGCCGTTATTTTTTTAAATTTTTTTCATTTACATTCAGATTAGGCACAGTATATGCACAATTCCATGTTGGGGGGCAGAGTGAGGGTGGGAGACTTAATGGTCACAATAGTTAAACCTCTTCCAAAACCTCCCATACAAAGAGACCCCAGAAAATACTGAATAGATTTCTGAGTTGGAAAGCCAAGAAGTCACAGTGAGTCCCCAAGCAGATGAAAAAGATGGAAGAGAAACATGCAGACACTGGAGTATAGGTTGCCCTTGGCATGACGGATGTGGTACCTAAGAGTGCCCTTGGGCAGGCATCGTAGAGGTGGTGATGGCAACAGCTGCAGCAGTGCCCAGGAGGGAAAGGGGATTACTAAGTGGATTCCTTTTCAATCCTGGGCACAGGTCAGGTGCCATTTGTTAGCTCTCCCATTCATTATACAGTGCTGATTCACAGTTCCAAGGTGGAGAGAAGTAGTGATAGTCATGAGGAAGCAGCTGCCCTACCTGAGTAAGGACCAGAGCCCAGGTCAGAAAGACAGTGACCAAACCTCTCTTTGGATTACACTACTTTGAAGGCATCAAAAACCTACAGATCCCTAGGTCTACTTGTCAAAGCAGAAGGACATAATAGACAGAAATGCAGACCAGTGTATGCTAGAAAAAGAAGGAAACAAAAAAAGAACTTGGCCATATAGAACAACCATGGTGACAGAAAAGCTCAGCACATAAGCTCAGGAGATAATGTCTTGGAAAGAAGAGTGATATAAGAAAAATTGGGAAAATAATTGAAAGATGAGCAAAAAATTATGAAAAGAGCATTGAGTTTACAAAAAAGCATCCCAAAAATCGAAGAAGACAATTCTTTAGACATCAGGTTTGGCCTCATGGTGACAGTACATAAAACTGTAAGAAAGAAAATAACTCTTTAAATATTGGAATTGGACAATTGGGAAGTAAGGACACCATGAGACATTAAAAGTAGTAATACAAAATGATAAGTAGGATAAAATGTTTATTATCCCCTAGGAAAAGCAACTTACCTGGAAACAAGATCAAAGAGAGACAATTCAAGAATCACTGGACAATTCAAGAATCACACCTAAAAGCCATGATATAAAAAGAGCCTTGACAGCCTATTTCAAGAAATTCTAAAGGAAAAATGATCAGGTCTGAGAACCAAAGAGCACAGGTGAAATTGAAATAATCTCCTGTTTACCTTTTTAAAGAAATCCTCAAATGAGAATTCCTACAAATATTCTAAGCAAAATCCAGAGCTCCCAGGTCTTGGGGAAAATATTTCAAGCAACCAGAAAGAAAGAATTCAAATACTATGGAGCCACAGTATCACAGAAGATTTATATGTGATTGTAGGGCTTTGAATATTATTTTTACAGAAGGCATAGGAGCTAGGATTGCAATCATAGATAACCTACCCTACAAAACTCAGTATAATCCTACAGGGGATAAAATTGATGCTTAATTAAATCAGGGATCCTGAAGCATTCTTGATAGGCAGAGCTGATTAGAAAATTTGACATGCAGACATATGACGCAAGGGAAGTATAAATATGTAAGCATGAGTGAGAAATTATAACAATTTAACGGGATTGAACTGTTTACATTCCCATGTGGGAAGATGATATATGTATCCCCTAAGAACAAAATCATCACTATGGCAGTTAGAAGGGGGCTACTAAGGCAGAGGGAATTGGTGGGGGTCTATTATGTTAATACGGTCTCTAAGGAAAAATGGAAGGGTGAGAAAAAAGGATGTACTGAGAGAAGGGGGAAAGGGGAGAAAGAATAGAGAAAGTTAACTCATAAAAAAGGCTTTTGAGCATTTTTACAAGGAAAAATAGGGAAGCAGGGAGTGGGCAATATTTGACCTTTATTCTCATCTGAACTGGTTCCATGAGAGAAGAGTATGTTTGTGTGTGTGTGCATGTATGTACGTGTACACACATATGCACAGAGTTTGGTATGGAAATTCATCCTAATAGGGAAGTAGATTGGGAAGGGGCTAAGAGAACGTGGTGGTGGGGTATGATGAGAAGAAAGGGATATCAAGGGAGGCAATGATCCAGAGCAAAAGAGACTTTTGTACTGTTATTTCATATTACTGTTCATATTCAGGATAAAAAGGAAAAGGGTAAATAGAAGAGAATAAAGTGGAGGGAAATACAGAATTAGTAATCCTAACTGTGAAGGTGAAGTATGACCTCACCCATAAAATGGTAGAGGAAGAGAGATATGAAACAAAGACACATGCAGACTTAAAATAAAGGGTTGGAGCAGAGTCTATTATGCTTCAGCAGAAGTAAAACAGGCAGGGGTAGCAGTCATCATCTCAGGAAAAGGAAAAGTATAAATAGACCTCATTTAAAGAGCTATTCAGGTAATCTATATTTTGCCTAAAGGCACGCTAGACCAGGAATTAATACTAGCAGTACTAAATAAATATACATCAAATGGCATTGCTTCCAAATTCTTGAAGGAAAAATTAGGAAAAGTTAATGGAAAAGTTAAAGGAGAAGAAGGAAAAGTTAAATCAGGAGGTAGTAAGTAAAGTTATAATAGTGTAATAGTTTACCCCTTGACAGACATAGATAGATATAATTATAAAATTGCCAATATAGAAAATAAGGAGATGAATAGAATTTTAGAAAATTCATATATATATTAGGCTTCTGGACAATACTGAATAGCCATGAAATTGGTATAATTTTTTCTCAGCTCTACATGGTAACTTTGGAAGAGCTGACTACATATTTGAACATAAAAGCCTCACAAAAATGCAGAAAATAAAAAAAAATCTTAAATAGACTTTTTGGGGCCATAATGCAATGAAAAATAATTTCATAAAGGGCTTTTGAAACATAGGTTAAAATTAGTTAGAAACCAAATAATATACTCCTAAAGGATGAATGGATCATAGAAGTAATGATAGGAAGATTCAATAATTTCATTAAAGTAAATGACAAAAATGAGAGTTTATGAGATGCAGAGAAAACAATACTTAGGGGCAAATATACAACTGTAAATGTTTGTATTGATAAAAAGGAGGAAAGAACAGATCTTCAAATTGTATTCATGAATTATATTAAATTACATATTGGTCTTAGCAGTTATTTAATATTACAAATAGTGTACTGTTTAAAAGTAGGTTTTTAATAGCTTGTTTTTTTAAAGCACCACATCACTTATTTACAATAATCACATCAGCAGCTGTCTTGTCAGATTAAGGTAGTACAGGGAATATTTTTTAGGGTGTGAACACACGCACACACATACACACACACGCACACATTTTGGATTTTCATCTCACCAAAGTAACATTTTTCTCTTTTCTCATCAGCTGTATTTTAGGATGTGGCATTTACTAAAGAACATTAGCATTGTGCTAATATTATTTTTTAAAAAATATAATGCATGCATATTAAATTACACCTATGCATGAGCAGTACACTTTTTTGAGCCCACAAATTGAATCTTTTGAATTTTTTGTTTTCTTTTTCAGTAGTGACCATTTTTAAAATTAATAGTGATACCTTCAAGTCATATCCTGTACTTTCTTTGTTTTTAGATATTTTTCTGTTTTAACAAAATTGGTATCAGATTAGGCACTTCATGTTCACCATTTCTCATTGACTTTGTCTTTCACCACATAAGTTTCATAGGATCACCATTTTACTGGTACAAATCATATTATATTTTGTTGCATTTCATATCCTAAATACATTTTTTAAAATTGTGGTTTCCAGGTATTTGTTCCTCCTGGCTCTGAGTGAATCTGAATAATAACTGTTTCTCTTTTGGTCAGCAATCCTGAAGGTCTTCCCCTTCTAGTTTAATTTTTTTTTTAATTAAAGGGGCTATCCCTTGACTCACTTCTTAAAGAGGCCTATTCATTGAATGGGTGTTGCCTCACTCAAAATGAGAACCTGGAAAGACCTTAGTTAAAAGGGGTAGGGTCTCCCACTGTATCTTAGGCCATCTCCAGTCATCCTGATAGATATCTGGCTACTAGACCCAGATGGCTCTGTAGGAGAAAGTGAGGTTGGTGACCTTGCACAGCCCTCCTTCACTCCAATCAAAGTCAACTGCAAGTCCTATCATCATCTCTCTGATGTCATGGTCTCTTCAAGAACGAAGGACAAATACAACAACCACAACCTGTCCTTCTTTATACATTGAAACTCTGAGCATAGCAACAAAACTCATTTCCAGCAATGGCACTTACTTGTATCTCATCCACTAAACATATGTTGTTTTTGTTTTGTAAATTTATCTTTCTTCATAAGTTAACATTCTAATCACTGAAATAAAACTCATTACCAGAAAGGTTAAGGTGTTTTCCTATTGTTCCCAGAATCAAATACAAATAATCTGTTTGGCCTTCAGAGACCTTAATAAGCTAGCCCCCTCCTACATTTCCAGTCTTCTTACACCTCTGTCTTTGACCTGTATTCTGTAATCATGTAACAATGGCCTCCTGGCTGTTCCATGAACTTAATTCTCTATTTTCTGGCTCCAGCTACTTTCCCTGTTGGCCCCCATGCCTGGAATGTTCTCCTTCCTCTGTCCTGACTACTGACCTCCCTTTCTCACTTAAGTTACAGTTAAAATCCCACTTTCTACAGGAAGTCTTCTTAATTCTAGTGTCTTCCTTTTGTTAATTATTTCATGTGTATCAGGCATATTGTTTGCTCTGTATATATTTGCTTATATGTTGTCTTTCCCATTAGGTTGTAATCCCTTTGAGGGGAGGGTCTGTCTTTTGTCTCTTTTTGTATCCCCAGGATTTAGCACAGTGCCTGGCCTATAGTAGGCACTTAATCGAGCTTTCTTGATTGATTGTTCTCAGAATCATCTTAGGTACGATAATCTGTATTTGAAGAGTCTTCCCAGCTCTGACATGGTGTGATTTTATGGTCAAAACCAGTCCTTAAATTGTATGTTCCAAGGGCTTTGGTAGCTCTGATACTAACCCTAAATTTGCCTTTCCTCTACCATTTTCTTCTCTCTGGTTTCTCCCGGGTCTGATATACTGTGTGCTCATATCTCACCAAATTCAACAATTTCTCTTCTCTCACTCTGACCACCTTCCATTTTCTGTGTCACTAAGTCTCTCCCAAGTTTGATATTCTAGATTGGAGGGCCCCATCTAGCTCAGGCCTCCTTTATTCTAAATGTTCTTTAAGCTTAGATATCCTATATTGGACATAGCTTCTTAAGTCTCATATTATAGATACTATATCATCTAATGGTTCTGAGATTCGAAGCCTGGATCGCCATCTCAGCCCTGAAAATCTGCATTGTAACTTCTATGCATCCTCCAATATATTCACTTGGATGGCACATCCAAGTCAAATAGTCTAATTTCTAAAGACTTATGGTCTGAGTCTTTTACCTCACACTAGAAGGTTTTTTCCACTTAACTTATTTAATTAGTTTTAGCATATTATATGACATATGTATTTTAGCAATACAATTATTTAAATCACAGATTGCTTCCCTTTTAATCCAGTGTATTTTTCTCATTTTCCCCATTATTACCTGCATAATATTACATGCACATATTTTATCAATTGTTACATGAACAATAATATATATGTGTGTATGTGTATATATATGTATATATAAATATATATTTATATATATAGTAGCCTTGAAACCACAACATGCTTTTAATATTTTGTCAGGTTTTTTTTTTTTCTTCATGTTATTTTCCTTTTAAGCCAGATTAGGCACCGTGTATTCAAATTTCTCCTTTGTCTTATGTGATTCAGGACATGATTTATACTTCAGAGCATCACCATTTTGCTTAACATTTATGTTGCATTTCATACCCAAAATATAATTTTTAATGTTTAAAAATTTTAACTTTCTTTCCTCATAATTTGGACCCTTGAGAAAAGAAACAAAACTCATTCCTAGCCATGACATTGTATGTTCTCAGAGTCATAGAAGCTCTTACAATTGATGTTTTAAGAGCCTTCCTATCTTTGACAGTACTGGCCAACACTAGTACTGAAACTATATTCTAAAGGCTTTGCTAGCTCTATTAGTACTTCATCTTATCTGCCTTGTCACCTCTGATATTCCCTTCTCTATGGCTTCTGCTGGGCCTGAATTCTGTGTGCTCTCATCCTATGGATTCAGACAATTTCTGTTCTCTGATCACCATCTACTCTATCATTCCCTTAGGCTCTGTGGCTTCTCCTGGGCCTCACATTCTGTTCTTCCAGATCTGAGAATGATACAGCATCAGTTCTCTTGCTCTGAACATCTCTCACTTTCTGGTATCCAAAGTTCCTTCCAAATTTGATACTCTAGGTTGGAGGGCTTCCTCAAGCTCAGGTCTCATTGATTCTAAATTGCCTCTATGTCAGACATACTCTCTCAAATCTCATGTTCTGGATTTTGTGTCAACTCCCAGTTCTGATATTCGTTGCCTTTACTAACGTCCCAAGCCTGAAATTCTCCATTCTAAGCTCTACCCATGCTCCACTGTGTTCTCAGACATCATATTTTCTAAAGACCTTCTAACATTCAGTAGTCATTGTCTTCTCCCTCCTCTCACATTCTATGTTTTCACTTATTAAACTGCTTTTTGTATGTTAAATCACATGTGTTTGTTAGCCAGATTTATTATCACACATTGCTTTTCTTGTGTACTTATTTTTTTTCTCAGTAATTAAGGACTATCCATCAATAGCAGTGGCCATATATTTTTCTAGGAGTCTATTCCCTTGAAAATACCCCATTCTTTTACTTTGCTGTCATTTTTTTCCTTTTCATTGTTTTCCTGTTGATTCAAATCAGACCCTGTATATTCAGATTTCCACTTTGGCTGCATGATTCAGAGGCATCATATATCCTTCACAAATGTTTTTATTGTTGTTCAAACTCATATGTCCTTCCCTGTCACTTGAAACTCTGAGCACAGAATCAAAACTTTTTCCCAGCAATGATATTGTATATTCTTAGACCCATCTGAGCTCAGATAATCAATATTCAGCTCTGACACTGTGTGTGGCTTGATGGCCCAAGCCAGTCTTGAAACTATGTGTGCTGACACCTTTCCTGGCTCTCCTAGCCCTTCTTCTATGTCTTCTGCTAGCTCTCCCCTTCTCTTCTCTTTGGCTACTCTCAGGCCTTCTGTGGGCCCTCATTTCACTCAATCTGACAACTCCTGTCCTCAGGCTCAGAATATCTCCCACATTCAATGTTTTTAAGGTCCTTCACATGCTGATATGATATGTTCTGTATGCCTTCCTAAGGTAAATATTCTGGGTTTTATTTGAAAATGACCACTTCTACTATCCTGAGTGTAGACTGGCATCCCAGTACAGAACTTTTTAATGACCAGATCTATTTAGCCCCCAGTATGTTCTGGTGCAGTGCATCTCCATACTGGACATTTGAAGTTCTAAAGATTCTCCCAGATCTGTCAGTTGGGTCATCTCCATTCTGCCATTTTCCCTGTTTTATGGATGAATCAATCCCATTCCCATTCACAATGAAGATGCCAACTCAGGCCTCAGAACCAAAGGCTTTCTGATAAGCAATGATCTAAGACCCCTCTAAACTCTCATACACTGTATTTTGATGGTCAGACCTAGTACTGGAATTGTGTATTCTAAGGGATTTCTTGGCTCTGATTTTCTTTCTCCTTAAATGCCCTGCCAGCCCTGACATTCTCTTCTCTCTTCCTTCTCCCAGGTCTGACAGGCTTTGTGCTGACATCCCAGAGATTCAGGCAATTTCTCTTCTCAGGCTCTGAACATCTCCCACAATTTATGTTTTAAGTTCTATCCCACTGTTTATGTCCTGGGTTGAATGGCTGCATCAGCTTAGTCCCTCATGGTCTTAGATTGCCTCCAAACACAGACATTCTGTTTTATGTGGTCTACCAAGTCATGTTCTGATTTCTATTATGTAAACCAATTTCTAACATCCTGAGCTTGAATGACCAAACCAGTGCAGAAATTTACCATTCTAAATTCTATCCAAGAAGTAGGTGGAGGCCTAGTAGATAGAGCTCTGAGCCTGGAGTAAGGAAAGCCTGAGTTCAAATCTGGCTTCAGATACATCTAACTGTGTAACCCTGGGCAAATCACTTAACCCCATTTGCTTCAGTTTCCTCAGTCTGTAAAATGAGCTAGAGAAGGAAGTAACAGAACCAATCCACTATCTTCACCAAGAAAATCCCAAATTGGGTCATGAAGAGTTGGACTTGACCGAAAAAACAACAAAAAACCCTGTATCCAGCTGCCAAGATACTCTCTTGCAATTCTCTTGCAATGTGTCTAAAGTAAGACAGTCTACATTCTGAAAACTCTCTTAGCTCTGTCATTTATGTTCCTCACTCAGGTTATGGTCAATTTTTTCTTTTCACTTATTTATTCAGTTTTCTTATGTTAAATTACATCTGGGTCTTAGCAGTATACTTATTTAAAATCACAAATGATGTCCTTTGTAAAAATGGGTATTTAAAACCTTATTTGCTTAAAAAAAACTTCTCTTTTAAATCCTAGTAATTCTAGATATTCCTAGTAATAGGAATATCAGTATCAGTCTTACTGCTGATAAGATTAGGGCAATGAATGGAACTATTTTTTCCTTGGGCTACTGTCCCTCCTCTTCAATGGTTACACTGAGCACAGAAACAAAACTCTTATATGCATTTTTTTTCTTTTTTATTCAGTTTTCATATATTAAATTAAACATATGTATTAGCAACACAGTTATTGGAGAGCACACATTTTATACTTTGATTATTGTGTACATAATTTATTTTTTCAATAAATAGTGACCATTCAGCAACAATTATAGTGATATTTACAGCATCCTTAACCTTTCAGGACACTGCGTGGATGTATTTCATGTATTTTTTCCCTGTCTTTTCATTTTATTTGTGAGACCCAAATTAGGTCCTGTATGTTGACCTTTCCTCTGTGACTATGTAATGTTAGTCTCTGAATTTTAATTCAGAGAATCACTATTATGCTGACATAAATTTTACGGAAATATATGGTGCATCTCATACCTTAAATATACTTTGGTTTTGTTATATAAATTTATCTTTCCTTGTAAAAGTAGAGCTCTTTACAAAACAAAACTTGTATCCTGCAACAATACTGTGTTCTCAGGATTATCTGAGGTCTGGTAATCTATATAAGTAGAGCCCTCCCAGCCGTGATACCATGTGGTTTTATGGCCAAAATAGTCCTGAAACTGGACATTCTTAGGGCTTTCCTGGCTCTAGTATCACATTTCCCAACTGCATTCCCAGCTCTGGCATTCTCTTCCCTGCGACTCCTCCCAAGCCTTACAGTTTCTGTGCTCACATTCCATGGAATCAGATGATTTCTATTGTCTGGCTCTGATCATCTCTCACTTGTGTGTTTTAAAATCTCTCTCTGTTTGATATTCTAGGTTAGAAATATTCTGTCCTAGCTCAGACCTCAATGATCCTAAATTACCTCCACACTCAAACATTCTATGTTATACATACCCTCTCAAGTTTCATACTCTATCTTCCATGTCACCTTCCAGTTTTGATATTCAGAGCTTGGACTGAAAATCTCCATTCTACTTTCTGTCTACTCTCTAATACGTTCTCTTCAAAGCCACCTCAAGGTCAGATATCCTGGTTTCTAAAGATACTCCCACTTTCTTATTTATTTGATATTGACTATCCTCTGATAGTTTAGGTTCCCTCCCTTTTTTACTAGTCATTTATGATTTTTTAGTATGTTAAATGGCATAGGTTTATTACCATATAACAATAAATGTACTTTTTTAATGTTTGTGAAATTTAATTTTCTTTCCCTATAACTGAAGATCCAGAGCACATAAACAAGAGTCCTTCCCAGCACTGATATTGTCTGTTCTCAGTCCCGTCTGAGCTCTGATAATCTTCAGTCTTAGATGTTATCTGACTCTGACACTGTGTGGTTAGTCCTGAAATTTTATGTTTTTCTAGCTTGGCTATCCTTCCTTCCAAGTGCCCTGCCTGCTCTGATATTCACTCCTCTGTGGATTCTTCCAAGTGCTCCCTTCTATGTGCTCACATCCCATGGAATCAGAAACTTCCTGTTCTCTGGTTCTGACCACCACTCCCTTTCTGTAAGGTCCCTCCTCTCTCTCTAGATCCCTCCGACATTTGATGTGGCCCATTTCAGGGTCCCATCTAGCTCAGTCCTTCTTGATTATAAGATGCCTCCAAAGCCCATTCCTGCTATGTTCTGCTTTGTCTCCCAGGCCGGATAGTCTGGCTTTTCTGGCACACTGCGAGCCAGGATGGCTATCCCAGACCTGGAAGGAAGCCTTTGTTCTGAACTCCATCCAGCCTTCCAGATATTCTCTTTGAGCATACCACCATGCCAGAAATCCTTTTTTCTAAAAACTCTCCCACTATTGTAATTTTTTTTTTGGTCAGAGTCTCCTTTTTCCTCCCATATACTAAGGATCTGGTTTTTTTTAACTTTCACTCATTTGTTCAGTTTTCATATATTAAATGGCATATATTTTAATAATCCAATTATTTAAGATCACAAACTGTTTCCTTTGTAAATCCTGTATGTTTACATTATATTTCAATAAATGTGGCCCATATGTTAACTTAATATCAATATTTATAGAAGCCTTATTTCTAGAAAACACTGCATGCATTTTTGTTATTTATTTTTCTTTTCAGTGTTTTCCTTTGGAGCCAGATTAGGCTTTCTATATTCAAATCTGTAATTTGACTATGTGATTTCGATTTAAAACATGAGTTTTAAATAAGAGCATAAGTCTTGTGCTTAGACAAATTCTACTGAGATAAATGTTGCCTTTTATACCATAAATGACTTTTTAAATTTTTTTTTTTAAATTCAACTCCCTATAACTTTACTCCTGAACATGTAAAAGACTCCTTCATAGAAATGATACTGTGTGTTGTCAGGATCAACAGATCTGTAATGATAACTCTTTTAATACCCTTCCCTACTCTGCTGTTCTGGTTTTATAGCCAAAGCTCGTCCTGATGTTGCATGTTCTAAGCACTTTCCTGGCTCTGACATTCCTCCTTCTGTGTTTCCTGCCAGGTCTGACATTCTTTTCTCCATAGCTTCTCTGGGGCCTGACATTCTCCTATGCTCACATCTTAACTGCAGATTATTGCAGTTTTTGGCCTCAGACCATCTCTCGCTTTCTATGTTTTAAAGTTCCTGTCATGTTTGATATTCTAGGTTGGAGGGACCAATCCACCTCAGGTTCTGTTGATTCTTAATTGCCTCCAAGCTCATTCTATATTGAACATACTTCTCAGGCTCTTTCCTAGTTCTGATATTCAGAGTCTGGACTGTCCTCCTGGCCCAGTAATTCTCCCCTCTAAGCTCTCTCCAAACTCTAGTATATTCTCTGGGAAGGCACCAATAAGTCAGACATTCTGTTTTCTAAATATATAACAAGCCATGTCTTTTTTTGATCAAAGTCCCCTCATACATCTGATTTTCTAGATTATTTTCTTTTCTCTATTTCTCATTTTTTGTATTAAATAATATATATTAGTAATTCAGTCATTTGAAAGCACAACTTGTTTTTCTTTTGAATTCTGTATACTTTATCTATTCAATAGATACTATTCATGAACAAATATAGTGCTATCAGGCTCTGAACATCTCCCATAATCTGCGTTTTAAGTTCTATCCCACCTTGGATAACATGAGCTGGATGGCCCCATTCATTTGGGGGCTCAAGATCTTAGATTGCCTCCAACCTCAGACATTCTATGTTCTTTATGGCCTCCTGAGTCTGATATTCTGGCTTCTATGGGAACTCCCAGTTCTGATATTCAGAACCTGGGCTGTTTGTTATCCCAGTGTGAAAATTCTCCATTTTAAGGGCTATATAGCCTCCAAGATATTCTCTTGCAGTACAACTAAAGTCAGATACTCTATGTTCTAAAAACTCTCTCATCTCTTTTATTTTCTGCTCACAGTCCTTTCAGTCCAGTTATATTCAATTTTAATTCATTTTTTCTTATATTAAATTATATATGTGAATTAGCAATGCACTTATTTAAAATCACTAATGGTGTCCCTTTAAAAAGAAACAAACCCTCCCCTTTCATTTCCAGTGGTTTTGTTTGTCCTTCATGATCAAAGAGAACCAAAGTGACATCACAATGTTGGGGTCAATGTACAGAGTGTGAATGACTGATCATACACAAGAGACTCTTTACGACAGGTTGGGTACAAATAGTCCATGTGACCATTTGAGAGGGAGATGTCTCTAAATTTGTGCATCTCACATTTTGTTTGAGCTACTGTGATTCTGCTTTGCTCCTAGAGCATAGTGCCTTCTTTGATGCAGGCTCTGCTGTGTGGTCCTGTGCCAGTGTCTCCCATGTGTCACAATCAGTGGCATTTCTCCTGGCGTTGTTGGACAGAAAATACCATATCAATGATTCCTCTTCCATTTCTGAAGCCACACTGGTTTTCAGGTAGATGATAATCTTCCAAGTGAAGGATCAACCTATTAAGGAGGACTCTGGCAAGAATTTTGTCACAGGACCACTTATTTCCTTTTCTTTCATAGAGATGTACAGTGAAGGCATCCTTGTACTCCTACAGGATAACCTCCTCTTGTCATATAACCCAGAAGATTTCAGTCAGCCTCTGTATGAGCAGTGGACTACCTGCCCTATAGATCCCTGCTGAAATGGAATCAGCACCAGGTCTTTGCTGCATGAGAGGAGCCTAATGATGCTGCAAACATCTTCTTCAGTTGGAAGTTTGGCTAGAGAGAGATTGACTTCAACAAGAGGTAAGTAGTCAGTAGCTTCAGAATTGGTTGATGACAGTCTGTTGAGAATACTATGGAAGCGTTCAGCTCATCTCTCCAAAATGACCTCTTTATCACTGATCAATGTGGCTTCATCAGCACTGAGTAGTTGAGAAGCACTGTAGGTCTTTGGCCCATAAATAGCCTTTGAGGCCTTGTAAAAATGCTTTGGATTGTTACTCTCAGTTTAAAACTGAATGTGATCTCTGCCTTCTTACTGAGCCAAGAATCTTCTATCTGAGTTCACTTGCACTTTACTTTTGATGGAGTTAAATACTGCCTTCTCAGAAACAGATGAATGATCCTACTAGTAAACCCTGGGTTTTTTTATTCAGTAACTTCTGAATTTCCCTGTCATTTTCATCAAAGCAATCCTGATTTTTCTGGTTCTTCTGACCCAGATGAATAAATGAATAAATCTTTGAAAACTGCCCAACAGTGTGTTGGCTTATCTTTCTCTCCAAATCAGTAACAAACTGTTCACACAGAAGTGCTCTAATCTGCTGATGGTTGAGTCTTCTTTAGTTGTCATGCCTTGGGGTTACTGTTTACAATGAATGCAAATGTTTAGTTTGGAGAGGCTGAGTCTCTGGTACAGCCCTCTGTACCACATATTGCCTTCCTCACTCCCACATCCTGTCTGTCTCTTCTCCTTACAATGATGTAGTCAATTAAATGCCAATGTTTGCTGCAAGGGTACATCCAAAAAGTTTTATTGTGTTTAGGTAAATGGAAAACAGTGTTGGTGACAAGGTTATGAGATATACAAATCTTCAGTAGTAAGTGACCATTGTTGTTGCTGTTTCCAACTCCATTCTTCCCAAGGACTCCATTTCTGATAGTCTGTGCCTACCATAGTGTTAAAATTGCCCAAAATTACAAGCTTGTACTCTTTTGGCACATTGATGATGAGGGTCTCCAGGTCTTCATAAAATTTTTCTTTGACCTCATCAGGGTTCATCATGGTGGGAATATAGGCACTGATGATGGTGGCGATGGTGGCATGGTGTTTTCCTGCAAGTGGTAATCGCATTGTCATGAGCCTATAGTTCACTCCTTTTGGGAGGCATACAAGCTTGTTGACTTGATTAGATTTGATTGGAAATCTACACCAGCTTCTTGGTTCTTCCTATCACTGTGGCAACTCCAGAAAAAATGTGTATACAGCTCCAACTTTGGTAAGCTGGCCTTCATTTGCAAGCCTTGTTTCACTCAAGGCTGCTATTTGAGTATAATACCTGCTGAATTCTCATCCAACAAGAGCTGTTCATCTTTCAGGTCAATGGGATTTTGTGCACATCCCATGTACCAATGATGAATGGAATCACCTTTACAAAAGTTTTTGTACTTTGTGTGTGTGTGTGTGTGTGTGTGTGTGTGTGTGTGTTTTGAATGAAGGGTGGGATTCCTACCTGCCATAGTAAGCAGGCCAGGGTTATGTGAAACTGACAATTTTTTCTAGTCTTTTATTTTTCCACTTAAAAGCATTTTATTTTTTCCAATTACATGTAAAGATAGTTTTTAATATTCATTTTTATAAGATTATGTGTTTCAAATTTTTCTCCCTCTTTCCCTCCTCTCTCCCTTCCCTTAGATAGCAAGCAATCTTATATATGTTATACATGTACAATCATGTTAAACATATTTCCACATCAGTCATGTTGTGAAAGAAGAATTAGAACCAAAGAGAAAAACCATGAGAAAGAAAAAATGTGAAAATAGTCTGCTTTGATATGCATTCAGATTCCATAGTTCTTTCTGTGGATGTGGATAGCATTTTCCATCATGAGTCTTTTAGAACTGTCTTTGATCATTGTATTGCTGATAAGAGCTAAGTCTATTATAGTTGATCACTGCACAATGTTGCTGTTATTGTATACGATGTTCTCCTGGTTCTGCTCACTTCACTTAGCATCAGTTACGGTAAGTCTTTCCAGGTTTTTCTGAACTCCGCCGAAACAGACAATTTTTAAGACACCTTTTATAGCCCTTTTCCCACACTAGGAAGTAAGTAGTGTGGTCTTTAAAAAGGTTACTCAGGTACCCAGGGAGCTGCCAAATCCCACTGCTGCTTCAGGCCAGTGAGAAGAGAACTCTATGACCTGGGCTGTCTTTGTGCAAGAGAGTGACTACAACTCCCAGTGTATCTGTACCTGCTGCTTCATCACCAACCCTTAACCACAGTACTTCAATGTAGGTAAAATGGTAAGAGAGTAATATAGTAAAATAATAAATAATAAAATAGTAAAATTATAAAATTGTCAAATTATTACAATTATTGTAAAATTATGGAATAGCAAAATAGTAATAAAATAACAAATTAAATAATAAAATTAAAGAAATGAAATAATAAAACAATGAAATAGTAAAATAAAAATATTATAGGTGATACCTTTTGACTCACATGTAAATTGGATTTAAGTGAGGCAGAGTCACATGAAGTCGTCAGCCTCATTCTCCCTTCCAGTTATCAGAGCTCAGTGGCAAGACAAAACTGATGATGGCTCAGGATTCAGTAGATGAGCTTGGCATCTTTGGTGTTTGACCAAGCTCTAAGTATCCCACAGTGCCTGCTTCTGAGGCTCTCCCACCTCTGACACTGAGGCTTTATGGTCAAATCTATTTTCCTGACATTGTATCTTCCAAGGTCTTTTTTCTATCTCTGGTATTCCTTCTTCTAAGTATCCCACCAGCTCCTCCTAGACCTGATATTCTGAGTGATCACATCCCATAGAGTCAGATAATTTCTGTTGTCTGGCTCTCAACATTTCCCCCCATGCTGTTCTTTTAAAGTCTCTTACACCTTTGGCAGCATGCATTGGAGGACCCCATCCATGTTTGTCTCCCAGCTCAGAGGTTCTTTGTTCTACCTGTCCCCACCCAAGTCTGATATCCCAACTTCTATTTGAAAATTCATTTTTAACATCCTGGACTTGGACTGCTGTCCCAGTGCAGAAATTCTAAATTCTGAGGTATTGAAATGCATCTCCAAATCAGATAATCTATGTACTAAAGACCTTCCAAGCTCTGTCCTCTTAGGTTTGAAATCCCTTCACTAGAGTATTATTCAAGGAATTTTTTTCCTTTTCAATTACTTATTCAGTCTTAGTATATTAAATGACATATATATATATGTGTGCACACACACACACACATACACACACATACACACAGAGTTGTTTTTATTGCTATTCAATCCTTCAGTCATGTCCAACTCAGTAACCCCATGGACCATAGCGCACTAGACAGTTCTATCCTTATCTCCAGAAATTTGTCCAAACTCATTTTCATTGCTTCCATGACACTCTTTATGTATCTCATCCTCTGCTGTCCCCTTCTCCTTTTGCCTTCAATCTTTCCCAACATCAGGGTTTTTTTTCCCAATGAGTCCTGGCTTCTCTTTGTGTGGCCAAAGTATTTAAGCTTTAGTATTTGTCCTTCCAAAGACTAGTCTGAATTAATTTCCATAAGTATTGACTGATTTGATCTCATTGCTGTCCAAGGGACTCTCAAAAGTCTTCTCTAGCACCACTATTTGAAAGCATCCGTTCTGTAGGGCTCAGCTTTCCTCATAGTCCAACTCTCACAGCCATAGATTACTACTGGAAAAACCATAGCTTTGACTGTGCATACCTTTGTCAGTAAGGTATAGTGTCCAGATTTGCACAGTTTTCCTTCCAAGGAACAAGCATCATTTAGTTTCATGGCTCCAGTTACTGTCTGGAGTGATCTTTGAACCCAAGAATATAAAATCTGACACTGCTTCTATTTCTTCATCATTTGCAAAAAAGTGATGGGAACACTTGCCATGATCATAATTTCTTTTTATATTAAGCTTCTAGCCAGCTTTTAAGCTCTTTTCTTCTTAATTCTTTTTCACTTTCTGCCATCAGAGTGGTATCATCTGCATATCTGATATTGTTAATATTTCTTTTGACAACATTATTCCTGCTTTGGGTTTATCTAGCCTGTCATTTGGTATGATGTACTCTGCATATAAGTTAAATAAATAAGGTGACAATATACAGCCTTATTGCCTCCTTTTTCAATCTTAAACCAATCAATTGTACCATATTTGGTTCTTAGTGTAGCTTC
Source organism: Notamacropus eugenii (assembly GCF_028372415.1). NCBI lineage: Eukaryota > Metazoa > Chordata > Mammalia > Diprotodontia > Macropodidae > Notamacropus > Notamacropus eugenii. The sequence continues at coordinate 25,109,943 of NC_092879.1, read as the reverse complement.
TTGGCCCATATACAAGTTTCTCAGGAGAAAAGTAAGATGATGTGGTACTCCCATCTCTTTGAGGACTTGCCACATTTTGTTGTGATCCATACCATCCAAGGCTTTAGTGTAGTCAATGGAGCAGAAGCAGATGTTTTTCTGGAACTCCCATGCTTTGTTCATGATCCAGTGAATGTTTTCAATTTGGTTTCTGACTCTTCAAAAACCAACTTGCACTTCTGGTAATTCTTGGTTCACATATTACTGAAACTTAATCAAGTGTAACCTTGCTGGTATGTGAGATGAGCTCAATTGTTTGGTAATTTGAAAATTCTTTGGTCTTGCGCTTCTTTAGGATTAGGACATGGACTGATCTTTTCAAGTCCAATGGCCACTGGTGAGTTTTCCAAATTTGCTGGTATAGTGAGTGCAGCCCTTTAACAGCATCCTCTTTTAGGGTTTTAAATAGCTCAGCTGGGATTCCGTCACCTCCTCCAGCCTTGTTAGCAATGTTTCCTAAGCCCAGTTGACTTCATTCCCCAGGATGGCTGACTCTAGATCAGTAACCACACCATAGTGGTTATCAGTGATGTTAAGGTCTTTCTTGTATAGTTCTGTGTATTCTTGCCACCTCTTCTTAATCTCTTCTACTTCTGTTAAGTTCCTACCACTTTTGTCTTTTATCATGCCCATTTTGGCATGAAGTGTTCCCTTGTTATCTCTAATTTTCTTGAAGAACTCTCTTGTCCTTCCCATTCTATTGTTTTCTTCTCTTTCTTTGCATTGCTCATTTAAGAAAACCTTATCTCTCCTTGCTGTTTTCTGGAATTCTGCATTCAGTTGGGTATATCTTTCCTTTTCTCCTTTCCTTTTCCATTTCCTTCTTTCCTCAAGTCTTGTAAAGCCTCATCAGACCGCCATTTGGCTGTCTTGATCTTTTTCTTCGGGATGTTTTTGTTGCTGCCTCCTGTACAATATTGCAAACCTCTGTCCATAGTTCTTCAGACACTCTGTCTATCTGACCTAAATCCTTAAATCTGTTCATCCCCTCCACTTCATATTCATAAGGAATGTAATTTAGGTCATACCTATACGATCTGATGGTTTTCCCTTCTTTCTTCAATTTAAGCCTGAATTTTGCAATAAGAAGCTCATGATCTGAGTCAAGGTCAGCTCTAGGTCTTGAATTAACTGCCTGTATAGCTTCTCCACTTTTGAGTGCAAAGTATAGAATCAATCTTATTTTGATATTGACCATCTGTTAATGTTCATACGTAGTCATCATTTGTAACGTTGAAAAAGAGTATTTACTATGGTCAGCAAGTTCTCTGGATAAAACTCTATCAGTCTCTGCCCTGCTTCATTTTGTCCTCTAAGGCCTGTTATTCCAAATCTTTTGATTTCCTACTTTAGGATTCCAATCCCCTATGATGAACGTGGCTTTTTTGGTGTTATTTCTAGAAAATGCTGTAGGTCTTCATAGAACTGATCAACTTGGGCCTCTTCATCATCAGTGGTTAGAGCATAGATTTATATTGCTTATGATGCTGAACAGTTTGCCTTGGATTCAAACAGATCTCATTCTGTCATTTTTGAGATTACACTCCAAGACTGCTTTTCCCACCCTTTTATTGACTATGAGGGCTATTCTGTTTCTTCTAAGGGATTCTTAACGAGAGTAGTGTTTGTAGTGATCACTATAATTAAACTCACCTATTCCCATCCATTTCAGTTCACTGACACTCAAGATGTCTTTCCATCTCCTGTCTGACCACATTCAGCTCACCTTGCTTTATAGATCCATAGTTCCAGGTTCCTGTGTGATATTGATCTTTACAGCCTTGGATTTTCCTTTCTTCACCAGATACATCCCCATGCGAGTTTTCTTTCTGCTTCATTGTTTCAGGAACTACTGAGAGTTGTCCTCTGCTCTTCCCAAGTAGCTTGTTGGACATCTTTTGACCTGAGGGGCTCATCTTCCAGTGTCCATCTCTTTTATAATTTTAATATGGTCCATGGGGTTTTCTTGACAAAGATGCTGGAGTGGGTTTGCCATCTCCTTTTGCAGTGGATCACGTTTTGTCAGAACTCTCCACTATAACCTGTCCATGCTGGGTAACTGTGCATGGCACAGCTCATAGCTTCATTGAGCTACACAAGCCCCTCCGCCGCGGCAAGGCAGTGATCCAGGAGGGGATACACGCACACACACACTCACACACCATACACACACACATACACCCACATGCACACACATATATATGCTATACTATTATTTAATATCATATATTATTTTCAGTGTGAATCCTGTGTGCTGATATTAGTTTTTTCAATAAATTTTTTTTGGACAGAGGTTTGCAATATTGTACAGTGGCAGCAACAAAAACATCCCAAAGAAATAGATCAAGAAAGCCCAATGGCCCTCTGATGAGGCCTTACAAAAGCTGAGGAAAGAAGGAAAGGGAAAGGGAAAGGAGAAAAGGAAAGCTATATCCAACTGAATGTAGAATTCTAGAAAACAGCAAGGAAAGATAAGGTTTTCTTAAATGAGCAATGCAAAGAAAGAGAAGAAAACAATAGAATGGGAAAGACAAGAGCTCTTCAAGAAAATTAGAGATAACAAGGGAACACTTCATGCCAAAATGGGCATGACAAAAATTTTTTCAGTAAAGCTTTTTTCAATAAATATGCTCCATTCATTAAAAAAAATAGAAACTATTGAAAACACCACATGCTTTTTCCTTTGTTGTCAATGTTCTTTTTAATGTTTTCCTATTAATACAAATTAGGTACTCTATTCAAATTTCCACTTTTGCTGTGTGATTCAGGACACGTTTTAATTGAGAGTATCACCATTTGGCCTATAGATGTTATATTGATAAGAGTCTTATATTTTATACCATAAATATACATTTTAAATGTTTAAAAATTTTAACTTACCTTCCCCCAAACTAGAAACTCTGAGTACATAAACAAAACTGCTTCCCAGTGATGCTGTTGTGTGTTCACAGGACGATCTAAGCTCTGATAATCCATGTTCCAAGAGCCTTCCCCGCTGGCCCAAGCTAGCTCTAAAATTGAATGTTCTAAGCATTCATCTAACTGATAGTCTAGAGTTTGTTCCTTTTAACCTATTTAATTAATTAGCTGTATGATTATTTAGAAAAATAATATGACAATAATGGTAAAATAGCAATAATAGTAATATGTACAGCAACCTTGAAAACATCACATGCTTTTTTGTTTTTCTCAGTCATTTTTTTCCTTTTCATTGTTTTGCTTTCAATCCAGATTAGGCATTGTATATTCACATTTCCCTTTTGACTGTGTGATTCAGAACATGAGTTCTAATTCAGAGGAACACCAGTGTACTTACAGGTATCATATTAACATGTAAATTACATTTTATCATCCAAATATAATTTTTAATGTTTTTAAAATTTCACTTTCTTTGCCATTATTCAGACCCTTCAGTATAGAACTTATTTCCAGCAATGCTATTGCCTGTTCTCAGGTCCATCTGAGCTCTGATAATAGATGTTCTAAGAGCCCTCCCAGCTCTGACACTGTCATTTTCTGGCAAAAACTCATTCTCAAATTAAATGTTCTATAGACTTTTCCTGACTCTGATATCACTTATTCTATCTGACATTCTCTTCTCAATTCCGGGCCTGACATTCTATGTAGTTACCTACCACAGCTTCAGATAATTCCTCTTTTCTGCCTCATTTTCTGTGATTTAAAGTTCTTCCCAAGTTTGATATTCTGATGTGGCGGGTTCCATCTAGGCCAGTCCCCTTTGTTTCTAAATTCTCTCCAAGCTCAGATTGTCTTTGTTGGATGTGCTTTCTCAAGCCTCTCTCTCTGGATACTGTGTCAGCTCCCAATCGTGATTTTCAGAGCCTGGCCTGCCATCCCAGCCTGGAAATTCACCCTTCTCATCTCTGTTCATCCTCTCATCTATTCTCTTGGAAGGCACCTCCAACTCAGAGATTCTATTTTGTAAATACCCTTAAAAAAGTCTTAGTTATTACCTTAGTTTAGTTGTTTTATGTTTAAAAGCTTTTCCAGTCTCTGATATTCTAGAGTTTTTTTTCCTTTTCACTTATTTAACCAATTTTAAGGTGTAAAATGAATGTTTATTATCAATAAAATCAGAAATTGTATCCCTTGTAAATCCTATGTACTTACCTTATTTTTTCTATAAATACAATCCATTCTTTTACAGTAATCATTATATTTAAAGCACGTTACTCATTGAAAACACTGTATGGAATTTATTGTCAGTGGTTTTTTTTTCATTTTTTCTTTAAATTCATATTAGACTTCCACTGTGGCTGTGTTGTTCTTAATTCAGAGTATTACCCCTGTGTAATATATTCAACTATATATTGCCTTTTATACCATAAACAGATTTTCAAAAATTTTAAACAAATAAATAAGATTCTTTTCCATTACTGCTACTGTGTTCTCAGGACCATCTGAACTGTGATCATCTGTGTTCTAAGAGGCCTCCCAGCTCTGACCCAAACTAGTCTGGAAATTGTCTGTTCTAAAGGCTTCCTTAATTATGCTATTCCTTCTTCTCCGTGTCCTGCCTACTCTAACACCCCCTTCTATATGACTTGTCCAAGTCCTAAGATTCTGCATGCTCAGAACCACAGAATCAGACAATTTCTATTCCCTGTTTGATATACTATGTTGGAGGACCTAGTTTAGGCCCTGTTCATTCTAAATTCTCTTCCAGCCCAAACATTGTGTGTTGGACTTCTCATCTCTAGTCTCATATTTCTTTGTTTCTTTGTTAATGCTCACTTGTCCCCAATCCCAACACTCAAGTATCCCATTATTAGTTCTCTCTGCCCTCCTATATATTTTCTTGATAAGTAACTCAAAGATGAAAAGATTAAACATTGGTATCTTGGGTATCAGTGAACTTAAACGTATGGGAATGGGCGAGTTTAACTCAGGTGATCACTACATATACTACTCTGGTTAAGAATCCCTTAGAAATACCTTTCTACTTTCTGACCATCCCTTTTGTTTTATTAATCAAAGTTTCCTCCTTCCTCTGATGTATTTTTTTCCTTTTAACTTATTTAATCCGTTTTAGTAATTAAATTTCATCTGTATATTGGCAGTACAGTTGTCTCAGATCAGTTTTTCCCCTTGTGAATCCTGTGTACTTAGCTCATTTTTTCTAATAAATGCAGCCTATTCATTAATAACAGTAGTAACATATACGGCGGCCTTATCCCTTGAAAACACTGCATGCTTTTATTTTGGTCAGCTATTTTTTTTCCTTTTAATCGTTTTCTTTTCAATCCAGATTAAGCACTGAATATTCAAATTTCACTTAGGCTGTCTGATTCAGAGTACAAGTTTTAATTCAGAGGATTACCATTATGTTGATAAAAATGATATAGTAAACTAGGTTGCATTTCATACACTTACTATAATTTTTTACTCTAATTTACATTTACCAGTCCTTCCCCATAATAAGCATCTCTGAGCACAGAAACAAAGCTCATTCCCAGCAATGATGTGCTCTCAGTACCATCTGAGCTTGGGTAATCAATATTCTAAGATCCCACTCAGCTCTGTGTGGTTTGATGGCCCAAGTCTGTCCTGAAACTGTGTGTGAGGAGGCCTTTCCTAGCTCTCCTAGTCCTTCCTCAATGTCCTCTGCCAGCTCTCACCTTCTTTTCCCTCTGGCTTCTCCTAGGCCTGCCCTTTGTGGGCTCCCATCTCAATCAGACAACTCCTGTCCTCAGGCTCGGAACATCTCCCACATTTAGTGTTGTACAGTCCCTTTCTCAACCCTTTGATGCTATTTGTTCTACACTCTCCCAAGCCCTCAATTCCACCTTCTATTTAAAAATCCATTTCTAACATCCTCAGCTTAGACTGCCATCTTAGCACAGAAATTCGTCATTCTAAGTTCTACCCAGCCTTCAGTATATTCTTGTACAATGCATTTCCAAGTCAAACATTCTACATTCTAAAGAATCCACCAGCCCTGTCATTTCATGTTCAAAGTCTCCCAAGTCTGATAATATTCAAGGGTTTTGTTTCTTTTCAATTATTTATGTACTAGAGTGGTTTGCTATTTCCTTCTCCAGCTAATTTTACAGATGAGGAAACTGAGGCAAACAGAGTGAAGTGACTTGCCCAGGGCCACACAGCCAGTAAGTGTCCAAGGCCAGATTTGAACTCATGAAGATGAGTCTCATGAGTCTTCTTGACTCCAGGCCTGGAACTCTTTCTACTGCATCAACTTGCTGCCCTGACTTAGCAATTATATAAGTCACAGTTATATAAGTCACAAATGGGTACTTAACACATTATATGTTAAAAAAACCACAACAATCCCCATTCATTATCAAGAGTAGAAATGTCCATAAGTCTTACTACATTAAGGCAGTATGTGGAAATTTTTTTTCTCAGCAGAATTTTTTTTTATGATTTTCACCCAGCTAAGGTAATACATTTTTACATTTCCTCATTGGTTATGTTTTAGGTCCTGAATTTTAAATGAGAACATCAATATGGTACTGATAGAAATTATATTGAATCACATGCTGCATGCCAATAACCAAACATTTTGATAATGATTTTTAAATTGACTTATGACTCCTCCCCAATTAGACCTCTGAGTTCAGGTACAAAACTCCTGCCAAGTAATGCTATTGTATATTCTCAGGACCTTATGAGCTCTGGTAGTCTATTCTAAGAGCCTTCCCAGCTGTGACACTTTGCTGTTTTATGGCCAAAAGTAGTCCTGAAATTGTGTGTTTTAGGGCCTTGTGAGCTTTCATGTTCTGTCTTCTCAGTGCCCTACCTAGTCTAATGATCCTTTGTCTAAGGCTTGTCCCAGGCCCAACCTTCTCTGTGCTCACATGCTCACATGCCATGAAATCAGACCAATTCATTTCTCCGATTGACCATTTCTCACTTCCTGTGATCTAAAGTTCCTCCCAAATTTGATAATCTCGATTAGAGGGTTCCATTCAATTCAGACCCCATTGCTTTTAAATAGCCTCCAAATTCAGACGTTCAGTGTTGGACATATCCTCTTCTATATCTTTATCTGACTTCTCCGTTAGCAGTCAGGTCTGTTATTCAGAGCCAGGACTAGGGTCCAAATATATTATTCTCTTGGAAGGAATCTCCAAGTTTGACTTTTGGTTCTCTAAAGACTCTTCAAGGCATATCATTTTATGGATAAAATCCCTTCCTGTCTCTTATATTCTAGGGTTATTTTTTTTCCTTTTCATTTATTTCTTCAGTTTTAGCATATTAAATATATACGCATTAGTAATGCACAACAGTTTGAGAGCAGAAATACTATCTCTTTTGAATTCTATTGATTTTATTTCTTCAATGAATAGTGACCAACAGTGATCAACAATAACAGTGACATATACAGCAGCCTTAACCATTTAAGACACTGAAAGCAATTAAGCAGTTGTTGGTTATTTTTCCTTTTCTTTCCTCTTTTTTTTATTGGAACCAGATTAAGAACTGTATGTTTACCTTTCATCTTTGACTGTGTAATACAAGATATGCATTTCAATTCAGAGATCATGATTATGCTGATACCAATTATGCTGAAATATATGTGGGAGTGTGTGTGTGTGTGTGTGCGTGTATGTGTGTGTGTGTGTGTGTGTGTGTGTGTGTAAATTTGCCAGATCTTCTTCATAAACTGGAACTCTGAGCAGAGAAACAAAACTCCTTTTTGGGGACAATATCATGTTTTCTTAGGACCACATCAGCTCTGATACTCTTTTTTCAGAACCCTCCAAGTTCTGACACCGTGCAGTTTTATGGTCAACGCCAGTCCTGAAACTGCACGGTCTAAAGGCTTTGCCAGCTCTGAGATCCCTTTTTGTAAGTGTCTTCGCAGATTTGTCATTCTCTATAGCTTCTCCCAGCCTGAAATTCTGGGTGCTCAGATCTCTCAGAATCAGCCAGTTTCAGCTCTGTGACTGACCATTTCTTGCTTTCTGTGATCTAAAGTCTTTCCTGAGATTGAACTGATCTTCTAGATTGGAGGGTCTCTCATCCACTCAGGCCCTAAGATTCTATGATTCTAAGCTCATTCTATGTTGGTCATACCTTCTCAAGTCCTGTATTCTGGATACTGTGTCAACTCACAGGTGTGATAGAGCCTCGGCTGCCATCCCAGTCCTGAAATTCTCCATTTTAGCTACTCTAAAATATGCTTTTGAAAGGTACCTTTAAGTCAGACATTCTATTTTCTAAAGACTTTCCTAGCTTAGATCTTTATTGTTCAAAAGCCTTTCCATCCTCTCATATGCTAGGTTTGTCCCCATTTATTTAATTGGTTTTAGTATATTGAATGGTATATGCTTATTATCAATAGTTATTTAAAAATCATAAGTTATTTCTCTGGTGAGTTCTTTTGGTTTACCTTAATTTTTTAAATAAATATGACCTATTAATTTAGAATAATAGTAATATGTATGGCAGCCTTTTCCTTTGAATACACTGCAGGCAATGACTTTTTTGTTCATTTTTTCCCTTGTAAATCCAGATTAATCCTGGCACATTCAGACTTCCCCTTTGGCTGTGTGATTCAGGACATGAATTTTAGAGGATCATCATTCTGCTTATAGACAATCTATTGATATATATATGTTAAACTTTATACCATATACTAATATAATAACTTGTAACCCTGAGCAGAGGGAAAAGATTCCTTCCTAAAATGATAGTTTTTGTTCTCAAGATCATCTGAGCTTTAATAATCTGTGGCCTCAGGGCCATACTCTCACTCCCCAAGCTCTGACACTGTGATTTTATGGCCAAAACTAGTCCTGAAATATCATGGCTCTTCTATTTATCATTCCAGGTCTGATATTCTCTTTATTGTGGCTTTTCCCAGGTCCTACATTCTGAGTGCTCACACCCCCTGGAATCAGACAATTTCAGTCCTCTGACTGACCATCTCTCACTTTCTGTGATCTAAAGTCTCTCGCAAATTTGATATTCTATCCTGGAAGGCCCCGTTGAACTCAGGCCTCCATTGACTGTCCATTTTCTCTTAGCTCAGACATTTTACATTAGACGTACTCTCTCAAGTCTCATATTTTGGCTTCTTTATAAACTCCCAGTTCAGTTCTGACTGAATGGTCAGAGCCTTGACTATTGTCCTAACCCTGCAATTCCCCATTTTATGCTCTATCCATCCTCCAATATATTTTCTTGAAAGGAACCTCCAAGTCAGACATCTTATTTTCTAAAGACCCTTCAGCCCCTCTATTTTATTGTCAAAGTCCCCCTCCATCCTCTGAAATCCAAAGTTTTTTTTTCTTTTCACTTATTTTATTGGTTTAGTATGTTAAACAGCATCTGTTTATCAGCAATAGTTATTTAAAGTCACAAATTGTTTCCCTTGTGAATCCTGTGTACTTTATTTTCTCTATAAATATGACCCATTTGTTAACAATAATAGTAATATGTCTAAACAGCCTTACCCCTGGATGGAATAGTATGCTTTAACTTTTTTGTCACTCTCCCCCCCCACCACCTTGATTAAGTACTGTGTATTCAAATTTCCACTGTATATATTAAGTACTGGATATTCCAAATTTCTATCCATCCAAATTTAGCTGGATGATTCAGGACATGAGTTTTAAATTCAGAGAATCACCACTGTGTAGATTTAAACCATACACTCATATCACCTTAATAAACTTTTTTATCATTGTTTCAATTTACTTGCCCTTCCGCATAACAAACGACAGAAACAAAGCTTGTTCCCAGCAACAACATGGTGTTTTCTCCCCTTTGCATCTGCTGGTCTACCTGGTTTCAACTCCAACCAAGGAGATGCCCCACCCCTACCCCAGGATAAGCTCATCGTTTCTGATCTCATCACTATGTGGCTAACTCCAGCCTTGACACCATTTCCCTCAGCTTCCTCTTCCCTGTCTGGAGGGCTTGGAGGACAAAGGACCACATTCTTCTCTTTATAGCTGGCTGAAGTTGGACTCAGCCAACTGCACTTTGCCTCACTGTTCTGCCTGCTTTCAATTCCAGGGAACAAGGGGCCCCCCTTGCCAATCCTCTTTCTGCCTCCATTTGTGGATTATCCTCCCCCATTAGGACCACATAAGGACCTTGACAACAAGGTCTGTTTTTCTTATTTGTATCCCCAGTAATTAGCACAGTGCCTGGCACATAGTAGGCATTTAGTAAATGTTTATTGAATTCAATTAAATCAGGACCACTTGAGTTCTGATAATCTATGCTCTAAGAGCCTTCCCAGCTTTGACACTGCATGGTTTTATGGCAGAATTTTGTCCTGAAATTGCCTGCCTGAAGGGCTTTCCTCGTTCTGATATTCCTTCTTCTAAGAGCCTTCCCAGCTCTGACATTCCCCTCTATTGCTTCTCCTGGGCTTGACATTCTATGTGTTCACATCACATGGAATCAGACATTTCAGTTCTCTGGCTCTCACCATCTCTCAGTCCCTCCTAAATTTGATATTCTAGATTAGTGGAGACTGTCTAGCTCAGGCCCCCTTGATAGAAAATTGCCTAGAAGCTCAGACATTCTGTGTTGGATAGACCTTCTCAAGTACCATATTCTGGATACTCTGCCCACTCTGCTGTTCAGTTCTGCTGTTCAGAGCCTAGATGGTCATCCCAGCACTGAAATTCTCATTCTAAGCTCTGTCCATCCTCCAATATGTTTACATGAAAGCCACCTCTAAGTCAGACATTCTGTTTTTTAAAGACTGCCTTCCTATTCCATTTCTCTAATTTTCAACATTTTTTTTTCCTTTTCACTTATGTAATCAGTTTTAATATATCAATATAGTTAGTATATTAAATGGTTTATGTGTATTAGTGATGCAATTATTTAAATTCACAAATTGCTTCCCCTGTGAATCCTGTGTCATTTTAAAAAATAAATATTGCTTAATCATTCATGAAAATAGTAATGTGTATAACAGCCTTTCCTCAGAACAACATTGCATGCAATTATTTTGTCAGTTGTTTTTTCTTTCTTCCTTTCTCTCTCCCTTTCTCTTTCTTTTTTCTTTCTTTCTCTCTTTCCTTCCCTCCTTCCTTCCCTCTTTCCTTCCTTCCTTCTTTCCTTCCTTTCTTTCTTTCTTCTTTCCTTCCTTCCTTCCTTTTTTCTTTCCTTCCTTCTTTCCTTCTTTCTTGCTTAAATCCTTATTAGACACAATGTTCTCTGGTTCTGAGTATCTCTAACTTTCTGTGTTCCTCAGTCCCTCCTATGTTTGCTCTTCTCTAGGATTACTCCCCAGCTCACGTCTTAATGAATCAGAATCTGGTGTTGAAGGCCCTTCATACCTTTGATATTATTTATTTTACACCCCCACTCAAGTCTGCCATTCTGCTTTCTATTTGAACACCCGTTTCTATCATACTGAGTTTACATTTCCATCCCAGTGTAGAAATCCTCCATTTTAAGCTCTCTCCAGCCTTCAAGATATTCACTCAGTAAAGAATCTGTCAGTTCTGATACTTTTTGTTCAAAGCCGCCATACTCAGGTGCTATTCAAAGGTTTTTTTTCTTTTCACTTATTCAATATGATTATATTGTTACATATGTGTTCAAGCAATACAAATATTTAAAATCACAAATGGCTTCCTTTGTAAAATTGGGTGCTTAACATCTTATTTGTTAAAAAAAAGTCTCCATTCATTGCTAATAATTGAAATATCAATAGCAGCCTAACAAGATTAAGGCGGTACATGGAATTTTGTTTTCTCATCATATCTTTTTCTAAATTTTTTCTGATTTCTATCTGGCTAACATATTTTTACCTTTCCTCATTAGCTATGTTTCAGGAACTGACTTTTAAGTCATGCCCTCAGCACAATACTGATAGAAATTATACTGAAAAATATTGCATGTGATACCCGAAGTATATTTTGATATTGATTTTTTAATTGACTTATTTGTTGTTTCAATTGTGTCTGACTCTTTGTGGCCCCATTTGGGGTTTTCTTGGCAAAAATATTTGAGTGGTTTGCCATTTCCTTCTCCAGTTCATTTTACAGATGAGGAAACTGAGGCAAACAGGTTTAAGTGACTTGCGCAGGGTCATACCACTAGTAAGTATCTGAGGCCATATTTGAACTCAGGAAGAGGAGTCTTCCTGCCTCCAGCTCCAGTACTCTATTCACTGCACCACCTAGATGCCCCTAAATTTATGTATGGCTCTCCCAAAATTGGGAGATCATAGAAACAAAACTTCTTTCCAGCAGTTATACTAGGTATTCTAAAAAAAAGTACAAGAAAACAAAAACAAAATCAGAATCTGAACACTGAGTCCTATTAATCTGAGGATAGAAACAAAACTTGTTCTCAGCGATGATATTGTGTGGTGTCGACCATCTGAGCTTTGCTCATCTATATTCTAAAAGACGTCTCACCTTTCATACTGTGCAGTTTTATGGCCCAAACTAGTGCAGAAATTGCATGTTTTATGGCGGCGTTTCTTGCTGTCATAGCCCTTCTTCCAAGTTCTCTGCCAGCTCTAACATTCTCTTTGCTATGGCTTCTTCCAGGTCTGACATTCTGTGCCTTTGTATCCAACAGAATCAGACAAATTCTGTTCTCAGGTTTTGAACATCTCTGCCATTCTTTGTTTTAAGATCTACATATCCTCCCCAGCCTGCAATTCTGGCTTCCATTTGAATATCTATTTCTAACATTCTGAATCTGGATCGCCATCTCAGCACTGAAATTGTCCATTCTAAGCTTTCTCCAGCTTCCAGTATATTCTACTGCAATTCACATCCAAGTTACAGTCTATGTTCCAAAAGATCTCCCGGTTCTGTCATTTTATGTTCTAAGCCTTCCCCCTCCCCCACTCCTATGATACTCAAGAGGTTTTTTTCCTTTTCACTTATTTATTCAGTTTTATTATATTAAATTACACATAGGGCTTAGTAATACTGTTATTTAAAATCGTGAATGATGTCCCTTTTAAAACTTTATTTTTAAATACATATAAATAAATATATAAAACTATAAAAGGGTATTTAACACTTTATTCATTTTTTAAAAAACCCTCCCTGTCCATTTCCAATAATAGGAACATCAGTAGCAGTCTTACCAGGTTAAGGCAGCGAATGGAATTCTTTTTTTTTGTCAGGCTCTTTTTATGTGTGTTCTGATTTTCTTTCCACTGAAGTGCTATATTTTTCACTTTTTTCATTGGCTGTTTCAAGACTTGCCATTTATAGAAGAGTATTGGCATGGTGTCAAATGAACTTATTATATTTTCAGGCATTGTTTTTCTTTCCGTTTAAAAAAAATTGGAATCAGAAAATTTAAAACTCAAAAGCTTATAGAGCAAATGTTGAAAACTAAAACTAAATAAGTATTTTTTTAAAAAAAATTGGAATCAGATCAGGCACTTGCTGCTCATTATTTCATGAAGTCATAACTTCATGGTCAAATTTCTTTCCCACCTCTGATATTCTGATTTTCCTTTTCACTTATTCTATCAAATTTTATATGTTAGACATGTTTATTAGCAATACAGTTACTGGAGAGCTCAGCTTGTTTCCTTTGTGAATCCTATGTACTTATCTAACTTTTTCCCAATAAACACATCCCATTCGTGAACATTAATATGTACCCCTTCAAACCACCCTATGCTTTTACTTTGTTATCACTTTTTTTCTTTTCATTGTTTTCCTGTTAATCCAGAATAGGCACAGTATACTGAAACTTTCCCTTGGCTTAGTGATTCAGGATAAAGAGTTTGAATTCTGAGAATTACCATTGTACTTATAGATATCTTATTGACACATATTGACATTTATGGCATTTCCTACAATAAATATGCTTTTTGATATTTTTTAAATTTAACTTTCTTTCCCAATAAATTGAAACAGAGTTCCTTTCTAGCAAAAATATTGTGTATTCATAGTACCAACTAAGCTTTGATAATCTTGGTACCAAGAGCCCTCTGAGTTCTGAAACTCTGTGGTCATATGGCCCAAGTTAATCTTGAAATTGCATTTTCTTTGGGCTTTTTGAACTCTGGTATTGCTTCTTGTAAGGGCTTTTCCAGCTCTATCATTCCCTTCTCAATGGCTGTATGTTCAGATCCCTGGGAATCAAATCATTTCTGTTCTCTGGATCTGACCATCTCTTTCTGTGATCTAAAGTCCTTCTCAAGTTTGCTATTCTCCACTGTAGGGCTGCATCCAGCTCAGACCCCAGTGTTTCTAAGCTGACTCTTGGCTCACACATTCACCTTCTCAAGTCTCCTATTTTGGATTATACGTCATCTCCCACTTCTGCTGTTTGGAGGCTGGACTTCCATTCTAGTACTAACAGTCATTATTGTGCTGATGTAAATTATGCTGAAATACATGTTGCATATCCTATTCTAAATATACTTTTTAATATATTTATATTTTGGTCAGTACCAAAGTTGAGCAAACAAACAAAACTCCTTTGTAGCTGGGGTATAGAATTTTTTTTTTAGGCAGGGTAGGGGGGTCAAGTGACTTGCCCAGGGTCACACAGCTAGTAACTGCCTGAAGTCACATCTGAACTCAGGTCCTCCTGACTCCAGGACCTCCACTGGGCCACCTAGCTGCCCTACTATGAGATATTCTCAGGACCATTAGAACTCTAATAATCTCTTTTAAGATTCTAACGAGCTCTGATACTCTGAAATTTTAAGGCAACTTCTAGTTCTGAACTTGTATATTCTAAGGGCTCTACTAGATCTGATAACACTTGTCCTACCTGCCTTTCCAGCTCTGTCATTCCCATCTCTCTGGCATCTCTTGGGCCTGACATTTGTATGCTCAGATCTCCTGGAACCAGACAATTTCTATTCTCTGGCTCTGATCACCCTCCACTCTAAAGTCTCTCCCAAGTTTGTTTTTCTAGGTTGGAAGTTCCCCTATAGCTTAGGGTGCATTGATTCTAAATTGCATTCAAGGTCAGACATTCTATGCTAGACATACCCCCTCAAGTCTCAAATTCTGGCATATATATACATATAAAAGCTTCTAATTCTGATATTCAGAGCCTCACCTGCCAACCCAGAACTGCAATTTCCGTTCTTATTTTTCCATTCTATTCTATTTCCATTCTCTATCAATGCTCTTGAAAGGCACATCCAAGTCAGACATTGTATTTTCTAAAGACCCTCCCAGTCTTAGGATTTTGTGATCAAAGGCCATTTCCTCCTCTAATATCTAAAGGTTTCCCCCACTTTTTACTTATTTAACTAGTTTTTTAGTATGTTCAGTGATGTCTATATATTAGTAATGCAATTGTCTAAAATCGCAAATCTTTGTCCTTGTGAATCCTGGGTACTTACTGTAGTGTTTTTAAAAATACAGCAAATATTCAGTAACAATTTTAGTAATATATGCAACAGGCTTACCCTTTGGAAACACAGCACGCAATTATTTTTTGGGCAGCTTTTTATCCTTTTATCATGTTCTTATTAATCCAAATTATGCATTGCATATGCAAATTTCTGATTCAGGACATGTGTTTTAATTCAGAAGATGACCGTTGTGTTTATAGATGTTATATTGACACAGACGTTGCATTTAATACCATAAATATGTTTTAAAGTTTTAAAAATTTAACTTGTCTTCCTCATAACTTTCTCATAACCCTGAAGACATAAGCAAGACTAATTCCCAGCAATGAGAGTATGTTCTCAGGCTTATCTGAGTTTGCTTTGATCCCCTTCATTCTTAGAGCCCTTTTAACTCTGACGATGATCAAAGAGCTTTCTTGGCTCAGATGTTCCACCTTCTAAGTGCTCTGCTGGCTTTGGTTTTTCCATTTCTCTGGCTTTTCCTGGGCCTCACAATTTCTATCCTCTGCCTCCGACTACCTTGTGCTTTTTGTGATCAAAAGACCTACCCACATTTGATAATCTAAACCATATGGCCCCATCTAGCTCAGACTCTAGTGATTCCAAGTTGCCTTCAGGCTGAGACATTCTATGTTGGACATAGTTTCTTGTCTGACTTCATAGTTAATACTCAGTTCTGATATTCAGAGCCTAGAATGGGGTCCAAATACATTCTTTGAGAAGAAACTCTAAGCTGGACATTCGATTTTCTAAAGACCCTCCCTTGCCTATCATTTTAAGGTTAAAAGCCCCTCCTACCTTTTATTTTCTGCATTTGTTTTCTTCTTTTTGCTTATATCTTCAGTTTTCATACATTAAATTACATCTCTGAACCAGCAGTGTTAATTATTTGAGAGCACAATTTCTTTGTCTTTTGATTTATGTGTATTTACTATATTTTTTTCAATGATTACTGACCACTTCATAACGTTAATAGTGATACTGACAGCAGGTTTAATTGTTCAAGGTCCTGCAACTAGTAACTGTGTTGTCCGCTAGGTTTTCCCTTTCCCCCACTTCTTTTGTTGTTTTGATTAAAGCAGCTTTGGCACTGTATGTACCCCTTTGATCTTTGACTGGGTGATACAGGAAGCGACTTGTGATTTAGAAGATCCCCGTTGTGCTCACGTCTGTTATACTGACATGTATTTGGGATTGTCTACGCTAAATAGACTTTGTTTTGTTATGTTTGTTTGCCAGCCCTTCCTCATAACAAGGAACTCAGCACAGAAACAAAACTCCTTCCCAGGGACAATATTGTATTTTCTCAGGATCATATGTTATAAGAGCCCTCCCATCTCTGACACTGCATGGTTTTATAACTAAAGGTGGTCCTGAAATGTGTGTTCTGAGGGTTTTGCCAGGCCTGATACCCCTTCTTCTAAGTGTCTGCCCAGCTCTGACATTCCCTGTATGTTCAGATTCCTCAGAATAAGATAATTTCAGGTCTCTGGTTCTACCCATCTCTTACTTTTGGTGATCTAAAGTTCCTCCCAAGTTTGATATTCTAAGGTAGAGGGCCTCATCTAGCTCAGGCCCCATGGATTCCAAATTACTTCTATGTTAGACATATCCTCTCTCATATTCTGAATTCCATGTCACCTCCCAGTTTTGATACTGAGAGCCTATACTGCCATCCCAGAACTGAGAATTTTTATTCTATGCTCTATGGATCATCCAATATATGGTCTGAAAGGTACCCCCGAGTCAGACATCCTAATTTCTAAAGACCCTCCCAGCGCTGGAATTTTATGATCAAAAGCCTTTCTGTCATTTGATAGATCACTTTTTTCCTTTTCCTTGTTTAATCAATTTTAATGTCTTATATGGCACATAGTTATTAAGAATTATTTAAAATCACAAATTGTTTTCCTTGTGAGTCGTGTATATTACCTTTTTCTGGATATATATGGCTCATTCATTAATAATAACAATAAAATACACAGCAGCCTTTCTCCCTTGAAAGCCCTGCAGCCAATATTTTCCATCTATTTCTCCTCCTTTAAAATCCAGATTAGGAATGATTTAGTCAAACTTCCACTTTGACTGTATGATTCAGGACAGGATTTTGAATCCAAAGGATCAACATTGTGCTTATTAATATTATATTGCCATATATCTTGTATTTTATGACATAAAAGACTTTGGAAGATGTTTTCTAAATTTAATTTGCTTTCTCTATAACTTAGAGGCCTGGGCACATACACAGGACTCTTTCCCAGCACTAATATTGTGTGTTCTCAGGCCCATCCTATAAAATTCTTTTGGAAAGCACCTGCAAGTCAGACAGTCTGTTTCCAAAAGAGCCCGCCTTCCTCTTCATTTTATTTTCAGCAGTATCTCCCTTCTCTTATATTCTAGGGTTTCTTTTCTTTTTTTCAGTTGATCATTTTCACTATATTAAATGCCATGTGTTTATTAACAGCTGTTCAGTTGTTTCAGTCATGTCCAACTTGTCCAAACCCCATTAGGGGTTTTCTTGACAAAGACACTGGAATGGTTTGCCATTTCCTTCTCCAGCTCATTTTAAAGATAAGGAAATGGAGGCAGACAGGGTTAAGTGATTTGCCCAGGTTCTCACAGCTGGTACATATCTAAAGCTGGATTTGAACTCGGGTCTTCCTGACTCCAGGCCCAGTGCTCTATCCACTGTGCCACCTTGCTGCTTGTTATTAGCAATACAATTACATAAGATCACAAGTTGTTTCTTTTGTGATTCCTGTGTCCTTATAAAATTTTCTTCAATAAGTATGACCCATTCATTAACAATAACAGTAATATCATTATTATTGCTGTATTTATACTATACGTATACTATGACTTTTTTATTTTAATATTATGTGAAGACACTACATGTATTTACATTTTTGTCAGTTATTTTTTTTCTTTATTTTCTTTTAAATTCATATTTGGCAATGTATCTTCAAATTTTTGATTTGTGTGAGTTTGAATCCAGAGATTCAACATTGTGCTTATGGATATTATATTAACATAAATGTTATGTTTCATACCATAAACATACCTTTAGAATTTTTTAAAATTTAAATTGTCTTCACAGTAACCTAGCCCCTTGAGCTCATAAATAAGACTCTTTCCCTGCACTAATAACAAGTGTTCTCAGTCCCATCAAAACTTTGATAATCTTTGTTCTACGAGTGCTCTGACACTGTGATTTTATGGCCAAAGCTTATCCTTAGATTCCCCATTCTAAGGTCTCTGATTTCCCTTCTTCTAAGTCTCCTGCATTTTCTGAAATTCTATCCTTGTATGACCGCCACACTAGTTTATGCAAATCCTACAGAATCTGACAATTTCTTTTGGTCTGACCACCTTTAACTTTCTGTTTTCTAAATCCCTCCCACATTTGATTTTCCTGGCTTCAGGTTGCATCTGTATCAGTCACTCTTTAAAAAAAATTCTTTTTGTTCAATTTCATTTTATTTTTCATTCTAAATTCTCTCCCTCTTCCCATCCCTTCCAACATCCATTGAAAACACAGCATATACAAAATCCATTACAAATATGAAATCATTCAAAAACACTTTCTCCTTATCTGTGTTCCGAGAGAGAGAGAGAGAGAGAGAGAGAGAGAGAGAGAGAGAGAGAGAGAGAGAGAGAGAGAGAATGAGAATGAATTGCTTCACTTAGCACTGAGTTCATTAGCTCTCTCTCTTGAAGTGGGTACAATTTTTCATCATGAGTCCTTTGAAACTGTAGGGGGGCTCATTGTGTTGATCACTGTTACTAAGCCTTTCAATTGATTATCTTTATAATATTGCTGTTAGAGTGTGTATTGTTCTCTTGATGGGATGTATGAGGTGTTCTGAGAGGACTAGCACCTCTGGTGAGAGGGCTTGCTGAGCACTTTTTCAGGGCTGTCATCCACATTTGGTATCTACTAAAACTCAACTCTCACCTGAGACTCCACGAAGCTGTAGCATGCACATAGGCCACATCCAGGTAAACCATGTCAGACAGGCTAAATCAGGTTGAGGGTAACTGATAGACCTCAAATCTGTAGGTGAATTGGGGGATGTCTGTTCCAAGAATGTGAAAACTTCCCCTGGCAAAATGGATGGATGAGAACAATTTGTTTAAATAGCCACCAAGGCAACTGAACCAGGTGCTGTGGAGCACTTAGAGCTTGGTCCGACACTGAAGATGCCAAGGTCATCATCCGCTATATCCCAGGCCATTGCCAGTTGTCTTGACTTTTGTCGTGCTGTTGGACTTTGATAACTTGGGAAGAGAGAGTGAGGCTGATGACTTTGTGCAACTCTGCCTTACTTAAATCCTTTTCACACACAAGTCATCACCCTGTGATATCACTGGTTCTCTTCAAAAATGAAGGACAAACAACAATGTTCTCCTGGTTGTGCTTACTTCACTTTGCATCAGTTCATATATGTCTTCTTAGTTTTTTCTAAAACCATCCCCTTCATCATTTCTTGTAGCACCATAGTATTCCATCAGATTCATATAAATTGGCTTTTTCAGCCATTTTCCAGTTGATAGGTATTCCTTCAGTTTCCAATTTTTTGCCACCACAAAAAGAGCTGCTATAAATATTTTTATACATATGAGGTCTTTTCCCCCTTTTTCTTTGATTTCTTTGGGCATATAGACCTGGTAGGGTTTTGCAGAGTCAAAGGGTATGCACAGTTTAATAAGTTTTGGGGAATAGTTCCAAGTTGTTGTCCAGAATGGTTGGACTAGTTCACAGTTCTACCAGCAGTACGTTAATGTGCCTATTTTGCTACATCCCCTCTAGCATTTGTCATTTTCCTTCTCTGTCACTTTGGCCAATCTGATGCATATGAGGTGATACCTCAGAGTTGTTTTAATTTGCATTTTTCTAATTATTAGTGATTTAGAGGTTTTTTTATATGGTTATTTATAGCTTTGATTTCTTCCTCTAAAAACTACCTCTTCATATTCCTTGACCTTTTGTCAATTGAGGAATGTCTCTTAATCTTAAAAGTTTGGCTCAGTTCCCTATATATTTGAGAAATGAGAACTTTATCAGAGAAACTTGCTACATAGAATTCCTCCTGTCATCCCTCCCCCTGCTTTCTGCTTTTCTTCTAGTTTTGGCTGCATTGGTTTTGTTTGTGCAAAATGTTCTTAATTTTATGTTGTCAAAATTATTCCTTTTAACTTCCATGGTCCTCTCTCTTGTTTGGTCATGAATTTTCTGACAGGCAATTTCTTCTATACTCCCCTAATTTGATTATGTTATCACATTTTATGTCTAAATCATGGACCCCATTTTGAGTTTATTTTGGTATATGATGTGAGATGTTGGTTATGCCTAGTTTCTGTCTGACTGGTTTCCAGGCAAATAGTGGATTCTCGTCCTAAATAGCTGGGATCTTTGAGTTTATTAAACCCGGGGTTACTGTGCTCATTTGCTTCTGTATACCTAACTTGTTCCTCTGACTAAACACTCTATTTCTTATCTAATCCCAAATTGTTTTGGTGATTACAGTTTTGCAGATAATTTGAGATCTGGTACTGTTAGCCCCTTCCTTCTGATTTTTTTTCCACTGATCTCCCTAATATTCTTGACCTTTTATTCCTCTAGATGAATTTTGTTATTGTTTTTTCTAGCTTTATAAAGTAATTGTTGGGCAGTTTGATTGGTATGGCACCAGACAAGTACATTAATTCATGTAATATTGTCATTTTTTTCTGTTGGCTTGGCCTACTCTTGAGCAATTAATACTTCTCCAATTACTTAGATCTGCCCTTATTTGTATGAAGTGTTTTCTAATTGTGTTTCCATAGTTCCTGTGTATGTCTTGGCAGGTAGAATCCCAAGTATTTTGTACTATTTCCAGTTACTTTAAAAGGACTTTCTCTTTCTAGCTCTTCCTGTAGGGTTAATGCTAATGATTTATGTGAGCTTATTTTATATTCTGCAACTTTGCTAAAGTTGCTAATTATTTTGACTAGTACTTCAGTTGACTCTCTAGGATTCTCTGTGTAAACCATCTAACCTCTCTCTGTTTTGGCTCTGTTTTAGTTATTGAGAACATATTTACATAATAATAGGTATTTGGTAGGACTCCTTTACCTATTTTTTCAAGCAGTTGATGTAGTATTAAAATTGATCTTCAATTTTTTTTTTTTAGAATTTGCTTGTAAATCTGGTCCAGGGATTTTTTCTTAAGTAGTTAATTTATGACTTGTTCACTTCCTTTTTCGATGATTGGGTTACTTACTTATTCTATTTTCTTTTCTATTAATTGTGTGTGTGTGAGGGTGTAGTATCTGATGCTGGATTTGAACTCAAATATTCCTGATTCCAGGGCCAGTGCTCTATTTGCTGCAGCACCTAGCTGTGTAGACAATTAACCTAAACAATTTTTATTTTTGTATATGTTCATCCACTTCATTTAGATTGTCAGCTTTATTGCCATATGATTGGGCAAAATAGCTCCTAATAATTGCTTTTTTCATCTTTATTGGTTATGAATCCATCTTTCATGTCTTCTACTTTATTAAATGTCCATTTTTTTCCATGGTAGGTTTATGTTCAGTTTTGCTGGCTAGATTATTGTTGGTTGTAATCCTTATTCCATTGCCTTCTGGAATATCGCATTCTAAGATCCCTGTTCCTTTAGAGCAATACTTGCTAAATCTTATGTGATTCTGACTGTGGTTCCACAGTATTTGGATTATTTCTTTCTGGCTGCTTTTTTTTCTTTCTGCATTTTCTCCTTAACTTCAAAATTGAATTTCAACTATAATATTCCTGGAATTTTTCATTTTGTGATATCTTTCAGGAGATAATTGGTAGATTCTTTAAATTTCTACTTTGTCCTCTGGTTCTTAGATATCTGGGCACTTTTCCTTTGTGTTTCTAGAAATATGATGTCTAGGCTCTTTCCCCCCAATGACTTTCAGGTCAGTCAGCATTTATTAATCTCCTACTATGTTCCTGGAAGTATATTAATCACTTGTGATATAGAATGAGGCAAAAGACCATCCTTTTGGGGGAGAAAACATAAGAACATATACACAAAGCAAGATATATATATATAGAATAAATAAGAAATAATTAACAGAGGGAAGGCACCAGAATTGAGAGGGGTTGGGGAAGGTTTCCAGTAAAAGATGGGATCTTAGTAGGGACTTAAAAGGAACCAGAGAGGTCAGAGCAAGGGAAGAAGACCATTTCAGCCGTGGGTGACAGCCTGAGAAAATTCCCAGAGCTGAGAGATGGAATATCTTGTTTTTGGAACAAGAAGGAGGCTGTTGTCAGTTGATTGATATGTGTCTGAGAGTTAAGAAGACTGGAAAGATAGGAGGGAACTAGGTAATAATGGTCTTCCAATGCCAAATAGAGCATTTTGCAATTTATCCTGGAGGAAATTGGGAATTGCTGGAGCTTAGGGAGTGTGTGATGGTGGTGGTAGTGGGGCATGGATTCTGATCAGAATTTGGTTTGGTCCATTTTGTAGGTCATTGTGAAGGGGAATGTGAAGGTAGGGCAAAATTTCTACTTCTCTTCTGCCATCTTGCCTCCATCTTCTTGATTCTAAGTTGCTCATTCATTTTACGTTCTACATTCTCTCCCACATCTAATATTCTGACTTTTTGTCAACTCATACTTTTCACACTTAGATCCAGGACTGCTGTCCCAGTACTCGAAGATTCTATTCTGAGCTCTCTCCAGCCTCCAATAGATTCTCTTGAAAAGTTCCTCCAAGTCAGAAGCTATTATTGATATTCCCTCTCAGCCAGGGCATGTTATTCTAAGGCAGTTCTTTCCTTTTCTCTTATTTCTTCAGTTTAGAAGAAATTTAATATTAGATTATATTAATTATATATAACAAAAGAATATTATATCAAATTACATATATGTATTAATACTGTGCAACAATTTAGGAGCAAAAATTATTTTCTTTAGAATTGTAATGATTTATTTTCAATAAATCCTGACCATTCATCAATAGTAGTAGTGCTATCTTTAGCAGCCTTAACCCTTCAGGACACTGCCTGGGATTACTGTCAACTACTTTTTCTTTTCCTTTTTTTTTTATTAGAACCAGCTTGTTCACTGTATGTTCACCTTTCATATTTGATTGTGTAATGAAGGACATGAGAATTAATTCAGAAGATCCCCACTGTGTTGATATCCATTATACTGAAATATATGTGACATCTCATATCCTAAAGATACTTTGTTATATTTGTTTACGTATTCCTGCCCTTCCCCATAAGTTGCAACACTGAGCACAAGAAAAAAAAACCCAAAACACAACAAAACTTATTCCCAGCAATGACACTGTGTGTCTTCAGGGTCATCATGTTCTAAGAGTCCTCCCAGCTCTGACACTGCACAGTTTTATGGCCAGGTTATTCCTGAAACGGTATGGACTTTGTTGGCTCTTATATGCCTTCTGCTAAGTGTGCTGCTAGGGCTGAAATTCACTTCTCTGGCTTCTCCCAGGCCTGATGCTCTGGGTGCTCACCCTTCTCACCTTTAACATTATGGGTTGGATGGTCAGATTGCTTCCAGGCTTAGACATTCCCTATTCTATATGCCCCTCCCAATCCCAACATTCTGTCTTCTGTATGAAAACTGATTTCTAATGTCCTGAGCTTGGATCACTCAGTGCAGAAATTCTGCATTTGAAACTCTACCCAGCCTCTGAGATAGTCACTTGTAGTTCATCCCCAAGTACGATGCTGTACCTTCTAAAGCATCTCCTGTGTTATATGATTGTAATGGAATACTATTGTTCTGTATGAAATGACGATGGGAATTGTTTCAGAAAAACCTAGAAAAAGCTGCATGAATTGATTCAAATTTAAGTGAGCAGAATCAGGAGAACAATTTAAATGTAACAGCAGTATTATAAAGATAATCAGTAGTAAAAGACTTAATAATAACTCTGACACATATAACGATCCAAGACATTTCCAAAGGACTCATGATGAAAAATGCAATCCACCCACAGAGAGAGCACTGATGAACTCAGAGTGCAAATTGAAGCTTTTTTCCTCCTTCCTTCCTTCGTTCCTTCCTTCCTTCCTAACATGGCTAATGTGGAAATTTGTTTTGAATGATTCCATATTTGTAATGGAATTTACATTTCTTGCCTTCTCAGTGGCTGGGGCAGGTGTGGGAGAAGGGAGAGAATTGGGAGCTGAAAATAAAAAAATAAAAAAGAAGAAAAAGAAAATGAAGAATCTTCTCACTGTCATTTTTTGTTCAAAGTCCCCTTTACTCCTATGATATTCAAGGATTTTTTTCTTTTGTTTTCATTTGTTTATTCAGTTTTAGTATATTAAATTACATGTCTTAGCAACAAATTTTATAAAATGACAATCCCTTTTAAAACTGGATACTTGACACCCTGTTTAAAAAAAACACTCTCCATTCCTTATGAATAAAAGGAATCTCAGAAGCAGTCTTACCAGAGTAAGAGAGTGCATGAAATTAGCTTTTTCTATGCATTTTAATTTTTTCCCAATTTTCATCCAGCTTAAGAAGTATATTTTTACTTTTCCTCATTGTCTATGTAAGCACATTGCTGATATAAATTACACAAAAATACATATTTTGTTGTGTTTTAAATTGACTTGTCCCTACCAATAAACTGGAACTCTGAGCACAGAAGCATAACTACTTCTCTCAGTGACATTGTGTATGCGCAGGACCATCTCATGATCTATGTTTTAAGAGCCCTCCCAGTTCTGACACTGGAGTTTTATGGTCAAAGCTCATCCTGAGCTGGCAGATTCTAAGGGTTTGGGGAACTCTGATAATCCTTCTTGGTGCTTCCTTCCCAGCTCTGACATCCCTTCCCTCTGGTTTCTCCTGGGACTGACATTCTGGGTGCTCAGATCTCATGGAATTAGACATTTTGAGTTCTCTGGCTCCAAGCTCAGTCATTTTGTGGCTTCAGTGACAATTCTAATATCAAGAGTCTGAACTGCAGTCTAAATATATTCTCTTGACCTTCCCTACCCTATCATTTTATGGATAAAATCCCCAGTTTTCTAGGATTGATTTTTCCTTTTCACTTATTTCTTCAGTTTTAATATATTG
Source organism: Notamacropus eugenii (assembly GCF_028372415.1). Lineage (NCBI taxonomy): Eukaryota > Metazoa > Chordata > Mammalia > Diprotodontia > Macropodidae > Notamacropus > Notamacropus eugenii. The sequence continues at coordinate 25,084,489 of NC_092879.1, read as the reverse complement.
AATGACATATGTGTATTAGCATCTTCCTCCAGATCATGACCTCTAACCACAAATGTCCCTCAGGGTTTTCTTCTCTTCTCCTTGATTTAATTACCATCTTCATGCTGATAATTCTCAAACCCATCTCTCCTACCCTAACCTCCCTCCTGACCTTCAGTCTTGCATCTTCAACTACCTTGATGCAGACATCTTGAATTGGATTCCAGAAGACATCTTAAACTCCACATATCCAAAACAGAACTCATGATCTTTCCTATTTTTGCTACTACTGTCTAGGATAACACCTTCCTTCCAGTACCTCAAACTCACAACCAAGGATTTATCCTGGACTTATCATTCTCTTTCACCCCCCCACCCCCACCCCCGCCACAATCCAAGATGTTGCCAAAACTTGTTGATTTCATCTCAACAGCATCTCTCTAATACATCCCCTTCTCTTCTCTAACACTACCACCACTTTACTTCAGACCCTTATCATCTCACCCCTGGTCTATTACAATAACTACTGATGGGTCTGCCTGTCTCAGGTCTTCCCCACTCCACATCATCCTCCTTTCAGCCACAAAAAAGATTTTCCTAAAGCATAGGTCACTGACCATGTCACTCTTCCACTCAATAAACTCCAGAGGCTCCCTGTTATCTCCAGGATAAAATATAAAATGCTGTTTGGTATCCAAGGCCTTCATAATTTAGTTCCTTTTCCCCTTTTCTAGTTGTCTTATATCCTACTCCCTAGCAGGTACTCTCGATCCAAGTGACACATGCCTCCTTGTTCCATGAACAATTCACTCCATCTCTCAGTTCCTTATGTTTTCTCTGGCAGTCCTCCATGACTCAAATGGACTCCTTCTTTAATTCTGCCTACTGACTTGCCTGTATTCCTGTAAGTCCCACCTAAAATCCTATCATTTACAGTAATCCATTCTCAACCCCTCTTAATTCTAGTTACCTTCCCTCTGTAATCCTTTGTATATATTTGCTTGTATATTGTCTATCCAATTAAATTGTAAACTCTTTGAGGGCAGGGACTTCTTTTTTCTTTTTGTATCCGTGGCACTTGGCACTATGCCTGGCACATTGTAGGTACTTAATAACTATTTATTGATTGATTAGCAATAGTTATTGGAGAGCACAAATTATTTCTCTTTTGAATTGTGTACTTTATTTTTTTCAATGAGTACTAACAATTCATTAACAATAATGTTACAGCAGCCTTAATCCTTCAAGACACTTCATACATTAATGTGTCATTGATTATTTTTCTTTTCCTTCTTTCTCTTCCTTCTCCTTCCTTTCTTTCCTTTCTCAAATCAAGCACTTTATGTGCGTCTCTTTGTGTGATATAAGGCATGAGTTTTAGTTAAGATGATTACCATTTTGCTAATATAAAATATAATGAAATATAGGTGGCACCTCATACTTCAAATATACTTTATCTTTGTCATGATGATTTGCCTGCCCTTCCTCATTAGTTGTAATTCTGGGGACAGAAACAAAACTTGTTTCCAGTAAAGATGCTGCATTTTTCCAGAACCATCTGAGCTCTGATCTGTGCTCTAAGGGCCTTCTCCCCTCTGACACTGTGTGGCTTCATGGTTAAGGCTAGTCCTGAAATGGTATATTCTAAGACCTTTACTGGCTCTGCTATTGCTTCTTCTATGTGTGCTGCCTGTTCTGAATTCTCTTCTCTGTGGTTTCTCCCAGATCTTACATTCCATATGCTATATTCTATATTCAATTTATATTCTACATTCCCATGCAATCAGTTTTTGTTCTCTGACTCTTCTCATTTTGTGTGTTCCAAAGTCCCTCCTCCCAAGTTTGATATTCCAGGTTGGAAGTCCCAGGTGGCTCGGGCCTTATTGATCCTCAATTGCCTCTAAGCTCAGACATTCTGTGTTGGACATGCCTTCTAAAATCTCATGTTCTGGCTTTCATATAACCTATCAGTTCTGATATTCAGTGCCTCAACTGCCATCCCAAGCCTTGAAATTCTCCTTTCTAAGCCCTCTCCATCCTTCAATGTTCTCTTGGAAGACACCTCCAAGTCACATATTGTATAGGATCATCCCATTCTAGTTATTTTATATTCAAAAGCCTTTCCATCCTCTCATATTCACAGGTCTTTTTTTTCTTTTCACTTAATCAGCTTTCACATGGTAAATGATACATGTACATTAGAAATACAATCATTTCTCACCTGGCTTGCACTGCTTTTGGACCTATCTGATTTCTCCATCATGTCCCTGGGAGCTCATTATGGGGACCACTTTATGTCCTGTGAGATCTCATCAACCTTGGTCCTCCACCTCTGCCTGGTCAGAGGGGAGGGTCATAAACCCCAAACCTCCATTTAAGGCAGGGGGTCAGGGCAGAAATCTCACCTGGCTGCTTTACTTTGGGATTATGGGATTGACTTCACCATGCCCCAACAGCTGGTACCTCCCCTCCCAACCTGCCCCAATCCCCCCTTTTCAGCTTCCCTCATTAGATTATAAACTCCCAGAGGATAAGGACTGTCTTTTTGTATTTGCATTCCTGGAGCTTAGCATGGTGCCTGCACATAGTAGGAGCTTAAATCAATGTTTGTTGCCTATTAGCTATGATCACAAATTGTTTCTCTTGTGAAACTTGATTACTTACCTTATTTTTTCGATAAATATACCCAATTCATCATCATCATCAACAAGAATAAGAATAGCAGCCTGCCCCCTTGAAAACACTGCATGTGTTAACTTTTTTGGTCATTTATTTTTCATTTCATTGTTTTCTGATTCCAGATTGGACACTGCATATTCAAATTTCTACTTTGACTATTGTGATTCAAGATAGGAGTTTTAATTTAGAGGATCACCATTGTGATTCCAGATATTATATCAAAATCTATGTTGCATATTATATAATAAACATACTTTTAAAATGTTTTTAAAATTTAACTTGTCTTTCCCATAACCTGGATATATGAGCAAGACTCCTTCCTAGAAACGATATTTTATGTTCTCAGATCCATTTGAGATGTGATCATTTTTGTTTTAAGAGCCCTCCCAGCTTTGACACCATGGCTTTATGGCCGTTGCTGGTCCTGAAATTACATGTTCTAAGGGCTTTCCTGGTGCTGATATCCCTTCTTCTAAGTGCCTTGCTAGTTCTGACACTCTTTTCTATGAATTCACCCATGCCTTACATTCTGTATGCTCTCATCCCATAGAATCAATTTCTCTGACAAGTTCTCTGACTACCTTCCACTCTCTGTGTGCTAAAGTCTCTCCTAAGTGGGATATTCTAAGTTGGAGGGTCCCATGTAACTCAGGCCCCATTGATTCTAAATTACCTCCAAGCTCAGACATTCTATGTTGTACATACCTTTGCAAGGTCTCATTCTGGTTTCTCTGTCAACTCCCAGTTCTGACATTTTAAGCCTGGACTGCCATTCCATCACTGAAATTCTCCATTCTAAGCTCTGGCTAGAATTCTCCAATATGTTCTCTTGAAAGGCACCTCCAAGCCAGACATTCTATTTTCTTTTGTTTGTTTGTTTTTTTAATTCAGTTTTATTTTCAGTTTCAATTTTCTCCTCCCCTCCCCCTCTCCTCCACCCAATGAGAAGGTAAAACATACAAAACCTTTTACAAATATGAAGTCATTGAAAACAAATTTCTGCCTTGCCTTAGCCACATTCTGGAAAAAAAACACATACACACAAGAAAAAGAAATAAAGAGAAAAAAATCTGCTTCAATCTATACTGAGTCCATCAGTTTTCTATGTGGAGACAGATAACGTTTCATCATGAGTCCTTTGGAACTGTGGTAGGTTATTGTGTCGATCAGTTACTAAGTCTTTCACAGCTGATTATCTTTACAAAATGGCTGTTACTGTGTATATCATTCTCCTGGTTCTGTGAATTCACTTTGCATCTATTCCTTGAAGTGTTCCCAGGTTTCTATGAAACTGTCCCTTCATCATTTCTTACAGGCACAACAGTATTCCAATTCTTTGCCACCACAAAGAACTGCTATAAGTATTTTGGGGTTCTTATGGGTCATTTTCCTTTTTCTTTGATTTCTTTGTGGTATAGATCCAATAGTAGCACTATTAGGTCAAAGGGCATGCATGGTTTAATAGTTTAGAATAGTTGTAGTAGTGCCTAGTTCCACCATTATCAAAGAAAGCTTTTGTCACATCCCCTCCAGTATTGTCACTATTTTTTTAATCTTGCCTCAGAGTTATTTTCATTTATATTTCTCCAATTACTAGCAATTTAGAATATTTTTTCTTATGTCTATTTATATCTTTGATATCTTCCTCTGAAAACTGTCTGGCCATTTAACAATTGGGTAATGACTCTTATTTTTATAAGTTTGACTCAGTTCCCTTATATTTCAGAAATGAGACTTTTATCAGAGAAAGTCACTGCACAGATATCCCTCCACAAGTTTCCTGTGTTTTTTTTGGTCAAAACTTTTTAAAATTTTATGTAATTTCTGCATTATGTATTTTGTATTATGTAATCAAAATTATCCATTTTACCTCCTGGGAACCTCTTTTTCTCTTGTCTGGTCATGAACTCTTCCCCTTATCCAAAGATTTAATAGGTAATTTCTTCCATGCTCCCCTAATTTGTTACTACACTTTATGTCTAAATCACATACCCATTTGGAGTTTATTTTTGTATATGATGTGAGATGTTGTATTATGCCTAATTTCTGTCTGACTACTTTCCAGTTTTCTCAGCAGTTTTTGTCAAATAATGAATTTTTATCTATAGGATCTCTGGGTTTATCAAACAGTAGATACTGTGCTCATTTGCTTTTGCACATTGTATACCTAATCTGTTCCTCTGATTAAACACTCCATTTCTTATCTAGTACCAAATGGTTTTGATGATTACAGCTTTGTAGTAGAATTTGAGATCTAGGATTGTTGAGTTCCCTTCCTTCTGATTTTTTTTCATCCATTCCCTTGATGTTCTTGACTTTTTGTTCCTCCAGGTGGAATTTTTTTCTAGCTTTATAAAGTAATTGTTGGTAGATTGATTGTTATGGTACTAAGTAAATTAATTCAGGTAGTATTGTCATTTTTATGATATTGGTTTGGCTTCCCCATTAATAATTAATATTTCTCCAGTTATTTAGATGTCTGTGTGAACAGTTTTGTAATTGTATTCATATAGTTTATGTGCTTGTGTGTGTACATGTGTATGTTGGCAGGTAGACTCTCAAATATTTTATATTGTCTGTAGTTATTTTAAATGAAATTTCTCTCTCTCTTCCTGCTGGGTTTTGTTGGTATTATATAGAAATGCTTATAGTTTAATACATATTGAACTCACCCTACATTCTTGGTATACATCCAGCCTAGTCATGGTGTATGATCTTTGTGATAATCTCATTTGTTTTTGCTTTTTTTAAAATTTTTGCATCATTGTTCATTAAGGAAACTGGTCCTTTTCCCCCTCTGTTTTGGTTCTTCTGGGTTTAGGTATTAAGATCATATTTGTTTCATAGGAGGAATTTGGTAGAACTCCTTTATTTTTTTAAGCTGTTAGTATAATATCAGAATTAATTGTTCTTCAAATGTTTGGTAGAATTCACTTATAAATTCATCTAGTTCTGTGGTTTTTTTCCCTTGGGGGGGGCATCTTTGGCTTTTTCAGTTTCTTTTTCTAAGGTAGAGTTATTTTAGTATTCTATTTCCTGTTCTGTTAATATGGGCTATTTACATCTTTGTAAATATTCAATAAATGTCATTTAGATGTTCAATTTTATTGGCAAATATTTGAGCAAAATAGCTCTTAATAATGGTTTTTATTGTATATTCATTGGTTGTGAATTCACTCTTTTCATTTTTGATACTGGTAATTTTTTCCCCTTTTTTTCAGGGGTGGAGAGAGGAGGCAGTTAGATTAAGTGACTTTCCAAGGGTCACTCAGCTAGTAAGTATCTGAGGTCACATTTGAACTCAGTTCCTCCTGACTCCAAAGTCAATACTCTATCCACTTTTTTAAATCAAAGGCTTATCTTTTTTATTTTTTAATAACTAAAAAACTCTTCTAGCTTTATTCATTAGATCATTTTTAAGCTTTCAATTTTATTAATCTCTCCTTTGATGTTCAGAATTATTTTGATGTTTGTGATTTTAAAATTTTTGTTTTTCTAGGTTTTTTTTGTTTGTTTGTTTTTGTTGTTGCATGCCTGACACTTTGACCTCATCTTTTCCTCTTTTATTGCTGTAAGCACTGAGTTATAAATTTTCCCCTGAATACTGCTTTGACTGCATTCCATAAATTATGGCATGTTGTCTCATGGTTGTCATCTTTAATGAAATTATTGGTTATTTCTATGAGTTGTTATTTGACCCACTCATTCTTTAGGATTAGGTTATTTAGTTTCCAGTTAATTTTAATCTGTGCTTCAAAGGCTCTTTATGGGATGTAGTTTTTATTTTAGGATTTCTTTCAGGATGTGATGTGAATTTCTAAGATGTTAGTGAAGTTTTCCTTTATGATTTCTTAAAACATGGCCTGTAGAGTCTTTTTTTTGGTTCATAGCTTTCAGGTGTTCCACTGGTCCTTAAATTATCTCTTTTTGATCTGTTTTCCAGGTTACTTGTTTTCCCTATGAAATATTTTACATTTTTCTTTTCTTCTTCTTTTTTAGTTTTTTTATTTTGTTTAACTGTTTCTTGATGTTTCTGGTGTAATTAGCTTCTTGGTCAGTTCTAATTTTTAAGGTCTTACCTTCAGTGAGGTTTTGTACTTCTTTACCACTGGGACAATTCTGAATTAAAAGGAATTATTTCCTTCAGTATTTTTTGTACTTCTTTTACTAAAGTTAAATCTCTTTTCATAATTTTCTTGCATAGCTCGTTTCCCAATTTTTCCTCTTCTGCTCTTATTTGATTTTTAAAATCATTTTCTTTGCTGTCTCTTTTAAAAAAATCTCTTTCTTTAGCTCTTCTAGGAATTCTTGTTGGACTTATGTTCAATCTGCATTTTCTTTGAGTCTTTACTTATAGATGTTTTCAAATCATTGTCTTCTTCTGACTTTGTTGCTTGAGCTTCCCTGTCTCCACAGAAGCTGTTTATGGCTGGGTTCTTGTTGTTTGCTCATTTTTTCCAGTCTATTTCTTGACTTTTGACTTGTTATAGTTGGGCTCTACTCACCTTCAGGGGGAACGACTGGCCTGAGCTTCAGTCTTGTATGTCCTTCTGCTGCTTTCCCAGCTCAGTCTAGGGACCTTAAACTTTTCAGTTCTTCCAAAATAGTGTGATCTGAGGAGAGAGAGGTGTGGTTCACTGCCTTTCTGGTCTGTGCTCTGCAAATTCCTGAGTTTGGATCCATTGGCTTGTGTCTCTGTTAGTCTGCTGAGTGGTTCTGTAGGTTCAGAGCCACTGATACTGGCTTGCTCTTGGTTTTTGTCACCTAGATCTGCCACTGCAAGATTATGTGTGGGGTCCTTTAAAATGATGTATGAATTTACTTTTTTTTTATCAGTTATTTTCTTCTTTCATTGCTTTCCTTTTTAATCCAGATGTGGCACTGCATGTTCAAATTTCCATTTTGGCTGTGTGATTCAGGACATGAGTTTTAATTCAGAGGATTACTATTATGCTTAGAGATATTATATCGACAAATATGCTGCATTTCATAATTATACTTTTTAAATGTTTTAAAGTTTAACTTACCATTTTCATAAATGGGCCTCTGAGCATATAAACAAGACTCCTCAGCAATGATAATGTGTGTTTTCAGGCCATTGGAGCTCTGCTAATGTGTTTTAAGAGCATTTTCTGATCTGCCACTGTGCAGTTTTGTCCAAAGCTAATCCTGATGTTGTATGTTCTCGAGATTTCCTGGCTCTGCTATCTCTTCTAAGTGCCCTGCCCGCTCTGACATTCTGTCCTGTCTAGCTTCTCCCATGCCCTCCCATCCCGTGTGCTAAGATCCCACATAATCAGACAATTTCTGTTCTCTGGTTCTGAACGTCACTACCTTTCTGTTATCTAAAGTCCCTCCCATGTTTGCTAGTCCAGGTTCTAGGGCCCATGCAGGCTCAAACAGTCTTCAGCTCTTTCTATGTTCTGTCTGCTCTCTCAGGTCTGATATTTTGGCTTTCAGGTCAATTCTTGCCTTTTACACTTAGAGTGGGGACCACTGTCCCACCACTGGAAGTCTCTATACAACTTCCAATATATTCTCTTGAAAGACACAACCAAATCAGACACTACTATGGAAGGACACTTTCATCCATGTCACTTTATGATCAAAGTCCCCTTCTTCTTCTGATATTCTAAGGTTATTTTGACTTTGCACTTTCTGCTTTATTATATTAAAAATATATAAACTATATATATAATAAACTACTAAATGACATATACAGATCTATCTATCTATCTATTTATCTATCTATCTATCTATATCAATACAAGAGCAACGCAATCATTTGAGAGCAGAAAGTGTTTCTCTTTTGAATTCGGTATATTTGCTTTATTTTTTCAGTGAATACTGACCATTAACAATAGTATTGATATCTTTAGCAGCCTTAACCCTTCAAGACATTAAATGCAATTATTGTGTGATCTTTTCCTTTCCTTTTTTTTATCAGAACCAGATTAAGCCTTTATATTCACCCTCCATCTTTGACTGTGTGATGCAGGACTTGAGAGTTAATTGAGAGGTTCATCATTGTGCTAATAATATCAGTTATAATGAAATATGGGGTCCATCTCAAACTGTAAATATCCTTCATTATTACTGCTTACCATTCCTGTCTGTCCCTGTAAATTGCAGCTCTGAGCACAGAAACAAAATTCTTTGCCAGCAATGCTATTATGTGTTCTCAGGATCATCAGGGCTCTGATCACCCATGTTCCAAGAGCCCTCCCAACTCTGACACTGTGAGGTTGGATGGCCCAAGCTTGTCCTGAAATTGTGTGTGCTAAAGCCTTTCCTGGCTCTCCTAGCCCTTCCTCCAAGTTCTGATATTCCGTTCTCCATAGTTCCTCCCCGGCCCAACATTTTGAATGCCTACATCTTCCAATTTGATTGCAGCCTCTGAAAATCTCCCACATTTTGGGTTTTAAGGTCCCTCCCCTTTCAGTATTATTTGTTCTACCTGCCCTACACCATCTGCAATTCTGGCTCCTTTTCGAGAACCCATTTCTGTCATCCTGAGCTTGGACTGCCATCTCAGTGCAGAAATTTGCCATTCTAAGCTCTAGCCAGCCTTGACTAGTATATTCTCTTGCAATGGATCTCTAAGGCAACATTTTGGGTTCAAAAACATATCCTAGCTATGTTATTTTAAGTTCAAAGTCTCCTCATCACTTTGGTCATGTTCAAGGATTTTAATTTTTTTCTTTTCAGTTATCTATTCAGTTTTATTATATTAAATTACATATGTGTCTTAATGGTACAATTATTTAAAATTGTATGCTTAAATCCTTATTGGTTTAAAAAGAAAGCCACTCCCCATTCATTATCAATAGAAACATTAATAGCAGTCTTAGCACATTAAGGCAATGCATGGAATTTGTGCTTATATTACATATGCACACACATACATCTATTTTGTTGTCCTCAGATTTTTTTATCCTGATTGAGTATTTTGCCTTTCCTCTACGACTGTGTTTTGGGATCCAAATTTTAAATCAGAGCATTTATATGGTACTGATAGAAATAAATGTATTTTGCATTATTTTTAAAATTTAAATCTCACTTCCTCAACATTGTACCTCTCAGCATAGAAACCAGAATCCTGTCCAGCACTTTTGATACTATGTGTTCTTCGGCCCATCCAAGGTCTGAAAATCTGACACTGTACAGTTTTATGGCCAAAGCTAGTCCTGAGACTGCAGTTTCTAAGACTTTTACTACCTCTGATAGTCATTTATTCTTAGTACCCTGCCATTTTCTTCTCTCTAGCTTAGGCCGGATCTGACATTATGTGTGTTCATATCCCTTGGAATAAGACTGTTGCTCTTCTCTGGCTCTGAACATCCCTCACTTTCTGTATTCTAAAATCTCTCCCAAGTTTGATGATGCCCACAAGAAGGTCTCATCCAGCTCTGGACTCTAAGATGTCACCAAATTCAGACATTCTATTCTGACCATAGAAGGTATCTCAATTCCCAGTTCTGATGGTCAGAGACTGATCTGCTATCCCAGTCCGTAAATTCTCCCTTCTCAGCTCTGTCTGGCCTCTAATACATTCTCTGGAAAGGGGTCTCCAAGTCTGACATCTTATTTTCTAAAGACTATCCTAGCCTAGTTATTTTATGGTCAACAGCACCTTCCTTCTCTGATAATTCTAGGATATTTTTTCTTTTCATTTAATCAGCTTTAGAATGTTAAATGCCAGATGTTTATTAAGAATATAGTTATTTAGATAACTTTTTTATTTCTGTGTCTTTATTATATTTGAATAAACAAATATGGCCCATTCACTAACAATAATAGTATTATGTATAATGGTCTAACTCCTTGAAAACACTGCAATTGCTTTTTTTTGTCAGTTCTATTTTTTTCCCCATTTCCCCCCCTTTAAATCTGGATTAAGCATGGAATATTCAAAGTTCTACTTGGCCTGTGTAATTCAGGACATGAGTTTTCATTTAAAGGATCACCACTGTGCATATAGCTGTGCATATATATGCAGCATTTCCTGCCATAAATATATGTAAATTTAAAAAAAAAATCTCCATTCCCAAGACTTGCATCCCTCAGCACAGAAACATGACCTCTTCCCAGCAATGATATTAGGTATTATCAGGATCATCAGAGTTCTGACAGTGTTCTAGAAGGCATCTCAGCTCTGACACTGTGTGGTTTAATGGCCCAAGCATGTCCTGAAGGTGTATATGCCTTTCCTGGCTTTCTAGTCCTTCCTCAATGTCCTCTGCCAGCTCTCACCTTCTCTTCCCTCAGGCTTCTCCCAGGCCTGTCTCCTGTGGGCCCCCATCTCACTCAATCATCTTCTACCTTTGGTGTGGTAAAGTCTCACACCTTTGATATTATAGAGGGGATGTCCTGGGAGTCTGTCTTCAAGCTCAGAAATTCTGGTTTACATGTAGCCTCCCAACATTCTGAGCCTGGACTGGCATCTCAGTGTGGAAAATCTTCCCTTCTAAGCTCACCAGCCTTGAATATATGTTCGTGAGATACCTCTCCAAGTCAGACAATCTATGTGCTCATCTATTTACCACCTCTATCATTTTATGGTCAAAGTCCACTCACTGCAGTGTTATTCAAAGGATTTTTTTTTCTTTTTTCACTTATTTATTCAGTGTTAATAAATTAAATGACATATATGCAGTACAATTATTTAAAAATACAAATTGTTTCCCCTGTGAATCCTGTATACTTACCATATTTTCTCCTCAATAAATATGCCCTGCTAATTAACGACAATAGAAACCCTTGGAAAAACCCCATGCTTTTCCTTTTTGTTGCTTTTTTTCCCCCTTTCAATGTTTTCCAGTTAATCCAAATTAGGCATTGTATATTCAAATGCCCACGTTGGTTGTGTAATTCAGGACATGAGTTTTAATTCAAAGGATCACCATTGTGCTTATTGCTATTACACTGCCATAAATGTTATAGTTTATCCTATGAATATACTAAAAACCTTTTTTTTTAGCTTGCTTTCCCCATAACTTGGGCCCCTGAGCACACAAACAAGACTCCTGCCCAACAATAGTATTATGTGTCCTCAACTCTCATAATCTTCGTTCTGAGTTCTCTTGGCTCTGACAGTGTGGCTTCATAAAGGTCCAAGCTAGTCCTGAAATCATGTTCTAAGAGTTTTCCTGGCTCTGTTGTCCCTTCTTCTAAGTGTCCTGCCTGCTCTGACATGCTCTTCTCCCTCTCTCCTCCCAGGCCCTCCATTCCGTCTGCTCACATCCCACTGAATCGGACCCTTTCTCTTCTCTGTTGCTGATTGCCTTTCTGTGTTCTCAAGTTCCTCCCATACTTGACATTTCAAGTTCCAGGCCCCCACCCAACTCAGACCTTCTTGATTCTGAGCTGCCTCCAAGCTCATTCATTTTCTCTCCCAGGTCTGATATTCTGGCTTTTTATCAACTCCTGCTTGTCATACTGAGAGCCAGACTGCTGTCCTGGTGCTGGAAAAGTCTATTCTGAGCTCTCTCCAGCCTCAAGTGGATTCTCTCAAAAGTACCCCCAAGTCAGACACCATTATCAATATTCCTTTTCAGCTGGAGCATATTATGGTCAGTCTTCTTCCTCTGATTCTAAGGATTTTTTCCTATTTACTTATTTTTTCCCTTCTGATATATTAAATTACAAATTTATATTACAAAATATGTACTTGCGATAGTCATTTGAGAGCATGAATTGATTTTTCTTTGGAATTCTGTGACTTTATTTTTTCAATAAACACTGACCATTCATTAACAGTAATAGTGCTATCTACAGCAGCCTTCACCCTGTAAGACACTGTGTGCAATTATAGTTTATATTTATTTTTTTCCTTTCCTTATTCTTTCTTTTTGTTTCAATCACTATCAGCCTAGGCACTGCACAATCACCTTTAGTCTTTGGCCATGTTTTAACTATGAGAATTACCATAATGCAACATAAATTATAATGTAATATAAATTGATTCTCGTGCCCTAAAAAAACTTTTTTATATTGTCCAAATTTACTCATCTATCCCCATAACTTTGCAACTCTGAGCTCAGAAACAAAACTCCTTCCCAGCAATGATACTGCATATTCTCAGGTCCATCTGGCCTCAGATAATCAATATTCTAAGATCCCTCCCAGCTCTGCTACTGTGGATGCATCAGTGACTTCTGATGAATTTGATGGCTCAAGCCATTCCTGACACTGTGTGCTCTCTATGTCTTCTGCCAGCTCTCCCCTTCTCTTCCCTCTGGCTTCTCCCAGGCCTGCCCTCTGTGGGCTCCCATCTCACTCAGTCAGACAGCTCCTGTCCTCAGGCTTGGAACATCTCTCACATTCAGTATTTTTAAGGTCCCTCATACCTTTCATAGTATTGCTCTTCATGTCCCTTCTGAACTTGGCTATTATGGCTTCAGTTTGAAAACATTTCCAACACCTAAGTTTGGACTACCATAGCTATTCAGAAATTCTCCATTCTAAGCTCTATATCCAGGTTCTAATATATTCTCTTGAAATAGATTACTAAGTAAAATATATCTTCTAAAGAATGTACCATCTTTTTTTAATTTAAAATCACATCACTCCAGTAATATTCAACATTTTTTATTTTTCTCTTATTCAGTTTTATTATATTAAATTACATATATGTATTAATAGTATTACAAGTGGTATTCCTATTAAAAGTAGGTACCTATAATGTTCTTTGTTTAAAAGAAAACACTCCCTATTCATTACAAGTAATAGGGAGAAAGGAAGTGCATGGAATTTTTTCTCCCTCAGCATCTTTTTTCTTTTTTCCTGTTATCATCCAGTGTCTTGGGACCTGACTTTTAAATCAGATAGCATCAGCATTATATTGATAAAAATTACATTGAAACATATGTTGCATATCATACCACATATGTGAACACACATATGGATTCATAAATTTAGTCATTGCTCTTCCCAAATTGGATCTCTGTGTTCTCAGAGCCCTCCCAGCTTTGAAACTGTCCCAAAGTGCTACATTCTAAGGGCTTTCCTGGCTCAGATCTCCTAAATGCCCTGCTTGTTCTGCCATTGTCCTCTCTGCCTTCTTCCAGGCCCCCCATTCTGGGCACTCACATCCCATGGAATCAGACATCAATCTGATTTAAGGTTCTCATTGGAGGGTTTGGAGAGTGGAACAGTAAACTCCACCCAAAGTTTCCCTTTATAAAAGTCTAGACCTGGACATTGTAGCTCACTCTACTTTGCAACCTTGGCTCTACTTGGTCTCAACTCCGTGGAACAAGATTTCCTTGCCTCCTCCTGCCCCCTCTACCTCCTGGTGTCCTCTGGCCTTTCCAAACCCCTGCAGTCCCCTAGCTCCCTCTTATGTTATCTTCTCACTTTAGATTGTAAACTCCTCCTGGGTAGGGATTAACTTTCTTTTTTCTTATTTGTATGCCTGGTGTTTAGCACAGTGCCTGGCACACAGTATGTACTTATTAAAAGCTTATTAAATAGAATGGAATCGACCTAAGGCCCTATTGATTCTAAGATGCCCAGGCTCAGACATTCCATGTTGGACATACCTTCTCAAGTCTCATATTCTGGCTTCCATGTAAGCTCCCAGTTGTGATATTCAGAGCCTCGACTGCCATCTGAACCCGGAAATCTTCCATCCCAACTTCTATCCTGCCTCCAATATATGCCCTTGAAACGCACCTCTGAGTCAGACACCGTATTTACTACAGTTTCTCACTTCCTGGTTATTTTGTTACTTTGCTATTCTAGGGCTTTTTTTTTCATTTTCACATATTTAATCAGTTTTAGTATGTTAAGTGACATGTTTATAACGATACACATATTTAAGATCATAGATTGTTTCTCTTATGAGTCCTGTGTACTTACCTTTTTCCAATAAATACTGCCCATTCATTAACAAAAGAGCAGCCTTATCCCTTGACAACACTGCACACATTCACTTTTTTGTCAGTTACTTTGTTCATCAGCTTACTTATTATCTTGATTAGGCTCTGTATATTCAAATCTCTTCTACAACTGTGTGAGGCAGGATATGTCTTAATTCAATCATGCTTCTAGAATTATGCTGAATTATAGTGTATCTCATACCCTAAGTATATTTTTTACTTTTACCTGTATTTCCTCATATGTGGAAACTGAGCAGAGAAACAAAGCTCATTCCCAGCAATGATACTGTGGGACAGACCATCTGTGTTCTAAGAACCATCCCAGCTTGGACACTGTGGTTTTCTATCAGTCTAGAACTTATATGTCCTAAGAGCTTCCCTGGCTATAACATCACTTGTTCTACCCACCCTGCCTCCTCTGACATTCTCTTCTCCTACTGCGTGCTCACATCCCAGGGAATCAGACAATTTGTTCTCTTTCTACGACTACTTTTTACCGTCTGTGTTCTACGCTCCCCCTTTCCTTTGATATTCCAGGTTTATGCACTTTTGATTTTAAATTGCTTCCAAACTCATTCATTTCATATTCTACATGCCTTCCCAAGTCTGGTAGTCTGCCTTCTATATCAGCTCCTGCTTTTCACACATACATACATACATACATACATACATGGGGCTGCCATCCCAATAGTGGAATTCTCTTCTAAGTTCAAATGTCTAATACCTTCGCTTAAAAGGCACCTCCATGTCAGTCATTCTATTTTCTAAAGAAAGGCACTTCCAGCCCTGACTCTGATATTCTAGGGTTCCTTTTCTTTTTCACTTATTTATTCACTTTTACTATATTAAGCTGTGTGTGTGTGTGTGTGTGTATATATATATATATGTATATATATATATGCGCAATGTATTTACTTGAGAGAACACATTCTCATTTTAATTCTCTGTACTTATTTTTTTTCAGATAAATACAGACTATTCATTAACAGTGATATTTAAAACAGCCGTAACCTGTCAGGACAATGCATATTATTTACTGTGTTTTCAGTTATTTTTTTATTTTCTTTTTCCTTTTATTTTCGAGCGGTGGGTAGAACCTAATTAGGCATGGTATGCCTACCTTTCTGTGTGGGACATGTTTTCATTCAGAGGATCACCATTGTGCTGACATAAATTATACTGTATTATATATCTCCTATGCTAAATATGTAGCATTATTGTTTTTTTCATTTACCTGTCCTTCCCTGAACACAGAAACAAAACTTGCTCCCAGCAACGATACTGTGTATTCTCAGGACCATCTGAGCATTGATAATTCATGTTCTAAAACCCTCCTATCTCTGATACCATGTGAATTTATGGCCACAGCTAGTCCTGAGATAGTATCTTCTATGGGCTTTACTAGCTTTGACATTACTTCTATCTGCCTTGATAGCTCCAACATTCCCCTCTCTATGGCTTCTCCAAGGCCTGACATTCTGCATATCATGGAATCAGACAATTTCAGTTTCCAAGTATGATATTCTAGGCTGGAGAGCCCTATCTAGCTCTAGCCCCATTGATTCGAAATTGCCTCCAAGCCCATACATTCTATGTTGGACATACCTTCCCAAGTCTCATATTCTGGATACTATCCTACCTCCCAGTTCTGCCAGTCAGTCTGGACTGCCATCCCAGCATAGAAATCATCTATTCTCAGATCCATCCATCTTTCAATGGGTTCTCTTGGAAGATAGCTCTAACTCAGATATACTCAAATCAAAGTCAATTAGAAATCATGTCATCATCTCCCTGATGATATGGTCCTCTTTGAGGACAAAGGACAAACCACAGCCTGTGAGTAGTCCAAGCTATCTGAATGGGGACCCAGCTGGCCAGTTCCACTTAGGCAACTCAGCTTGTTCTTTCCTCTCCTCCACTCCCCTCCCACATTAGGTGTTTTGATGGTGTCTTCCCCCTTTGGTATTAAGGGGAGCAGGGACTCATCTGGTTCAGGCACTGGGGATCTGAAATTGCCTCCAAGCGCAGACATTGTCTGTTTTACATAGTCTGGCCTCTAACATTCTGAACCTAGAATACCAAGCCCACTGCACAAATTCTGTTCTAATATCTATCCAGTTTCCCAAATTCTGATGAAATGGGATCTCAGAGTCTGACAGTCTGTGTTCTAAAAACTCCCCTGGCTTTGTCATTCTGTGTTCAAAGACTCTCACTCTGGTGTTATTCAATGATTTTTTTTTCTTTTTTATTCAGTTAGCTTTATTATATTAAGTTACATAGTTGTCTTAGAACTATAATTATTTAAATTCACAAATATTTAACTTTTCAAAACTGGGTAATTAAAAACCTTGTTTTCAACAAGCACTCCCTATTTATTACCAATTCAATAATATTCTTATCAGATTAAGGTAGTGAGAAAAATTAGTTTTTCCCTCATCAGGTTTTTTTTTTCAGATTTTCAGCCATAGAAAGTAATATATTTTTACCTTTCCTCACTGACTATATCTCAGGACTAGACTTTAAAATCACAGCATCAGTGTGGTGCTGATATAAATTATATCAAAATATGTTGCATGTAATACTCCAAATACTAGGGTTTTTTTTTGTTTAACAGTTCCTCCCCATAAATGGGAACTCCAGGCACAGAAGGAAAACTCCTCCCCAGCAATGAGTAACGACTTGGAGGATCCTTAGGCCCATCTGAGCTCTGCTGTTCTCCCTACTCTGCCATACTGAGGTTTTGAGGCCCCTCCTAGTGATGTTGCTG
Source organism: Notamacropus eugenii (assembly GCF_028372415.1). Taxonomy (NCBI): domain Eukaryota; kingdom Metazoa; phylum Chordata; class Mammalia; order Diprotodontia; family Macropodidae; genus Notamacropus; species Notamacropus eugenii. Next base: position 25,067,182 of record NC_092879.1, on the reverse strand, counting down.
AATGGTCTCTGGTCTTTCCTGATTCTGCTAACACTTGTTCCCTGTCTTGCCATCTTTGTATTCTTTCTCTCTGGCTTCTCCTGGGCTCACACCCCATGAAAGTCCTTTCCATAGTATGGAGTCTTTCCTACACTGGATAGTCTTGATTCCTGCCCCCATCCAGGTCAGGCATTCTCAATTCTAAATTACTTCCAAGTTCATTCATTTTAGGTTCTGCATTCTCACCTAGGTCAGATATTCTGCCTTTCTGGGTCCACTCTCTGTTCTGATACCCAGAGCCCAGACTATTATCCAAACCCTGAAATTCTAAGGAAATTCTAATTCAACCTCCAATATATTCTCTTGGCAAACTAGATATTCTATTTTCTAAAGATTATTCCTGTCATGTCATATTATGGCCAAAGTCACCTACCTCCCAATATTCTTGTTTTGTTTTTTTTTTCATTTTTTTAGTATATTAAATTACATACATGTATTGGCAATGTAATTATTTGAGAGCACTAATTGTTTCTTTTGAATTTCGAGTACTTGATTTTTTAAATAAATAGTGAAAATTCATTAAGAACAGGGATATCTACAGTATTTTAACACTTCAAGAACCTCATGTGATTACTATTGTTAGTTTTTTCACTTCTTTTTGTTGGAACCAGATTAGTATGTTCTTTAACTCACTTCTTTTAACTGTGTGATGCAGGGTCCATAAGAGCTAATTCACAGGTTCACCACTATGCTGACAAATTATACTGAACCATCTACTGCATTTAGTACTGTAAATATACTTTATTATTTTCATTTAAAAGTTACCTCATAAGTTGAAGCTCTGAGCAGAGAAAACAAAACTTGTTCTCTGCAAGGATCTTTTTTGTTCTCAGGATCATGAGCTTTGATAATCCATGTTCTAAGTGCCTTCCCAGCTCTGGCACTGTGTGGTGTTATAGCCCAAGCTTGTTTGGAAATTCCATGTTCTACAGATCTTCTCAGCTGATCTTTTCTTATTTATTGCTTCTCCCAGTCTTGTCACACTCTATGCCCATATCCCATGGAGAAAATTTATATTCTCTGGCTCTGATCATCTCTCACTTTTGGTATTCTAAAGTCCTTCCCAAATTTGATATTCTAGGTTGGAGGATGACACTGATTTTAAATTTCCTCCAGATCAGATGTTCTATGTTGGAATACTCATATTCTGGCTTCTTTGTCAACTCCCAATTGTAATATTCAGAGCCTGCACTGCCATCTCAGTCCTGTATGCTGACATAAATTATACTGCAATATGATATATCTCTTACACTAAATATACTTAAATTATTTTTTATCTGATCCTCCTTATAAGTTGGAACTCTGAGCAAAGAAACAAAACTTCTTTCCTGAAATGGTATTGTATGTTCTCAGGACCATCTGTTTTGTTTCCCTGGTTCTGACACCAAGCTTTTAAAGCTACTTCTTGTCCTGACATTCTTTGCCCTATCATTTGCTCTATTTGTCTTCCCAGCTCTGACATTCTCTTCTTCCTGGATTTTCCCAGGCCTGACGTTCCACATGTCTAGATCCCAGTGAATGAAGCATTAGTTCTCTGGCTCTGACCATCTCTTACTTTGTTTGATCTTAAGTCTCTCCAAAATTTGAAATTCTAATTTGGAGGATCCCATCTAGCTCTTGTCCTGTTGATTCTAAACTGCCTCCAAGTCCAGACATCATATTTCTGAACTCATCTCATATTCTGACTTCTATGCCAATGTTCATTTCTGATATTCAAGTCTGGACTGTCAACTCAGCACTGATACTCTCCGTTCTAAGCTCCATCCAGTCTCCAAACTATTCTCTTGAAAGACAACTCTAATTCAGATACTATTCTCTAAGAACCATTTCTGTCATTTTGTTAAATTTGCCTTCTACCTCTTCTCTAGGGTTGTTTTCACTTATTGTTTTACTATATTAAATTACACATATATGTATATATTAGCAATACAATTATTTGAGAGTACAAATTGTTTATTTTTTCAATAAATATTGATCATTCATTAATAATAACAATGATATCTAACATAGTCTTAAGATAGTACATGCAACTATTTTTACCTTTTTAAAAAAAATGGAAGCAGGTTTGGCACAGTATGCTTACCCTTCCTCTTTCTGATTCTGTGAAGTAGAGTATAAGTTTTAATTCAGAAGATCAGCTTTGTGCTGATATAAATTATATTATTAAATGTTTTAGCTTATAAGTATACTTTATCATTGTTGTTTACATTTTCCCATTTAACCTCTGAGCACAGAAACAAAACTTATTGTGTGTCCTAAGGCCTATCTGAGCTCTGATAGTCCATGTCCTAAGAGCCCTTCCAGCCCTGACATTGTGAAGTTTTATGGCCAAAGCTACTACTGAGATTTTAGGCTGCAGGAGCTTTTTTGAACTTTGATTTCTCTTCTTCTACCTGCCCGGCCAGCTCTCACAGTCTCTCCCACATCTGACATACTGTGTGCTCACATCTTGGACTATCAGACAATTTCCCTTCTGTGGCTCTGACCCTGTCTCACTTTTTGAGTTCTGAGGTCACTTCTGGGCTTGACATTTTAGGTTGGAGGGCCCCATTGTTTTTTAATTGTCTCCATGCTCAGACATTCTATGTTGGGCATACCTTCTCAAGTCTCATAATCTGGCTTCTATGTGGACTCCCAATTCTGCTATTCAGAGCCTAGAATGTCTTCCCAGCCCTAAAATCCTCTATTGTAACCTCTATTCATCCTCTAGTGTTCTCTTGGAAGGCACCTCCAAGTGCCTTCCTCAGATATCAGTTTCTGAAGTCCCTCCCATCTTAATTATTTTATGTTCTAAAGCTTGTCCTCTGCTATTCTACAATAATTTTACTTTTCATTTATTTGATTAGTTTTAGTATATTAAATGTGTATTAGTAATACAATTAAGATCACAGATTGGTTCCCTTGGGAATCCTGGGTACTTACCTTTTTTCTTTTCAATAAATTCGGCCCATTCATTAACAATAATTGTAATTTCTACAGCAGCTTTACTCCCTTTAATAGACCCTTTAATGGATTGCATGCTTTTGTTTTGTTAGTTATTTTGTTTTTCATTTCATTGTTTTCTTTTTAATCCAGTGTAGGCACTTTAAATTAAAATATCCCCTTTGGCTATCTGATTTGGGACATGAGCTTTAATTGAGGATCCCCATTGTGCTAATAGATATATTGAAATGTATTGTTTCATACCATTAACATACTTTAAAATGTTTTTTAAATTTGTTTTTTCTTCCTTCATGATGATCTGAATGATCACCAGAGCTGTGATACTGTTGTAAGAGTCAGCTGAGCTCTGACAGTGTTTTTTGTTGTTGTTTTTGGCCAAAGCTAGTCCTGAAACTGTATGTGCTACGAGTTTTTGGAGCTCTGATAGCCCCTTTCTAAATGCCTTCCCAGCTCTGCTAATCCTACTTTCTGAATTCTCCTGAATCCCACCTACTATGTGCTCAGGTTGTACCAAATAAGACATTTCTTTTCTGGCTATTATCTCCCACAGTCTGTGTTTTTAGGTCCCTCACTCCTCTGACATTAAGGGTAGGAGGTCCCCATCCAGTTCAGGCACTCTTGATATTTCCTTGCCTCTAAGCTCATTCTATTCTATTGTACAGGCTTTCTCGGGTATGATATTCTTGCTTCTGAGACTGGCCTGTCATCGCAGTGCAGAAATTATCCACTGTAATCTCTATTAAACCTCCAATACATTCTCTTACAGTGTCTCTCCAAATCAGATAATCTATGTTCTAAAGACTCATTTTTATGTTCAAGTTCCCTCACTGTAGTGATAGTTAAGGTTCCCCCCAACTTTTCACTTATTTATTCAGTTTTAATATATTACATGTCTTAGCAATACAATTATTTAAAATCGCAAATGGTGTTTCTTTTAAAACTGGGCACTTAACACCTTATTAGTTCCAGTTAAACACTCCCCATTCATTACCAATATCAATAGATTATCTGTAGTACTCCTGCCTAAGGCAGTGCATATAATTAAGTTTAGAAAATATTTTGGATTTTCAGTCAGCTAGGGTAATAAAAATATTTTACCTTTCCTTATTGACTGTGTTTCAGGACCTGACTTTGAAACCACAGCATCAGTATTATGCTGCATGTCAAACCTTAAAAATTCTTTATTGTTTTTAACTTTTACCTGTCTCTCCCCATAAATGGAAACTCTTAAGCAGCAGTATTGTGTGTTCTCAAGACCATCTGAGTTATATCAGGGTTCTAAGTTTCCGTAGCTCTGACACTCTGGTGTTTTAAAGCCACTCCTACTCCTTTACATTGTATGTTCTAAGGGCTTTTCTGGCTCTGATATCCTTTTTTCTAAGTTTTCTGACTGTTCTGACATTCTCTTCTCTCTAGCTTCTCCCAGATACAACACTGTATACCTACATCCCAAAATTGTCTGATTCCATCACTTTCTATGATCCAGGTGCCAGGGGCCCTTCTAGCTGAGGCCTTGATTCTAAATTTCCTCCAAGTTCATTAATTTAATAACATTCTATGTTCTATATATCCTGAGTTCTTATATTCTGAATTCCTTGTTAACTACCAGCTTTGTCATTCAGAGCCTGTACTTTATTTTTTTGGTAAATCTGACCATTAATAGTGATACCCACTGCAGTCTTAACTCTTGAAATTACCCCATGTAATTAGTGTACTTTCAATTATTTTTTTAATTGGAGCAAGATTAGGCACTGGATGATCATCTTTACTCATGCAGGACATGAGTTTTAATTCAGGGCATCATCATTGTGATGATATTAAATTATATTGAAATATATATTGTACCATATATCATAAATATGCTTTTATTTTAAATTTTTTCCTGTTTCTCTCCATGACTTGGACTTCGGGGCACATTGAGAAGACCCCTTATTGGCAATGATATTATGTTCTTAGGACCTTCTCAGCTCTGACACTCAATTTTTAAAGATACTTCTGATCTTGAAGTTGTATGTTCTAAAGGCTTTCCTAGTAGCTAATCTAACATTTATATAGTGCCTACTATGTGCTAGGCACTATGCTGAAGTGCTTTACAAACAACTCTGATATTCCCTTTTCTATGGCTTCTCCCAGGACTGACATTCCATGTGCTCCCATCCCATGAAATTAGACAAGTTCCTTTCCAAGCTGAACATCTCAGTTTCTGGGTTCTAAGATCTCTCCTAATTTTACTATTCTAGCTTTCAGAGCACCACTCATATTAGGCATTCTTGACTTTAAGTTTCCTCCAAGTTCAGACATTCTTTGTCCCACTTGCCCTACCAGGACTGAAATTTTATATTCTAAACTCTTTCTAAATTTCAATATATTCTCTCAAAATGCACTTCTATATTAGACATTTTATGTCCTAAAGACTCTCTGAGCTCTGTCATTTTATGTTCAAAGACTCCTCATTCCTGTAGCATTCAAGGGTGATTTTTCTTTCCTTTTTCACTTATTTATTCTATTTTATTACAGCAAATTACATATATCTTAGCAATACAATGATTTAAAATCACAAATGGTGTCCCATTTTTCAAAGTGGGCTTTTTGAAACGCCTTGTTTCAATAAAACAGTCCTTATTCATTACCAATTAAAGCAAGATGAATTGTAGTCTTACCAGAACATTTTTTTTTCGCACGGAGTTAGTTTAACAGGTTTTTGTTTTCAGTCAGCAAAGGGAATGTATTTTTAATTATCCAATTTGTGTTTCAAGAACAGCTTTAATTCAGAGCATCACCATTGTTCTTTTATAAATTATATTGAAATGTGTTGCATCTCATATTAAAAATAGCTTTAGTCATTGTTTTTGACATTCATAGCTTAGAACCCTGAGCACATAAGTAAAATTCTTTGCCTGTGATGATGTTGTGTGTTCTCAGAATCAACTCAAGTCTAATAATCTATGTTCTATGAGCCCTCTCAGCTCTGACTGGCTGATATGGCCAAAACTAGTTCTGAAATTGTATGTTTTAGGGGCTTTCCTAGCCAGGTATCCCTTGTTATTAATGCCAGCTCTGACACTCTCTTTTCTGTGCCTTCTCTCAGGCCTTACATTTGGTATCCAGTTGGACAATTTTTGTTCTCTGGCTCTGATCATCTCTCACGTTTTTTGCTCTAAAGTCCTTCCCAGGTTTGATATCCCAGGTTCCAGGGTCCAATCCAGCTCAGGGACTTTTGATTCTAACTTGGCTTCAAGTTCATTCATTTTATGATAATCAACGTTTGACATATTTTTCAAGACCTGGTACTGTCTTTTGTGTTTTGACATTTAGAGCCCACAGTGTGAAATACCCTGTTCTAGTCTAACCTCCAATATATGTTCTTGAAATGTGCCTCCGAGTAAAAAATTGGGTTCTATAAACCTTCCCAGCCCTGTGATTTTATTTTCAAAGACCCTCCCTCCTCAGATAATCTAGGGTCTTTTTTCTTTTTCACTTATTTATCCAATTATATGTGTCTTAGCAATATAGTTCTTTAAAATCATAATTGTTTCTCTTTTCAATATTGTGTACTTACCTTATTTTTATACAGCCCTTCCATTAACAATAACAGTAATATTTACAGCAACCTTTAGCCTTCAAGAAACTGCATGAAATTACTTTTTGTTTTTGTTTTTTTCCTTTGTTGTCTTTTGGAGTCAGATTAGGCACCATATGGTCACCTTTCCACTTTGGTTTTGTGATTCAGTATGTGAATTCTAATTCAGAGCATCATTCATGAAACATATATTGCCTCTTGCACCCTAAATATGATTTTAAAATATACCTATCCCTCCCTAGGAGCACATAAACTATTTGCCAGTAATGATGGTGTATATTCTCAGCACCATGCCAGCTCTGACAATATCTGCTTTTAGGGCCACACCTAGTCCTGACATTGTATGTTGGAAGGATTTCCTGCCTCTGATATCCCTTGTTTAATCTTCCCTGAGGGCGAAGCTATTCTCTTCTCTCTGGTTTCTCCCATGTATGACCTTCTACATGCTAAGATCCCACTGAATTGAACTGGTGTTCTCAAGCCCTGGCCTCTTCTCACTTTCTGTGTTTTAAGGTCCTTCTCATTCTTGATATTCTAGCTCCCAGGATGCCATGCAGCTCAGGTGTTTTTGATTCTAAATTGCCTTCATGCTGATATTTTATCTTCTACATGTCCTCACAAGTCTGATATTTTCTGACTTCTATGTCAATGTCCAGTTTTGACATTCAGAGCCAGAATTGCCTTCCCAGGGCGGAAAGCCTCTATTCTTAGCTCAAGTCAACATTGGCCAAGTCAGACATTCTATTTTGTAAAGATCTTCCCAGCCCTGTCATTTTATGTTCAAAATTCCCTCCCTTCTGTTTTTTGCTTTTTATTATATTAAATTACATCTAGGTGTCAGCATAATGATTTAAAATAAGAAAATTGTATTCCTTTAGAATTGTTAACTTTTTTCAATAAATACTCCATGTTCATTAAAAATAATAGTGGCATCTACAGGGCCCTTGCCCCTTCAAAATACTGCATGAAATTACTTTTTTGGTCTCTTCTTTTCTTTTCCTTACATTGCTTTATTTTAGATACTGCTAACCTTTCCTCCCTGGCTGGGTTTGGAACCATGAATTTTCATTTTGAGCATCACTACTGTGCTGATATAAATTACAGCTTTCTTAGCTCTAGCCTCCCTTGCTCTGTGTGCCTCCCAGCTCTCACGTATTCTATGGTTAGTCTCAGGTTTGATATTCTGTGTGCTGCGGTCCTACTGACTCAAACAATTTGTGTTCTCAGCCTCAGTCCAACTGCCATTTTGTCTTCTAAATTCCCTTCTACCTCTTGTGTTCCAAGTTCTAAGGCCTCGTTCAGCTTTGAGATTCTTGATTCCAGATTTCCTGCAAGCTCAGATATGTTATGTTCTGTGTGACCTCCCAGGTCTCAAATTCTGGCTTCTATGTCAACTCCTAGTTCTGATATTCAGGCCTGGATGTGCTCCCTCAGTGCTGAAATTCTCTTTTCTAAACTCTAGCCAACCTCCAATATATTTTCTTGAAAACTACCACCAAGACTAGACAGTCTATGACTATATTATGTTCTAAGGCTGCTCCTTCCTCTCACAATATAGGATTTTTTTCATTGTTTATTTGTTACATTATGTTACATATGTCTTGGCAAAATAATGATTTAAAATCACAAATGGTGTCCTTTTGAATCCTGTGTACTTACCTTATGTTTTCTGACAATAGTCTCCATTCATTAACAATAAAATAGTAATATCAACAGCAATTTTACCCCATCAAGTCACTGTATGGAATTACTTTTTTGTTGATTTTTTTTTTTACTTCACTTTTTGGATATTTTTTAAGCCTCATCAGGCCCAGTGTATTCACCTCAGCTCTTTGTCTGTGGGGTTCAGGACTTGAGTTATAATTTCCAGTATCACCATTGTGCTGAGGTAAGTTACACTGAAATATATGTTCTATTTAATTCTATAAATATACTTTGCTATTTATTATTTCCTTTAATTTACCTTTCACACCAAACACCTTGCCCACTGAGCATTTAACAAATTTAACAATTTAACAAGGAATTTAACAAAGCAAATTCCTTCCATTTTGATATTCAGTCTAAGGCCGTTACCAGCCCTGACAATCTCTTCTCTACAGCTTCTCCCAGGCACCAGTTTCTTGACTAACATGCCACTGACTTGCATAATGTGTGTTCTCAGGTTCAGATCATCTCCTACTTTCTGGGATATAAGGTCCCTCCAACCTCTGATATTCCAGGCTCTAGGACCCCATCAGGTTCAGGCACTATTGTTTCTAAATCTCCTCCACACTGGGCCATTCTATGTTCTAAGTGACGTCCCTGGTCTGATATTGGCTTCTATGTTTGTCAACTTCAATTTCTGTCACATAGAACCCTGAATGCTTTTCAAGCTCTCTGCCAGTCCCTATATTTCATTTTGAGAGGCATATTTCAGTCCGGATAATCTATGGTCTAAGGGCCCTCAAAGCTCTGGAATGATGATATAAGGCCACATGCTTGTATGAGAGTCTAAGGTGTTTTTTTCTTCTCATTTTCATTTTCTTTTATTTTACAATACAGCATATCTCTTATCAATATAATGATTTAAAAGCAAAAATTGGGTCCCTTTTTAAATACTCTGTACTTAACACCTACCTTATTTGTTTCAAAAATATTCCTCATTCATTACCAATAATATAAATGTGAATAGCAGTCCTACCGGAACAAGACAGATCATGGAGTTAATTTTTTTTTAAACCAGATAAAGTACTATATTTTACCTTTCCTTTTTGGGTATGTAGTTCAGGATAAGTCTTAATTAAGAACAACATTGCTGGGCTTATGTAAATGACTGTAACGATGTGTTTTCAGGTTCTAGCCATCTCTCACTTTCTGTATCTGAGGTTCCCTTTCCACCTCTGAAATTCCAGCTTCCTGGGCCCCCATCCAGCTCAAGCATGTCTGATTCTGAACTGCCTCTACACTCACACAGGTCTTGCTCTGTATCCCTTTCTACATCTGATGTCCTGGCTTGTGTCAACACCCAGTTCTGACATTCAGACCCAGACTACCTTCCCAAGTTCTAGCCAATGTCTTATCCTGAAAGGCAGGTCCTAGCTCAGCTATTCTGGCTTCCCTGAGTTCATGCTTCATCTGCCAGTCTGGGGGTTTTAATCTTATCACTTACTTACTAAGTTTTATTATATTCCATATCTGTCTTAGAAATACAATGATTTAAAATCTCAAATGATGTTTCTTTAAAATCCTGTGTACTTACCTTATTTTTTCAATAAATATTCCACATTTTTAACAATAACAGCAATATCAACAGCAGTCTTACCCCATCATGGCAATGAATGTAATTACTTTTTTTTTTCATTTTTTTTCATTTTTTTTTTTGAACCAGATTAGGCACTGTATGTTCAACTTTCTTCTTTGGCTGTGTGGTTCAGGACCTGAGTTTTAATTCAGAGTATCACAATTGTGCTGATAGAAATGATATTGAAATATATGTTGCATCTCATACCATAAATATACTTCGTATTTTTAAAAATTAATTTACCTATCCCTCCCAATACCTATGTTATAGGGTAAATTAAAAAAACACACACACACACACAACAACTCTCCTTCCCACATGACATTATGTGTTCTAAGACCTTTTTCGTGCCTCAAAATCTCTTTTCTATGAGCTCTGCAATTCTGTGGTTTTAAGGAAGTTCCTAGTACTGACACTGTATATGAGAATGGCTCTCCTGGCTCTCAGATTCTCTTCTAAAGAAGGGCCTTGCTAGCCTGAAATTTCTGCCTCTATGACATCGTGACTATTCTCAGCTCTGGCATTGGGTTTGCTAAGATCCTGATAACTTGGACAATTTGTGTCTGCAGGTTCTGACCATCTCCCACTTTCTATGGTCTAAGGCAGTGGTTCCAAACTCAATAGGAATGAGGGCCACTAGTTCATACATAAGGATTCCTAAGAGCCACATACTGACTTGATTTTAAATGCAATGTTATCCATGTTTTACTGTATTTTTATTGATTTTGTTAAGTAGTTCCCAATTCCATTTTAATCTGGTTAGGGAAGCACTGGGGAATGGTGGGCATGCCCAGTGTTTGACATCATTGGCCTAAAGGACCTACCAGCTCAGATATTCTAGGTTCCAGGGTCTCATGTAGTTAAGGCATCCTTGATTCTATATTTCCTCCAACTTCTGAAATTCTGTGTTCTAAGTACCCTGTCAGGTCTGATACTCTGGCTTCTATGTCCACTCTCAGCTCTGAAATTCTCCATTCTAAGCTCTCTGGTCTCACAAACCCAGGCACTCTAAGGTCCCTCCCTTCCAGGTCTGGAATTCTATGTTCCATGGCCACAATTGGCTATGATATTTCAGGATTTCTTTTCCTTTTCTATTATCTACTTATTTTTATTTTATTACATTGTACATGAGTCTTGTCAACATAACGATTTAAAACAGAAAATGTGCCTTTTAAATCCTACGCACCTTGTTTCAATAAACACTCCCCATTCATTACCGATTATAGGATTAACAAAATAGTAGTCAGACAAGATTAAGACAGTACATTGGAATTACTATTTCTGTCAAGGCTTTTTCAATGTTTTTTTTGCCTAAGTAAGATAAGAATGTCTTTTGCCCTTTCCCCTTTGACAATGTGATTGAGGACCAGGATTTTAATTTGGAGCATCATCACTTGCTGATATAAATCATACTGAAATACATATGCTGTATCTCATAACATAAACTTTATCATTGTCTAAATTTACCTTCCCCATCCTATAGCTCAGACCCCTGAGTACATCAACAAAACTCCTTCCCAAGGGGATGCTCCTGTGTGTACTCAGGACCATTTCAAATTTGCCAATTTCTGTTCTAAGAGCCTTCCAAGCCTTGCCCTTCCATGACTGTGACATTAAGGCCACTCCTAGCTCTGATATTCTGTCTTCTAATGGCCTTCCTGAGTCTGGTGTGCCTTGTTCTACGTACCCTGCTGGCTCTGACCTCTTCTCTCCAGCTCCTCCCAAACCTGACATCTGTGTACTTCACTCCCGCAGAATCAGACTGTCTTGTTCCCAGATTGCCATCCAGCTCAGGCCTTCTTGATTCTAAGTCTCCTCTGAGCTCATTCATTCTATGTTCTACATTATCTTCCAGGACTGATGTTCTGGCTTTCCCAGCAACAACCCATTCTGACATTTAGGCTGGGCCACCACTCCAGTTGTATGTTCAAAACTTTCTCCCACCTCCAGTTTATATTCTTCAAAGGCACACCCATTGCCAGACATTCTATGTGTTCAAGGACCTCTTTCTGATCATGTTTTGGGGGCATTTTTATTTCTAACTTATTTGCTAAGTTTTATTTTACTACAGTATATGTATCTTAACAATATAATAATTTAAAATTCCAAATGATGTTGCTTTCGAATCTTGCATACTTACCTTATTTTTTCCAATAAATATTCTCCGTTCACTGGCAATAGGAATGCTGATAGCCTAACCAGAGCAAGGTAGTGCATAAATTATTTTTTCAGGGCTGTTTGGTGGGGGTAGGAGTGGGGGGAAGGGCTGTTAAAGGCATTGTATTGTCACCTGTCCTCTTTGAATAAGTACAGCAGGACCTGAGTTTTATTTCAGTCACCACTGTGCTGCTAGAAATCATACTAAAATAAATAAATGTGTATCTCATATGATAAAGAGCATTTTTGTTATTCTGTAAATTTACCTGTGACCCCTAATATCTTGGACTCCTGAGAACATCAACAAAACTCCTTCCCAGGGATAATACTGTGTGTTCTCAGGCCCATTTCCAATCCGCTAATCTGTGCTCTAAGAGCCCCTCCTCTCAGCTCAGCTACCCACTCCACTTGGCGACTCGGTATGGTAAAGTATCTCCTGGCTCTGATATCCCAGAGAACCACCCTACCTACTCTAACATTCTCTTCCCTCTGGCTATTCCCAGGCCTGCCATAGGCTCAGGTTCTACTGAGTCAGATAATTTGGGTTCTAAACTCCCTCCCCCCTTCCATATTGCAGATTGGAGGCCCATTCTAGGTCAGGCAATTCAATTTAAAATGGCCTCCAAGCTGAGATAGTCTCAGTGCCCTCCCAGATTGGATATTCTGGCATCTATTTAAACCTCCAACATTCAGAGGCATGACTACTATCCCAGTGATGAAATTCTCTAAGCCCTGTCCATCTGCCAATATGCTCTCTTGAAAGGTCAGACATTCCAAGTTCTAAAGAACCTCCCAGCCCTGACATTTGGGGTTCTAAGTCTCCTCCCTTTTTTGACAGTCAAGGGTTCCCCCCTTTTCATTTATTGATTTTATAAATTTAGATACAAGTCTTAAAAATAAAGTTATTTAAAATCCCAAATATTGTCCCACTTAAATCCTGTGAACTTACCTTATTTTTTTTTCAATAAATACTCCCCATTCATTAAGAATAATAGGAAGAGCGACAGCTGTCTTACCCTTCAAGGCACTGCATGGGATTACTTTTTTGTCAGGTTTTTTTCTTTTCTTTTTTTTTTTAGGGGGGGAGCCAGATTAGGCACAGTATGTTCACGTTTCCTCTTTGTGTGGTTCACGACCTGAGTTTTAATTCAGAGCATCACTATTGTGCTGATATAAATTATATTCAAATAAATGTTGCATCTCATGCCATAAAGATACTTCATCACTTAAAAAATTGACCTGTCCCTCCTAATGTCTTGACCACTGAGCATCTTGAAAAAAACAAAACCATGAAAATCTCCTTCCCATCACTAATAACGGCTGTTTTAAGGACCAGCCCCCATAAATTATCTAATCCATGTCCTAAGAGCCCTCCCAGCTTAGACACTGTAGTTTTAAGGATGATCCTCTTCCTGACATTGTGTCCTTAAGGCTTTCCTATATTCTAAAGCTTAATCCAGCACTGACATTTAATGTTCTAAGGCCCTCATCCTCCTCTGATATTCAAAGTTTTTTTCTTTTCATTTAGTTATTTGGTTTTATTATATTACTTATGGTCTTAATGGTAGAATGACTGAAAATCACAAATGGTATGTACCTTTAAACCCTTTTATATCCTGTGTACTTACCTTATTTTTTCAATAAATACTATTTATTCATTTGCAATGATAGTAATAATCATAGCAATCTTTCCCCATTTTTGCATGGAATTACTTTCTTTTTTTTTCTTTTCTTTCCTATATTTTTTTGGAGGGGGAGTCAGAATAGGCTCTGTATGTCTACTTTTCCTCTTTGAGTGGTTCAGGATCTAAGTTTTCATTCAGGACATCACCATTTTTCTAACATAAATTATACTGAACTGTATATTGCATCTTAAACCATAAATCATTTTAAATTTTACCTCTCTCTCATAACACCTTGGTCACTGAGAACATTTAATAAACCAAACTGTACTTCCTTTCCAGATATGATATTGTGTCTCCTAACGCTCTTCCCAGCTCTGTCATTTTGTGGTTTTAAGGTCATTGCTGGTTCTGACATTCTGTGTTCAAGAGCTTTCCTGCCTCTGAGATTACTTGTTCTAAGGATCCAAGCACCTCTGACATTTTCTTCTCTACAGCTACTCGCTAAGCCTGATATTCTGCGTGCTAAGGTCATGATGAACAGAACAGCTTGTATTCTCAGGTTTGCCCATGTTTTGCTGTCTGTGTTTCATGGTTCCCCTCACATGTGATACCTGAGCTCGGGGGCCCCAAAGAGCACAGGCATTCTTGATTTGAAAGTTGCAATGAGCTTGGATATTGTACAAAACCTTCCAGGACTGATAAAATGTTTTCCATACCCATTAAAAGTCCAGACATGCAGAGCCAAGACTGTTCTCCAAACTCTAATATTCTCTATTCCAACTTCTCTAAATCAATCTCCCTTGAAAGGAACATCCAAGCTAAGACATTTTATGTATTAAGTATTCTCTCAACCCTAACATTTTAAGTTCTAAGGCTCATTCCTCTTATAACATGCCAGGGTTTTAAATTTACTTATTTATTTTTCCCTTATTATACTGCATATGGGTCTTAGAAAAAAAACAAACAACAATAGCACAAATGGTCTCCCTTTAAAACATACTGCACTTAATACCGTCTAGCAGTCAATCAATACTCTTCATCTCTCAGTAATAATAATAATATCACTAGCAGTCTTACCTGATCAGGGAACTATGAGAAACCATATGTCTTGTCAAGAATTTTTTTTATTTCTGGAGCCACATATGAGACTGGATTTTAAATTTATACCTTTAAGCTCTGTGGTCCAGAACCTGAGTTTTAATTCAGATCATCAACACTGTCTGATATAAATTATATGGAAATAAATGTTTCATGCCTTGGCCAACTGATCACTAAAAAAAAAAAAAACAAATCTCAAGGATGACATCGAGGTGTAAGGCACCACCCAGCTCTGAAAATCTACTATGACCTTTCAGCCCCTCAGCTCTGACATTTGGTTTTTTAAGTCTCCTCTTAAGTCAGATATTCAGTATTCCACATGCTCTCCTGCTCTGCCATCCCTTGCTTCAGATGCCATCTCAGCTCTCACATTCTTTTCTCTATGGCCACTTCCAATGTATTATGGTCCTACTGGCTCAGACCCTTTGTATTCTCAGGCTTAAGCCATCTCCCATTTTCTGTCTTCTAAAGTCTCTTCATAAACCTCTCATGTTTCAGGCTCTAAGGCCCCATCTAGATCTGACAGTATGGATTCCCAATTTCCTCTAAGCTCAGATATTCTATGTATCACATACTCTCCTAGGTCTGATATTGACTTCAGTGTCTACTCCCAGTTGTGACATTCAAGGTATAGACTGCCTTCCTTGTTCTGAAATTCTCTAGTGTATCTTGTCTCTCACCTCCAATAATCTTCCTTGAAAAGTACCAGACTTTCTCTGTGCTAAGGCCCCTCTCAGCTTTGACAGTCTTTGTTCTGAGACCCATTCCAGCTCTGTCATACTATTCTAAACTCTGACATTCCCTGTTCTATTGGCCCTTCCCATCCTGACACTATCTGCTCTAAGATTACATCCTCCTATGAGTTTTGTTTTTCTCTGATTACGCTACACGTGCTACTATGAAGACAATAAGTGACAATACAAATGGTTTCTTTTTGAAATAGACTGAACTTAATACCTTATAGTTGTCAATAAATACTCTCCATCTATTATCAATAGCAGTAATCTCAATATTGGTCTTAAATGATCAAGGAATCACTGGTTATTTTGGAAGCTGTTTTTAGTTTTTTAAGTTTCATAAGGGAATAAGCATTTATATGGTGCCTACTATGTGCCAGGCACTAACACTTTTATAAATATCTCATTTGATCCTCAAAACAATTCTTTGAGAAAGGTGCTATTATTATCCTCATATTACAACTGAGGAAGTTGAGTCAAAATGAGGTTAAGTGAGTTGCCAAGGGTCACAGAAATAGTAAAGTGTCTGAGGCCAAATTGGAACTCAGGTCTTCCTGATTCCTTAATTTAGATCATAACCACTATCCTAACATAAATTATATAGAAATAAATATTCCATTTCAAACCACAAATATCTATTGTCACTGAGTTTTCAATTAAACTGTCCCTCTCCATGTCATAGTCCACTGAGTACATAAAAACCCCATCTTCTTAGTAATGACACTAAGAATTCTAAGACTCTTCTCGGCTCTGAAGATCTGGATTCTATGCCCCTGCCTCAGCTCCAATATTCTGTTGTTGGTTTTTAAGACATCTCCCAGGTCAGACACTGTGGGTTCTATGGCTGCTCTCAGGCCTGAAATCCTGTGTGCTAAGATTTCACTGTTTCTGTTCCCAAGTTCTCACTGTCTCCTACTTTCTGTGCTCTAAGGTACCTCCCACGTCTGATATTACAGGTTGCAGAGCCCTGTTCAGCATAGGCATTTTTCATTGTCAATTTCTTGCCAGCTCAATGCTGTGTACCACATACACTGCCAGGTCTCATTTTCTGGCTTTGTTCTCAGTTCTGCTCAGCCAGCTCTAGTACTCTGTATTCTAAACTCTCCTCTAGCTACACCATTTTTCTTTCAATAACACTTCAAGGTCAAGACTAATAACTGATAAGTTTATGGTCAAAGGCAACACCCTATCCTAAAATTCTAGAATTTTCTTTTCACTTGTGCATTTAATTTTATCTTATTAAACTGATTATGCCTCAGTAATACAATGACTTAAAAAGAGAGGGGAAAGGGAAAGGAATAATCATATATATGGTGCCTACTACATGCCAGGCCCTGTGCAAGTGCATTAAATATATTATTTTTACTGTCACAACAACCCTATGATGTAAGTGTTGTTGTCATTGGCAGTTTACAATTGAGGAAACTGAGATTAACTAAGAGATTAATTAATTCAGTGTATGGTCAAGTATATTAGACAGTCACCACTCTCCTGACATAAATAATATGGAAACACATTTTCCATTTCAAACCACAAATATCTTTTGTTACTGAGTTTTCTATTAGACTATCCCTCTCCATACCTTGGACCACTGAATACATTACAAAAACCTATCTTCTCTACAATAATGTTGAGTTCTAAGGTACCTCCCAGCTCTGGTCCACAATATTTGAAGTACAGCCAAATAAGATTAAAATGTAAATGTGGAAATTTGAAAATATGTAAAAATGGAAATATTTAAAAAAATAAATAAAATACAATAAAACATATATAACATTACTTTTTAAAATTAAGTCAATATGCAGCCCCCAGGGATCCTTATGTACAGTTTTATGGCTCCTATTAATATGCGAGTTTGACATCACTGGTCTAAGGTAGCACCTGATCTAAAATTCTACATTTTTTCTTTTCATTTTTGTATTTCTTTTTGTCTCAGGGAACTTTATATGTTTCTGCAAGACACTGATTTCAAAGAAGAAATATTGTATCTTTTAAATATAACTGTGGTGTTCATGTTCAAAGAGGACCAAAACGACATCATTGTGTCAGGTGTCAATGTACAGCATGTCTGGTTGTGGCTGATCAGACTAATACGAGCTTGGAAGGCTCTACAACAGGTTGGGCACAAACAGTCTGTGCATATTTAGGAGGGAGATGTCTCCAAATTGGTGCATCTTACATTTCTTTTGAATTACCACAATTCTGTTTTGCTCATACTCTACCTCTAGCAGTATTATCATTTCAAGGAATCAAAAAATTTTTTTTCTAATTTTTGAAACAGATAAGACCCTGTACCTTAACCATTGAATCTTCCTGATATGAGTGGGGAACTGGGTTGTAATTCACAACATCACTGTTATGTTAATCTAAATCATACTCTCCCACAATTCTTACCATAAATAAACTATATTATTGCTTTTAATTACCCTTTTGTTCCCCATGTACTGTCCACTGCGCACATAAAAATGAAATCCTTCTCCACTGTGATCCTGTATTCAAAGGCCCATGCCAACTCTCAGTTTGAATATTATATGGTTTTCAGGTCACCCCCCTCCCCCAAAGTTGACATTCAGCATTCTATGCGATCTCTTAGCTCTGCTAGCCTTTTTAGTACCCTCCCAGGTCTGACATTCTCTTCTCTGTGGCTATTCGCAGATTTCCTAGTCTGTGTGCTAAGGTGCCAATGGCTCAGATTATTTTTACTCTCTGGCTCTGTCCATCTCCCACTTTCTGTCTTCTAGTGTCCCTTCTCCCTCTGATATACCAGGGTCTAGGGCATTCTGGATTCTCAATTTCCTCCAAGCTCAGACACCCTCTGTATTCCATACCATCCAAGGTCTTATATTCTGCCTTCAATGTCTATTCCCAGTTTGGAAATTCAAGGCCCAGACTGACTTCTTTGTTGTAAAATTCACAATCTTCTCTCCCACTTCCAATATTTTCCCGTGAAAGGTACTTTCTGACATTCTATATTTGAAGGATTCTAACAGCTCTGAATACTATATTCTAAGACTCTGCCCTGCTTTAAAATCTTTGTTCTTTTTTTATCTATTTATTTATTTTTATCTAATTACACTGCTAATGTATCCTAGAAATGATGATTTAATAGCATCAATGTTGTTGCTTTTAAATACACTGTCCTTTACACCTTCTTTTAGTCAAGAAATACTCCCTATTTTTTATCAGTAGCAGTCCTAAGCATTCAGGAAACAGATCAAATCAAACTGATTCCCCTTTGTTTGTTTGTTTGCTTTCATCTGTTTTGTTATACAGTTCTGCCCTTCCAACTCAAATATTCTAATACTCTAAGCTCTTCTCTTCCTCAAACTTTCTCCTTTAAATGGCACTGCCTAACCAAGACTTTCTATGTGCTTAGAACTGTAAAAGCCCTGACATTTTGTGGTCTAAGGGCCAACTCTCTGAGGATATTCCATAGATTTATCAATTTGTGTATTTTTCTCTTATTGCTTTGCCCATGGGTCTTAGTCAAAAAGTAACAGCACAAATGGTCTCCTTTAAAAATGCACTTCTAATACCTTGGAGTAGTCAACAGATACTCTCCATCCATTCTCAATAACAGGAATATGAATAGTAGTCTTACCTGATCACAGTACTCCAAGGATTACTTCACTTGTCAGGGATTGTCTTTATTTCTTGTCTTTATTTCTATAGAAGGCACTCCAAGATAAACTTATACCCTGGACTGTCTGAGCCAGGATTTATTTGCCTTTTAATTCAGACAATCACCACTCTCACAAGATGAATGATATTTTCAAGCCACAAACATCCCTTGTTACAAGAATTTCCATTAAGCTATTTCTCTCTATGTCTTGGTACCCTCAAAACATGACAAAACCCATGTTCCCAAGGATGCCATTGAGAGTTGTAAGGCACTTTCCAACTCTGAAAATCTAGGTTTGATCACACCTCCAAGCTCTGTTGTTACCAGAAAATCAGCATCCTGTGTGTTATCTTGCTCTGTTGTTCTTTGTTCTAAGTGCCCTCCCAGCTCTTATATCCTCTTCTCTCTGGCTGCATTCAGGATCCATAGTGTACTAAGGTCCCAATGGCTCAGAACATCTTTACTCTCCAGCTCTCTCTCCCACTTTGTCTTCTCAAGTCACTCTTTCCTCTCATATCCAGGGTCTAAGGCCCAGTCTGGATTTTACATTTAAGTCAAGCCCAGATATTCTATCTTCTACATACTTTCTCTGGTTGATATTCTGTCTTCAATATACACTCTCATTTGTGACATTATGCCTATCCCTGTTCTGAAATTCTCTATGCTATCTTCCTTCCCCTCACTAGGAAGGTACTTTCCAGCCAGGACATTCTGTGTGCTAAGGACTCTAACAGTCTTAATTCTATGCCCCATCCTGCTCTAAAATCTAGGCCTTTTTATCTTTGTATTTGTTTGTTTGTTTTAGTAGACTACAAATATATGTTAGCAATACAATTAAAAAAACCTCATGTCTCCTTTAAATACACTGCCCTTGAAAAGTTATTGTTATGCAAAAAATACTGGCTCTCCATTACCAATAGCAATCTCAAGTCATCAAGGATCTGCATGGAACGAAACTGATAACCACTTGGGGGAATTTTTGTTTTTTCTATCATCCACTTTTGCCCTCCCAGCTCTCTTCTGCCTGGAATATTCTCCCCTGAATGACACTTCCCAATGTGCCAAGGAGCTGCAGGATAAATCTTCCTGTGATATGTTCTTGTCATTTATTGGTTTATTTTTCTCTTCTTGACTTGTCCATGGGTCCTAGTAATAAAGTGACAGCACAAACAATCTCCCTTTGAAATGCACTGTACTTAGTACCTCATGGCAATCAATCAGTACTCTCTGTCCATTCCCAATAATAATTATATCAATACCAATCTTGCCTGATCAAGGCTCTATAGTGAGTCATTTGTTTAGTTGGGAGGTTTATTTAAAAAGTTTTTAAGCCATATGAAGGACTGTATTTTAAACTTATACTTTTAGTGTTGCGATGCATGACATGAGTTTTAATTCAGACAAATGCCACACTCCTGATATAAATTAAATGGAAATAAATCTTACACTTCAAACAACAAATATTTTTTTGTTTCTGGGGTTTCAATGAACCTATTTCTCCCCAGGCCTTGGCACCCTTGAGGGAAAAATCCCCAACTTCTCAAGGATGATGATATGGAGACTTCTGCTACTCCTACTGGCCCTGAAAATATAAGTTCCCTGGATCCTCTTATCTCTGTAATTTCTGATACCTCCACATGGGACATTTAGCATTCAGTGATCTCCCTTTTACATGCACTATTCTTCAAAGGTTATTGTAGGCAATAAATGCCTATAGGCATGATCAAAAGCAGTATTAAATAATCAAGGAAATGCACTGAATAAAAGTGATGAGTTTTTTTTCTTTTTTTGTATTGTACAGTTCTTCCAGCTTAGGTCTAATATTCTGTAATCTAATTTCTTTTCTACCTGGAACATTCTCCCTTGAATGGCACCACCTAACCAAGACTTTCTATGTGCTAAATTAGAGGCAGCTAGGTGTCTCAGTGGATAGAGAGTGCTGGGCCTGGAGACAGGAAGACCTGAGTTCAAATCCAGCCTCAGACACTTCCTAGCTGGGTGACCCTGGGAAAGTCACTTAATCGTGTTTGTCTTAATCCAGTGGAGAAGGAAATGGCAAACCACTCTAGAATCTCTACTAAGAAAACCCCATGGACTGTATTAGTGTGTTATGGTCCATGGGGTCACAAAGAGTGGGACATGACTGAACAACAACAACAAATGTAGCTTTTGAAGTCACAAAAATACTTCATTACTAGAATTGCAATTAACCTGGCTCTCTTCATTCCTGGGTACCCTGAGAATATGAAATAACCCATGTTCTTAAGGATGCCCTACAGAATTCTGTCCTCCTCGCTCGTAATGATAGTACTCTAAACTCTCTACTACTTGGAAAATTCTCCCTTGAATGGCACCTCCCAACCAAGCCTTTCTATGTGCTAAGGGTCCTCATGGCTCTGACGATATATGTTCCAAGGGTGAACCCTTCTATAATATTCTATCCATTTGTTGTGTTAGTTTTCTCTTACTGCACTGCTCATGGATCTTAGTTATAAAATAACAGTACAGTCTGTCTTTTAAAGATTATGGTAAACAGTAATACTCTCCAGTCATGCCCCCAAACAGGAAATCAATAGTCGTACCTGACTGGGGCATATGTCTTGTTGGGGCCTGTTTTTATTTTGTGGAGTCATATAAGGTACTAGATTATAAATTTATACCTTTGGTTCTATGATCTGGGACTTAAAAAATCAATTCTGACAGTCACCACTCTCCTGACAGAAGTTATTCGGAAATAAATATATCATTTCAAGCCTCCAATTTCCTTTGGTAGTAGGGTTTCAAATATCCTGTCCCTCTCTATGTATTGGTGCCCTAAAAATATTTTTTAAAAAATCTTCTCAAGCATACCACTGAGAGGTATAAGGCCCCTTACTACCTCTGAAAATCTAGGTTCCATCACACCTCCTAGCTCTGTTCTTACAGAAACCACCTACACCAGAAACTCATATTCTTTGTGCTCTCTGGCTCTTACACCCCTTGGTCTAAGTGCCCTCCCAGCTCTCACATTCTCTTCTCTATGGTTACTCTCAGGTCCCTTACTCTAAGCAGTAAGGGCCCCCTGGTTCAGAATATTTTTGTTCTGTGGCTCTGTCCAACTATCACTTTCTGTGTTCTAAAGTCCCTCCTATGTCTCATTCTAGGTTCTCATCTTGATTGGGTAGTCCTGATTCAATATATCGCTGGAATATTCTCCCATGAATGGCACCTCCCAGTCCAGACTATGTGCTAAGAACTGTCCTGGTTCTGATACAGGATATTGTGAAGGCAAACACATCTATGAAATTCTACCCATTTCATAGGTGGTTTTTCTCTATTGCACTCCCTATGCATTAAGTTATGGTGGTGAATAAATACTCTCAATCACTTTCCCATAACAGGAATTTCAAGAGCAGTCTTAAAATATCACTCATATCCCATATTCTAGGTAACCTCCCAGTTCTGTCTTTTTCTCCTTTCTGACTAGTCTCAAGGCCCCTGTTCTATATACTTATGCCTACTGGCTCACACTATTTTTCATTTTCTGGCTCTGTCCAGAAATGTAAATTTTGATAGTTTACATTTAGAGCTCATCTAGATCTAATAGTTTACCCTCTAAATTTTGTCCAGCTCTAACTGGAGTTTCAATTAACCCATCTCCTCTACTCCTTGGTCCCCTAAGAACATAAAAACTCATTTTGTCAAGGATGACACTGAGATTTCTATGGCCCATGTAGGCTCTGAAAATAATCTAACTTCTACTGTCTTTCTTACCTCTCTAATTTTAGAAATTCAGTAGTCAATGTGCTCCCTTTTAAAGGAACTGTACTTCAAAAGTTATTGTGGGCAATAAATATTTCCTAGACATTACCAACAGCAGTACTGAGTAATCAAAGATCTGGATAGAATGAAATTGATGATCATCTTTTTACATTTGTGTTTTTTATAATTTGGAGTTCTTGATTGTAAACATATATTTGGCTCTGTGGTCTGAGACTTCAGTTTTAATTCAGACAGTTACCACTCTCATAATATATATACGGAACCGAAGGTACCAATTCAAGCCACAAATGTCCTTCATTACTAATGTATCATTTAATCTGTCTCTCTCCATGCCTTTGCACTCTGAGAGCTTTAAAAAAAACCCATGTTATGAAGGATGAAAATGAGAGTTCTTTTTTATCTTTTAAATAATCTTATTGGTGTATTTTGTTCTTATAGCACTTAACTTTCCTTCTGTAGCCCTCCCCTTCCTTTAATAATGGTTTAATGATTAAATCCAATGATCTTTTTTCTTTCCACATCTTCCATGATCTTTCTTAATCTTGAAAATGAGAGTTCTAAGGCCCCTTCAGCTCCGAAAATTTGATTCTATCACACCTCCTAGCTCTGTTCTTACAGAATCCTCCCACATCAGAAATTCCCCATTCTGTATATTCTCCTTCTCTAACATTCCTTGTTCTAGGTGTCCTCCCAGCTATCATATTCTCTTCTCTATGGCGACTCCTAGGTCCCAAAGTCTACGTAGCAAAAGCCCCCTAGCTCTGTTCATTTTAAAAGAGAACCCCCACCCTTATCATATTCTATCCATTTATCAGTTTGATTTTTTTTCTCATTGCACTGCCTATGGGCCTTTGTAGTACAAACAGTCTGTCTCTGACATGCTTTGGACTTAAAACCTTATGGTAGTGAGTAAATACTACTGATTAATTCCCAATACTAGGAACAGCAATAGAAGTCTAACCTGATCATTATATTTCCAGGAATTATGTGTCTTAGGAGACTGTTTTTATTTCTTGGAGGCGTATAAAGTACTAGATTATAAACTTATGCATTTGGCTCTGTGGTTGGAGACTTGAGTTTTAATTCAGACAATTACCACTCTCCTGATATAAATTATAAAGTAATGAAGGTAGCATTTCAAGCCATAAATATCCTTTGTTTTTAGGGTTTCAGTTAACCTGCCTCTCTCTATGCTTTGATGCCTTGAAAACATTTTTAAAAATCCATCTTCTAAAGGATGCCATTTAGACTTGTAACGTACCTTCCAGCTCTGATAATATTGGTTCTATCTATATAGGCAGGTAGGTGGTGCTGCAGTGGAAGTACCAGGCCAGAAATCAGGAAGACTCATCTTCCTGAGTTCAAATCTGGCCTCAGACAATTACTAGCTGTGTGACCCTGGGTAAGTCACTTCATCCTATTTACCTCCATTTCCTCATCTATAAAATGAACTGGAGTAGAAAATGGCAAACCACTTCAATATCTCTACCAAGAAAACCCCAAATGGGGTTTCAGAGTCAGACACAAAAGAAGCAACTGAACAACAAATAAAGGTTCTATCATGTTAGCTCTGTCCTTTTCACACTCTTCTACCCCAGACATTCTACTTTCTATGTGCTCCTTTGCTCTGGTATCTCTTTGCTCTGGTATCTATGTCTTTTTCCCACTTTCTGTCTTTGAAACTCCTTCCTACCTCTCTAAGGCTCATCTAGATTCAGAAGTCTAGATTCTAAATTTTATTCAATGTGCTGCTTTTTAAAGACACCGTTCTTCAAAAGTTATTATACTCCTTGATAAATAATATCAGTCTTAAGTAATTAAGGAACTGAAAGGAAGCAAATTGATGACCATTTCATGGGGGGAGGGGAGGCTTTAAAATTTTTCTATTATCCAGTTCTGCCCTGCCAACTCTAATGGTTTTTAAGCTCTTGTACCTGGAGAATTCTTCCTTGAATGACAGCCAAGTTTTTCTATGTGCTAAGAACAGATACTACATGTTCTAATGGCAGACCCTCCAATGATTGTTCATTCTTCTGTTTCTTTATCTCTTATTGCACTGCCCATGGGTCTTTGTTATAAAGCGACAGTACAAATGGTCTCTCTCTGAAATATTTTGTACTTAACACTGTATGTTAGTGAGTCAATATCTTGCTCCATTATGAATAACAGGAATATCAACAGAAGTGTAACCTGATCAGGGCTGGACAGGATCAGGACAAGGAATCACAAGGCTCTCAATGACAAACTTAGATTTTTGGTTGTGTGGTCTTGTACCTGAACTGTAATTCAGACAATCCCACTCTCCTGATACGTACCGTATGGAAAGAATGATGGCATTTCAAGCCACAAATATAATTTCTTACTAAGGCTTCAATTAAACTTGCCTCTCTCCATGTCTTGTTGATGTTCAAACAGAAAGTAACTCATTTTACCAAGGATGATATGGAGTGTTCAGAGGCTCACAGTGCCTCTGAAAATTCAAGTTCTATCCTTCCTCCTCTCCCCTCTCTAATTTCACACCCCTAGCAGATCAGACATTCAGCATTCCAGGTGCTCCATTTTAAATGCACTGAACTTCAAAAGATATTCCAGGCAATAAAGACTCCCTAGTCATTACCAATAGCAGTACTGAGTAATCAAGGATCAGCAAGGAATCAAATCTATGATCATTTTGTTGTTCTTTTTAATACTGTGTTGTTCTGCCCTCCTAGCTCTAAGACTCTGTACTTTAAGCTCTCTTCTATTTGGAAAGTTTTCTAATGGATGGCATCTCCCAACCAAGCCTTTCTGTGTGCTAAGGAATCTTATAGCTCTGATACATTGACTTCTAAATATAAATGCACCTCTGATATTCTATCCATTTATTGGTTTTTCTAACTGCCCATATAAGTCTTAGTCATAAAATGACAGTAGAAATGGCTTCTCTTTGAAATGACTTGTACTTAAAACACTATGATAGTGAATAAATACTCTGGATGTTTTCTGAATAACAGGAATATCAACAGAAGACTAACCTGATCAGCATTTCACTACAAAGAATCACTTGTCTTGGAGCCATATAAGGTTTATTATTAACTTAAACCCTTGGCGGTGTGAATGGGGTTCTGAGTTTTAATTCAGATAATCACCACTCTCCTGATATAAATTATTTGGAAAATACGGTAACGTTTCAAACCACAAATATTCTTTCATTCTAGGGTTTCAATTAACCTATATCTTTACATGCCTTGGTGTCCTGCGAGCATAAACCAAATCTATACAGATTCTATAGTACCTCAGAGCTCTGTGCTTTTGGAACCCTCTTATACCAGAAATTTCACATTCTATGTGCTCCCCTCCTCTGACATCCCTTGTTCTTGGCATCTTCCAAGCTCTCAAATTTTCTCCTCTCTGGTTATTCTCATGACCCATGTTCTATATACTTATGTCCCTGACTCCAGCTATTTTTTTATCCCTTGGTTCTGTCCATATCCCAACTTTTCTCTTCCAAAGTCTCTCCAAATGTCTGATATTCCAGGATTAGGGCTAATCCAGATCCAGTAATCAGCTCTCTAAATTTTGTCCAGCTCTAACTGGAGTTTTATTTAACCTCTCTCTTCTCCTTGGCTCCCAAGCAAGTCTTTCCTTGTGCTAAGGAATGTCATCCTTGACATTCTGCGTCCTATGATATTCTATCCATTTATCTTTCTTTAAATTTTTCTCTTACTGCACTGCTCATGGGGCTTAGTCATAAAGTGATAGCACAAATAGTCTCTCTTTGAAATGCACTTAATCCTTACGGTAGTGAGTAAATACTCTCCAAACATTCCCAATTGCAGGAATAAAAACAGTAGTATTATCTGATCAGGGCACTATGAGGTATGACTAATCTTGTCAAGGGATTGTTTTTAATTCTCAGAGCTGTATAAGGAACTAGATAGTAAACTTATATGTGATTTTCTGTTCTGCAACCTGAGTTTTAATGCAAGCAATCACTATTCTCCTCATATAAATTATGTGGAAATAAAGATGGCCTTTCAAGTTATTTTTCTTTAATAGGGTTTCAATTAACCATACCTTGGTGCTCTGAGAACACTGAAAAACCCAGGTTCTCAAGGATGCTATTGAGTATAGTAAGGTCCCTTGGAGCACTGAAAATCAAGGTTCTATCTCACTTCTTAGATCTGGTCTTTCTGAATTTCCAAACCAGAAATCCAACATTCTATGGGCTCTCCTGCTCTGATATCTCTTGTTTTAGCTGATCTCCCAGCTCTCACATTCTCTTCTGTATTGTTACTCTAAGGTCCCCTGGTCTATAAACATAGTCCCATTAGCTCAGACTATTTTTGTTCTATGGATTTGTCCTCCCTCTTTCTGTGCAATTCCCTTCTACAGGTTATCTAGATCCTGCAGGCTAGATTTTACATCTCTTCCATGACCTTAATGGAGTTTCAATTAGTCTGCCTCTCTATTTCTCAAGGATGACAATGAGATTTCCATGGCCTATGTTGACTCTCATAAGTTCAATTGTCCCTCCTACCTCTCTAATTTAAGACTCTTCTTTTATCAGACTTCCAGAATTATATGTGCTAACTTTTATTTTTTTATTTTTTATTTTTATTATTTTTTCAATATATAATTTATTTATTTTTCAGTTCTTAACATTCACTTCCACAAGAATTTGAATTCAAAATTTTCTCCCCATCTCTCCCCCCATTCCCCATCCCAGGACAGCATGTACCCCACTCACTCTTTCCTCCAGTCTGTCCTTCCTTCTATTACCTACGCTTCACCCATCCCCCTTCCCTTCTATTTTCCTGTAGGGTAAAATAGATTTCTATACTCCATTGCCTGTATGGCTTCATTTCCAGTTGCATGCTAAAACAATTTTTAACATTCATTCTTAAAGCTTTGAGTTCCATATTCTCTCCCTCCCTCCCCACTTACCCTCATTGAGAAAACAAGCAATTCAATATAGGTCACACGTGTAACAATGCAAACTACTTCCATAACAGTTATGTTTAAAAAGACTAGCCACATTTCCCTGTGTCCTATCCTGCTCTTCATTTATTCCATTCTCTCCCTTGACCTGTCCTCCCACAATAGTGTTTGCTTCTGATTATTCTATGTGCTAACTTTTAAATGTATTGTTCTTCAGAAATTATTGTAGGCAATAAATATTCCCTAGTCAAAACCATTAGCAGTCTTAAGTAATCAAGGAACTGAAAGGAATCAAATTGATGACCATATTTTTTCCTATGTTTATATGATGCAGTTATAGTCTGTACTCGAAATTCTCTTCTCCCTGGAAAATTCTGCCATCAAGGGCACCTCCCAGTCAAGGCTTTCCATGTACTAAGGGCCTTCAGAACTCTAACACATTTTTCCTAAGGAGTGACTCTCCTATTCATTTATTAGTTTATTTTTCTCTTAATTCATTGCCCATAGGTCTTAGTAGTAAAATCACAGCTCAAATAGTCTCTCTTTGAAATTCCTTACTTAATACCAAATGATAGTGAGTCAGTACTCACTCCCATTCCCAATAATGGGGATATTAATAACAGTGGTCAGGGAACTGCAAGTAATTATGTGTCTCGTTGGGAGATTGTTTTTATTACTTGGAGCCATATAAGGTCCTCAGTGAGAAATGTATACCTTTGCCTCTTTTGTCAAAGACCTTTGTTTTAATTCAGGCAACTACCATATTCCTGATATAAATTTTGTGGAAATAAAAGTAGCAGTTCAAGACAGGAATATCCTGTGTTACTAGGGTTTCATGTAATCTATCTCCCTGCCCTGGTGCCCTGAAAACATAAAATAGCCCATCATTTGAAGGATAACATGGAGAGTTCTATGGCCCACAATGCCACTAACAATCCAAGTTCTATCGCTCCTTTCTTGTCTCTAATCTTAGACTCCTCCAAGATCAGACAATGAGCAGTCTATGGGTTCCCTTTTAAATATACTGTTCTTTAAAAGTTACTGTGGGAAATAAATACTGCTAGTCATTATTAGTAGCAGTCTTCAGTAATTGAGGGTCTGCAAAGAATCAAATTAACGACCTTTTTCTTGTTTTTCTTTTTAAATAATGTGCAGTTCTACACCCCAGCCCCTGCCCCCTTCCACCTAATATTTTGTACTCAAAGCTCTCTTCTCCTAGGAAAATTCTCCCATGAATTGTGCCTCCCAAGCAGGCCTTTTTATGTGCTAAGGACCCTCATGGCTCTGACACGTTCTCTTCTAAGAGCAGATTCTCCTATGATATCTTATTCATTTTGTGCTTTGTTTAATTTTCACATTTTGCACTGCCTGTAAGTCTTAATTGTAAAGTGACAGCACAAACAGCCTTTCTTTGACATGACTTGTACTTAAAATATGATAGCAGGGAGTAAATGCTCTCTACCCATTCCCGATAAGGAGAACAGCAATAGCAATCTTACCTGATCAGTGTTCTATAAGGAATCACCTTTTGGAGTGGGGTTGTTTTTACTTGTTCAAGCCTATAAGATAATTGATTATAAACTTACACCTTTGGCTGGTGGTTTGGACCCTGGGTTTTAAGTCAGACAATCACCTCTCTCCTCATATAAATTCCATATATGGTTATAAAGGCAGCATTTTGAGCCACAACTATCCTTTGTTACTAGGGTTTCAATTATCCTGTCTTCATGCCTTGATGGCCTGAGAATATAAAGAAAACCATGTTCTCAAGAATGCTATTGAGATTTCTACGCATTCTAGCTCCGAAAATCTAGATTCTATAACATCTCCTACCTCTATTCTTTCAGAACATTTCCAAACCAGAATTTTACCATTCAATGAGCTTTCCTTGTCTGATATCCCTTGTCCTGGATGGCCACCCAGATGTCACATTCTCTTCCTTATGGCTGCTCTCAAGCCCCATTGTCTAATAAGTACTAAGGTCCTACAAGCTCATACTATGGTTTTTTAGTCTCTAAGTCTTTCTTCTGCTTTCTGTCTTGAAAACTCTTTCCTATATCTTATATTTCAGGTTCTAGAGCTCATCCAGATCAGAAAATTTAGATTTCAGATTTCTTTTAGACCTTAACTGAATTTCAGTTAATTTGTCTTTTGCTATTTCTTGGCTACCCGTTAACATAAAACCCTTACCTTCTCAATGAAAATTTAAGCTCTACGCCCCTGTGACTTCTCTAATTTGAGAGCATTATTCATCAGATAGCATTCGGTGGGCTTCCTTTAAAGATTATTCTTCAAAAGTTTTTGGAGGCAAAAGACTTTCTATGTGCTAAGGATCCTCATAGGTCTGACACTATATGTTCTAAAGGCAAGTATCTATGATATGCTATCCATTTATTGGTTTATTTTTTTTTCTTACTGAAATGCCCATATATCTTAGTCATAAAGTGATCTCTCCATGAGATGTCTTGTTTTAAACCTTATGGGAGTGAGTAAATATTCTGGATACATTCAGATTAAGAGGAATATGAATGAAATCTAACATGATAAGGGAACCAACAAGGGATCACTTGTCTTGATGGGGGATTGTTTTTATTTTATGAAGACACATAAAACCCTCAACATCAAACTTAATCGTCTGGCTGTGAGGTCTGACATCTCAGTTTTAACTCAAGACAATCACACTCTCCATATGTGTGCGTGTGTGTGTGTGTATATGGATGTATGTATGTATTATGTGGAAATAATGGTAGCATTTCAAACAAGTATCATTTCTTTCTTACTAGGGTTTCAATTAACCTGTTTCTCTCCATGTGTTGTCAAACTGGGAACATTCAAAAAAAGTTCTAAAGAATGCCAATGAGAATTCTAAGGCCCCTTCTAGCTCTGAAAATCTTGGTTCTATTGAATATGCTAGCTCAGTTCTTTCAGGACAGTTTCAAAACAGAAATTCTATACTCTACGGGCTCTCCTGCTCTGATATCAGCCTGTGTTCTAGGAACCTTCCCAGCACTCACATTCACTTCTCTAAAGCTACTCTCAGGTCCAACAGTGTACGTACTAAGTCCCACTGACTCAGACAATTTTGTTCTATAGCTCTGTCCTCCCACGTTCTTTTTGCTGAAATTTCTTCCTACCTCTCTTATTCCAGGTTCCAGTTCTCATCTAGATCCTGCAGTCTACACTCTAAATTTCTGGAGTCTCTTTCTCTCTGTCTCTAAGAACATAAAAATAAAACCTGTCTTCCCAAGGATGACACTGTAATTTCTGTAGCTCTGAAAAACTAAATTCTGTTACCCCTCTTACAGCAGACATTTAGTAATGTACCCTTTCAAATTCACCGTTCTTCAAAAGCTATTGTTGGCAATAAATATTCTCTATCCATTCCCAATAATAGGAATAGTAGCACCAACCTTCCCTTCTTAGGGAAACAAGGAACTGTTTGTCTTGTCAAGGGAATTTTTTTTTTTAATTCCAGGAGTTATATAAGGCCCAAGATGTTAAACTTATACCTTTCACTCTGTGGTCTGTGACCTGAATTTTAATTCAGACAACCACCACTCTCCTTATATAAATTATACGGAAATTGTATGGAAATAAGGGTAGAATTTCAGGTCAAAAACATCCATTGTTATGAGAGTTTCATATAACCTATCTCTGTGCCCTGGGGCCCTGAAAACATAAAACAACTCTTCTTCTCAAAGATGAAATGGAGAGTTCTATGCCCCATACTGCCTCTGAAAATCTAAGTAGTATCATCCTTATTATCTCTCTAATTTATTTCCCTCTGAGATTGAACATTCAGCATTCTGTGTGCTCCCTTTTAAGTGTACTGTTCTTCAGAAACTATTAGAGGCAATAAATACTCATAGTCATTGCCTGTAATTAGCAATATTGAGTAATTAGGGGTCAGCAAGAAATCAAATTAATGACCTTTTTTCTTTTCTTTTTCATTATTTTGCATTTCTTTCTTCTGAGCTCTAATAGTCTGTACTCTAAACTCATTATTACCTAGAATATTGTCCCTTGAATGGCACCTCCCAGTCAAGATTTTCTATGTGCTAAGGCTCCTCCTAGCTCTGATACTACCTGTTCTTCTATGATATTATATCCATTTAGTGGCTTATTATTTTTTTACTGCACTGCCCATAGATCTTAGTTCTAAAGGGACAGTACAAATGGTCTCTTTTTGAAATGCTTTATACTTAGTACTTTATAGTAGTGAGTCAATATTCTCCATCCATTCCCAATTACAGGAATATCCACAGCAGCCTTAACCAATAAGGACACCAAAAGGAATCATGTATTTTGTTGGCAGATTGTTACTTGGAGCTGTATAAAATCTTAATGACAAACTTATAACTTTGGCCATGTGATCTGGGATCTGAGCTTTAGTTCAGACAATAACCACTCTCTTGATAGAAATACAGGTAACATTTCAAGCTACAAATATCTTTTGTTAGTAGGGTTTCATGCAACCTGTCTTTCTCTATGTCCTGATACCCTGAGAATACAAGGCCATAACTAGGAAATGTATACCTTTGGCCCATCTTCTCAAGTGTCAAACATGGAGGGTGCCTGTGAAAATCGAAGTTCTATTGCCCTTCCCCCAACTCTCTAATTTCAGACCCTTTCAAGATCAGACATTCAGCATCCTAGGTATTCTCTTTGAAAAGTTGCTGGCAATATATGCTCCCTAGTGATTACCAAAAGAAGTAATCAAGGATCTGCAAAAGTCAAACTGATGACCTCTTTCTTTTTTGTTCTTTTTATATCATGCAGTTCTGCCTTCTCAGCTCTAATATTCTGTACTCGAAGCTCTTTTCTACCTGGAAAACTCTCCCATGAATTGAACCTTCCAACCAAACCTTTCTATGTGCTAAGGACCCTCATAGCTCTGACACATTCTCTTCTAAGGGACACTTGACTATGATATTCTAACCACTTATTTGCTTAATTTTTCTCTTGTGGCACTGCCCATAGTTCTTAGTCTTAAAGTGACAGCCCAAATGACCACTCTTTGAAATGCTTCATATACTTAGAAACTTATGGTAGGGAGTAAATAATCTGGATCCATTCCAAAAACAGGCATATCATTAGAAATCTAACCTGACTGGGCATACAATTAAAAAAGAAACCCTAGAAAAAATAACTTAGAAATCTTTAATTAAACATCAAATTGTAAATCCTGAAAAAAATCAAAGGAGAGATTAATAAAATTGAATGTAAGAAAAACATTGAACTAATAAAACTAGGAGCTGGATTTAGGAAAAATCCACAAAATAGATAAACTATTTGCTAATTTGATTAAAAATAAGAAAGAAGAAAACCAAATGACTAGTATCAAAAATGAAAAGGACTACCAATGAAAAGGAAATTAAAGCAATTATTAGGAACTATTTTGCCCAATTACATGCCAATACTTCTAGCAATCTAAGTGAAATAGATGAATATTTGCAAAAATATAAATTGCCCAGAGTAAGAAAAGAGAAAGTAGAATACTTAATATTTAATGCTCTCTCTCAGAAAAAAGAAATTGAACAAGCCATCAATGATCTCCTTAAGAAAAACCTCCAGGATGAGATGGATTCACAAGTGAATTCTAGAAACATTTAAAGAACAATTACTTCCAATACTCTATAGCCTATTTGGTAAAACAAGCAAAGAAGGAGTCCTGCCACATTCTTTTTTACACAAACATGGGCTGATACCTAAACTAGGAAGAGCAAAAACAGAGAAAGAAAACCATAGACAAATTTCCCTAATGAATACTGATGCAAAATTTTTAAATAAAATACTTGCAAGGAGATTATAGCAATATGTCAAAAAGATCACACATTATGACCAGGTGGGATTTATACCAGGAATGCTGGGATGGTTCAAGATTAGGAAAACTATCAGCATAACTGATCATATCAATAACAAAACTAACAAAAGTTACATGATTATCTCAACAGAAGCAAAAAAAAAAAAGCTTTTGACAAAATACAATACTTATTCCCATTAAAACACTAGAAAGCATAGGAATAAATGGAACTTTCCTTAAAATGATGAGTAGTATCTATCTAAAACCATCAGCAAGCATTATCTATAATGAAGATTAGCTAGAAACCTTCCCAATAAGATCACGGGTGAAGCAAGGATGCTCATTATCATCAGTTATAGCAATAAGACAAGAAAAAAATTGAAAGAATTAGAACAGGTAATGAGGAAACAAAATGATCACACTTTGTAGACAACATGATGGTACACTTAGAGAATCCTAGAGAATCAACTAAAAAACTTGTTGAAATAATTAACAACTTCAAAAAAGTTGTAGGACTTACTACAAACCATAAATAATTAGCAATTAAATATTACATATAAAACCAACAAAGTCCAGAAGGAAGAGATAGAAAGAGAATTTCCATTATTTAAAATAATTACAGACAATACAAAATACGTGTTAGTTTACTTGCTAAGACAAACTCAGAAACTATATGAACACAATTATAAAACACTTTTCACACAAATAAAGTCAGATATACACAACTGGAAAAATATTAATTGCTCATGAGTAAGTCAAGTCAACATAATAAAAATGACAGTTCTACCTAAACTAATTTACTAATTCAGTGTCTTATCAAATCACCAAAAATTATTTTATAGAGCTGGAAAAAATCATAACAAAATTCATCTGGAAGAACAAAAGGTCAAGAATATCAAGGAAATCAATTAAAAATGTGAAGGAAGGTGGCTTAGTATATCAGATCTCAAACTGTATTACAAAGTGGTAATCATTAAAATTATCTGATAGTAGCTAAGAAACAAGAGTAGTGGATCAGCAAAATAGATTAGGTACACAGTAATACATTACCACAGTAATCTAGTGTTTGATAAACTCAAAGAACCCAGCTTCTGGGACAAGAATTCACTATTTAACAAAAATTGCTAGGAAAACTGGAAAGAAGTTTGTCAGAAACTATACAGACTGTATGGTGAGATAGGGTCAAAATGAGTACATGATTTAGACAAAAAGGGTGATATAATAAGCAAATTAGGGGAGCATGGAAAATTATACCTGTCAGATCTATAAATAAGGGAAAAAAATTTATGACCAAACAAAAAACAGAGAGCATTACAGGATGAAAAGAAGATAATTTTGATTACATTAAATTAGAAAGGTTTTACATAAACAAAACCAATGCAGGCAAGATTAGAAGGGAAGCAGAAACTGGGAAAAATTTCACAGCAGGTTTCTCTGATAAAAGTTTCATTTCTCAAACACACTGAGAACTGAGTCAAATTTATAAGAATACACATCATTTCCCAATTGATAAATGGTCAAAGGAAATGAATAGGCAGTTTTCAGAAGAAGAAATCACTGCTTTCTATATAGTCATATGAAAAAATATTCCAAATCACTACTGACTAGAGAAATGCAAATAAAAACAACTCTGAGGTAACACCTCACATCTATCAGATGGGCTACTATGACAGAAAAGAAAAATGACAAATGTTACAGGGGATATGGAAAAATTGGGACACCAATGCATTGTTGGTGAAGTTGTGAACTAGTCCAAGCATTCTGGAGAGCAATTTGGAACTACGCCCAAAGAACTATAAAATTATGCATACCATTTGACCCAGCAATACCACTACTAGGTTGGTATCCAGAAGAGATAAAGGAAAAAGGAAAAACGTCTTTCTGTGATGGCAAGGAATTGAAATTGAGAAGATGCCCATCAATCAGGGAATGGCTGAACAAACTATGGTATGATTGTGATGGAATACTATTGTTCTATAAGAAATGACAAGCAAGATGGTTTCAGAAAAACCTGCAAAGACATGCAGAAAAAACATGCAAAGTGAAGTGAGAAGAACAATGAGAACATCACAGCAACACTCTATGATGATCAACTGTGAATGACTTAGCAATTCTGAGCCTCACAATGATTAAAGACAGTTCCAAAGGATGTATGATGAAAAATGTTATCGATCTCCAGAGAAAGAACTGATAGAGTTTGAATGAAGATCGAAGCATAGATCGAAGCATACTTTTTTTTAACTTTCCCTTTTTCTTTGTCCTTATTTTTGGTCTGTGTTTTTTTTTGCAACATGGATAATATGGAAATATGTTTTTCATGATTTTACACGTATAATCTATGTCAAATTGCTTGTCTTCTCAGGAAGGATGGAAGGAGGCAGAATTTGGAACTAAAAACTTTAAAAGAGAAATGTTTAAAAAAATTACATGTAATTGAGAAAAAATTAAAAGAAATCCAACCTGTTCAAGATACTACAAGGAAGCACTTTTCTTGGAGGAATGTTGTAATTCTTAGCGACAAATAAGGTACTCTATTATAAACATATACCTTTAGTTGTGTGGTTTGGGACCTGAATTTTAATTCAGACAATCTCCATTTTCTTGATATAAATATGGAAATAATGGCAGCATCTCACATTTTCTATCCTCAAAAGTACTTCTTTCCTCTCACATTCCAGGTGCTAGGGCTCATCCAGATCCCACAATCTGGATTCTAGATTTCTTCCAAGATCTCTATTGAGATCTTGTCTATTAATCTGTCTTGTCTGTCTGTCTGTCTATCTGTCTCTCTCTCTCCCCCCTTGGACAGCTGAGAACAAAACAAACCAAACAAAAACAAAACAATAAACCGATCTCATGTTCTCAAGGAAGACACTGGGAGTTCTATAGCCCATACTGCCTCTGAAAATGCAAGTTCTCTTGCCTTTTACCTCTCTAATTTCATTCAGACCCCATAAATATCACATACTCAGCATTTGATGTGGTACCACTTAAAGGCACTGTCCTTCAAATTTTATTGTAAGCTATAAGCAATCATAGTACTGAGTAATAACGCTGACACATAGTCTTCTAAAGGCAAACATTCCTATGATATTCTGTTGATGTGTTAACTTGTTTATTTTTCTCTTCTTGCATGGCCCTTAGGTCTTAGTAGTAAAGTGACAGCACAAATGGTTTCTCTTTGAAATATCTATACTTAACTGTTATGGTAGTGAGTAAATACTATCCATCCATTCCATAGAAGTCTAACCTGATCAGTTAGGATACACTTGTTTTGGGGGACTGTTTATACTTTATAGACACCAATAAGGTATATATATAAACTTTTACCTTGGGTTCTGTGGTTCAGGAGCTAAGTTTTAATTTAATCACCACTCTCCTGATATAAACTATATGGAAATAAAGGTAGCATTTCAAGTCACAAATACAATTTTTATGAAGGTTTCAACTATTCTGTCGCTCTCCATGCCTTATCAGCTTAAGAACATAAAATAACCCATATTCTCAAGGATGCCACTGAGAATTCATAGGACCTTTCCAACTCTGAAAGTCCTGGTTCTATAGCACTTAGTTCTATTCCAAACCAGAAATTCAACATTTGATGTCTCCTAGTGCTCTGATATCCCCTCTTCTAGGTGCCCTCCCAGACCTAACATTCCCTTCTCTATGGCTTCTTTCACATCCTATAGTTTATATACTGAGGCCCCACTAGCTCAGACAAATCTCATTTTATGACTCTCTTCTTCTCCTGCTTTCTTTCTTTGAAACTCTCTCCTATCTCTCATAGTCGAGGTTCTAAGGCTCACCCAGAACCTGTAGTCTAGTTACTAAATTTGATCTTAATGGAGTTTTAATTAATCTGTTTCACTATATTCCTTGACTCCTGGAAAACAAACAAAACAAAAACCTCACTGTCTCAAAGAGATGACACTGAGATTTTTAAGGTCTCATGTTAGTTCTGAAAATCTAAATTCTATTGTCCCTCTGATTTCTAATTCTCTAATTTCTGACCTCTCTTATGTCAGATATTTATCGATCTATGTGCTCCCTTTAAAGATACTAGGCACTGCAGTGGATAGAGCGCCAGGCCTGGAGTCAGCAAAATTCATCTTCCTAAGTTCAAATCCAGCCTCGGACACTTACTAGCTATATGACCCTGCGCAAGTCACTTAGCCCTGTTTGCCTCAGTTTCTCAATCTGTAAAATGAGGTGCAGAAGGAAATGACAAACCACTCCAATATCTTTGCTAAGAAAACCTCAAATGGGGTCATGAAGAGTCAGACACAATTGAAACAACTGAACAACAACTTCACAATTATTGTAGGCCATAAACACTCCCTAGTAACTAAAGAAACTGAAAAGAATCTAATTGATAACCTCTTTTCTCTTTTTATATTGTGCACTTTTGGCTTCCCATCTATAATACTCTAAGCTTTCTCATGCCTATAAAATTCTCCCTAGAATGTTCTCCCTTGAATGGCAGTCAAGGCTTTCTTTGTGCTAAGGACATTCATATCTATTACATATTATCTTCTAAGGGCAGACCTTCCCTATGATATTCTATCAATTTATTGATTGTTTATTTTTGTCTTATTGAACTACCCATAGGCCTTAGTTGTAAAGTGACAGCAAAAATGCTCACTCTTTGAAATGTCTTGGACTTAACTACCTTTTGGTATCACATCTCTGGCCATTCCCAATAACAGGACTATAAATAGCAGTTTTACCTGATCAGGGCACTACAAGGAATCACATGCCTTGTTGGGGGATTGTTTTTATTACTTGGGGCCATATAAATCCCTTGATGATAAACTTACACCTTTGGCTCTGTAGTCCAGGATCTGGGTTTCACTGCAGACAATTGCCATTCTGCTGATATAAATTGTATGGGACCAAAGGTAGCATTTCAAGCTACAAATATCCTTTGCTACCAAGGTTTCATTTAACTTGTCTGTCTCTAGGCTCTGGTGCCTTGAGAACATAAAACAGCCCATCTTCTCCAGGAGGAAATGGAGAAGTCTATGGTCCACAATGCCTCTGAAAATCCAAGTTCTATAGTTCCTCTTACTTCCCTAACTTCACATCCCTCTAAGATCAGACATTCAGCATTCCAGGTGCTCCCTTTTAAAGGCACTGCACTTCAAAAGATACTGTGTGCAAACACTCCCTAGTCATTACCAATAGCAGCCTTATGCAATCAAGGATCTGCAAAGAAAACTGATTACCATTTGTTTTTGTTTCATTTTGCCATTTTTCCATTGTGCAGCTCTGCACTGCCAGCTCTAATAGTCTAAGTTGTCTTCTATCTGGAAAATTCTCTCATGAATGACACCTCCCAAAAAACCTCTTTATGTGATAAGGAACCACATAGCTCTGACACGGTCTCTTCTAAGGGCTAACCCTCCTATGATACTCTTTCCATTTATGGTTTTAGTTTTCTCTTTTTGCACTGCCTTAGTCTTACTCATGAAGTAATAGCACTAAATGCTCTCTCTTTGACAAGACTTGTACTTAAAACCTTATGGTAGTGGGTAAAGATGCTTGATGCCTTTCAACAGGAATATCTACAGAAATCCAACCTGATCAGGGCACAGCAAGGAATCACTTGTCCTGTTGGGAATTGCTTTTACTTCTTAGTGACATAATAAGGCTCTTATAGATAAATGTATACATTTGGCTGTGTGTTCTGCTACCTTAATTTTAATGCAGATAATTAACATTCTTGTGATATATATATATATATGAAATAACGGTAGCATTTCAAGTCACATATTACTTCTTACAAGACTTTAAACCATTCTGTCTCTCTCTATGACTTTTCTACCTGATAACATAAATTAAGCCATGTTCTCAAGGATACTATTGAGTGTTCTGAGTTCCCTTCTAGCTCTAAAAGTCTAGGTTTTATCACACCTCCTAGTTCTGTCCTTTTAGAACAGGTCTAAAGTAGAAAGACAAAATTGAAGTGGGATCTGTTGCTTTGAGATATCCCTTGCTCTACACCTCTCCCCTTCTTCCTTGGCCAATCTTATATTCTCTTATCTATGTCTACTTTCAGATCCAATAGTCTATGTACTAAGTTCCCACTGGCTCAAATTATTTTGGTTTCCTGGTACGGTCCATCTTCCTACTTTCTGTCTTCCAAAGTCCCTCCTACCTCTCACAATTCAGTTACTATGGCTTATCTACATTCCACAGTCTGGATTGTAAATTTCTTCTAAGAATTGGAATTTCAATTAACCTGTCTCAATTACTTGGCCAACTGAAAACAACAACAACAAAAACATTCCATCTTCTCAAGGATGACATGGAGAGTTCTACTGTCTCAGAAAAGTCAAGTTCTATTGCCCCTCTTACCTCTCCAATTTCATTCCTTGCCCTCCTAGATGATACGAGTCAGTATTCCCTGCACTTCCTTTTAAATGTATTATTCTTCAAAAGTTACTGAAGGCAATAAATACTACCTAGTTAATCCCAAATGCAGTATTGAGTAATTAAGAATCTGCATGGAATAAAATTGATGACCATCTTTTGTGTTTTTAATTTTTTTCCTTAGATGGTGCAGTTCTGCCCCTCCACATCTGAGAGTCTCTAAGCTTTCTTCTGCCAGGAATATTCTGCCTTGGATGGCAGCTCTCTAACTGGTCTAAGTGCTGAGGAGAACTCTCACAGCTCTGAAGCTATATATCCAAGGGCAAACCTTCCTATGATATTCATTTAATTGATTTGTTTATTTTTCTTGTATTGTGTTAGTCATAAAGTGATAACACAAATGGTCTCTTTGAAATGCCTTGTACTTAAAACCTTATGGTAGTGAGTAAATACATTCCATCCATTCCCAACGTGAGGAGCATTAAGAGAAGTCTAACCTGACTGGTACACTATAAGGAAACATTGGTCTTGGGGGATTATTTTATGCTTTATAGACACAAATAAGGCATTCGATTGTAAACTTCTACCTTGGGCTCTGTGGGTTCAGAAGCTAAGTTTTAATTCAGACAATCACCACTCTCTTCACAAAAATTATATGGAAATAAAGGTAGTATTCCAAGCTACAAATATAATTTCTTACTAAGTTTCAACTATTCTATCTCTCTCTCCATGCTTTGTCGGCCTAAGAACATAAAATAACTCATGTTCTCAAGGATGCCATTGAGTGTTCTAAGGTCCCTTCCAGCTCTTAAAGTCTAGGCTCTATCTACCTCCTAGCTCTGTTCTTTCAGAACAGTTCCAAACCTGAAATTCAACATTCTATGATGCGTACTCCCAGCTCTAATATTATATTCTTGATGGTTTCTCTCAGCTCTTATAGCCTATTTACTAAGATCCCACTGGCTCAGACTATTTCTATTGTATGGCTCTGCCCTTCTTCCATTTTCTTTTGATGAAATTCTTTCCTACCTTTCTTATGTCAAGTTTTACGGGTTATTCACAACCTGCAGTCTAGATTCTAAATTTTTTTTCTATGATCTTACTGGAGACTCAATCTGTCTCTCTATTCCTTGGCTAACTGAGAACATAAAAAAATGATCTTCTCAATGATGGCACTGAATTTTCTGAGGCCAATGCTGGCTCTGAAAATCTAAGTTCTATTGCCCCTCTTTCCTCTTAAAGATCATACTGTTCTTACATCAGGCATTCAGCATTCTAGGAATGCCCACTTAAATATTCAAAAGTTTACTATAAGTAAGTACTCCTTACTCATTAACAACAGAAGAACTGAGTAATTAAGGATCTGCATACAATGAAATTGATGACCATCATTTTGTGGGGTTTTGTTTTTTGTATGATGTGGTTCTGCCCTCCCAGATTTAATAGTCTTTATTCTAAGCTCTCTATTCCCTGGGAAAATTACCAACAAATGGTACCTCACAAGCAAGCCTTTCTGTATGCTAACGATCCTTGGATTTCTGACAAATTACCTGTAAAAGGCAAACCCTTCTTTGTTATTCTATCAATATTTATTTTTCCCTTATTGCATTGCCCATTGGTCTTCATAATAAAGTGACAGTACAAATGGTTTCTCTTTGAAACGTCTTATATTCAGTACAGAAATATTAATAGGGCACTACAAGGAATCACTTCTCTTGTCAAAGGATTGTTTTATTATTTGGAACCACAGAAGATAATTGATGATAAACTTAGACCTTTCACTTTGTGATTTGGAACCTGAGTTTGAATTCAGACAACTACCACTCTCCTGATATAAATTATATAGGATAAATAGCATTTTAAACCACAAATGTCCTATGTTACTAGGCTTTCATTTAATCTGTTTCTCTCCATGCCCTGGTGCTCTGAGAATATAAAGTAACTCGTTTTCTCAAGGGTGAAATGGAGAGTTCTTTGGCCTAAACTCCCTTTGAAAATCTAAGGCTTATCAATCTGCTGAGCTCTTGAATTTCAGACCCACACAAGATCAGATATTCAGTGTTTGATGTGCTCCTTTTTAAATGCTCTCTTCTTCAAAAGTTATTATGTAAAATAGTTCCTACTTATTCCCAATAGCAGTCGTAAGGAATCAAAGATCTGCAAGGAATCAAATTAATGACTGCTTGGGTTTGGTTTTCATTTTTTGTTTATTTAATATTGTGCAGATCTGCCTTCCCAGCTCTAATAATCTGTACTCTTATATTCTGTACTCTCTTCTTTCTGGAAAATTCTCCCATGAATGGTACCTT
This sequence comes from Notamacropus eugenii, assembly GCF_028372415.1. Classification (NCBI taxonomy): domain Eukaryota; kingdom Metazoa; phylum Chordata; class Mammalia; order Diprotodontia; family Macropodidae; genus Notamacropus; species Notamacropus eugenii. The sequence goes on along the minus strand of NC_092879.1, from coordinate 25,024,935 downwards.
CTAGTCTAGATTTTTGATGTGCGCAGAATCCCCAACAGACCCTCCTATGATATTCTATTTATTGGTTTATTTTCCTCTTTTGCACTGCCCATAGGTCTTAGTCATAAAATTGCAGCACAAATGGTCTCTCTTTGAATTTCTTTTACTTAATACCTTGTAGAATTGAGTACACATGCTTGATCTATGCCCAGGAATATCATATAACTGGAATAGCATTAGGTATATCATTAGAAGTTCACTCTGATCAGGGCACTACAAGGAATCACTTGTCTTGTCGGAAGACTGTTTTTACTTCTTAGAGACATATAAGGTCTTTCATGATAAACTTACATGTTCAGCTGTGGGGTCTGATATTTGCTTTTCAATTCACACTATCACTACATTCCTGAGATATAGTCTACAGAAATAATGATAGCATTTAAAGCCACAAATATAATTTCTAAGGTTCCAATTATTTTGTCTCTCTCCATGTCTTGTTGACTTGAGAACATAAAATTCTCGAAAATCTAGGTTCTATGTCACCTCCTAGTTCCAAACCCCAAATTCAACATTCTAATGTACTAAGATCCCACTAACTCAAACTATTTTAGTTACCTGGCACTGTCCATCTCCCACTTTCTGTCTTCAAAAATCTTTCTTCCCTCTCATATTCCAGGTTCTAGATCAGGAGTAGGGGACCTGTGGCCTCAAGATCCCATGTGGACTTCTAGGTCCTTGGGTATGGTCTTTTGACTGAGTCCAACTTTTACACAACAAATCCTTTCATTAAGGGCATTTGTTCCGTGAAGTTTGGATTCAGTCAAAGGGCTGCACATATAGTGCATATGTGATCCATATAGAGGGCCACATGTGGCCTCGAGGCTGCAAGTTCCCCACCCCTGTTCTAGATCCCATCTAGATTCTAAGTTCCTTCCAAGATCTCACTGGAATGTCTATTAACCTATCTGTATTCGCTGGCCAGCTGACAATAATTTTTTTAAAAAACCCTATGATCTCAAGGATGAGAGTTCTATGGTCCATCCTGCCTCTGAAAATGCAAGTTCTATTGCCCCTTTTATCTAATTTCATCCCCCTCAGAGATCAGACATTCAGTATTCTGTGTGCTCCGTTTTAAATGCTCTATTCTTCAGAAGTTATTGTAGGTAAGAAATATTCCCTTAGTCGTTACCATTAGCAGTCTTAAGTAACTAAGGAACTGAAAGGAATCAAAACGATGACCTTTGTTTGTTTGTTTGTCTAACCTGATTAGTGTACTACAAGCAATCACTTGTTTTTATTTTTTAGAGCCATAGAGCCAAGGTACTGGACTATAACTTAAACCTTTGACTGTGTTGTTCAGGACTTAAGGTTTTATTCAGACAATCACCACTCTCCTGATATAAATTATATGGAAATAAAGGTACATTTTAAGTCACAAATATCATTTCTTACTAGGGTTTCAACTATCTTGTCTCTCTCTATGCCTTGTTGACCTGGGAACATAAAATAACCCATGTTCTCAAAGATGCTAAATTTAGGTCCTGTGGCACCCTCCTAGCTCTGTTCTTTCAGAACAGTTCCAAGCAAGAAACTCAGCATTCCATGGGTTCTCTTGCTCAGAAAGATGTCTTCCTTCTAGGTGCCCTCCTATCTCTCCCATTCTCTTCTCTCATATCTCTCCCATTCTCTTCTCTCATATTTCAGAGTCTACCTAGTAAAGTCCCACTGGCTCAAACTATTTTTGTTCTTTTCTCTGTCCTTTCCCCAATTTCTTTCTGTGACATTCCCTCCTAACTCTCATACTCCAGGTTCTACAGGTCATCCAGATCCCACAATTTCAAGTCTAAATTCCTTCTAGGATCTTAATGGACTTCCAATTAATCTCTCTCTCTTGGCCTTCTGAAAACATAAAAATACACATCTTCCCAAGGGTGAAATTAAAACTTCTCAGGCCCACTCTGGCTAAATCCTATTGTTCCTCTTACCTCTGAAATTTCAGACACCTCCTAGCATTTGATGTGTTTCTTGTTAAAGTTACTGTATTTCAAAATCTATCATAGACAATAAATGTTCCTTGGTCACTGCTAATAGCAGTATTGAGGAATTAACAATCTGCATGGAATGAAATTGTTGATTATTATTTTGTGTGTTTGATTTTGTCTTTTTTAAGATGCCTTTCTGCCCTCCCAGCTCTAATGTCTGTTCTCTAAGCTCTCTTCTCCCTGGAAAATTCTGCCATGAATGGCACCTCCTAGTCCAGACTTTCTGTGTGCTAAAGACCTTCATGGTTCTGTCACTGTATGTTCAAAGGTGACCCCTCTAATGGTGCTCTCTGCATTTAAAGGTTTATTTTTCTCTTATTGCACTGTCACTATAAAGTGATGGTATATATTGCCTCTGAAATACGACTTTATACTTAAAACCTTCTGTTAGTGAGTAAATGATCTTGATCCATTCTGAATAACACGAACATTAATAGAAATCTAACCTGATCAGAACACAAAAAGTAAGCACTTCTCTTGTGGGATTTTTTTACTTCTTGGAGTCACATAAGATACTTGATCATAAACTTATACCTTTGGTGTGTTGTTCAGGACCTGAGTTTTAATTTAGATAAACACCACTCTCCTGATATAAATTATATGGAAATAAAGGTAGCATTTCAAGCCACAAATATCCTTTGTTACTAGAGTTTCAAATAACCTGTCTCTCAGAATGTCTTGGTAGCCTGAGAATGTAAAAAACCCATGTTTTCAAAGATACCACTGAGAGTTCTGAGGCCCATTCCAGTGCTGAAAATCTAGGACTTCCTAGCTCTGTTCTCTCAGAACAGTTCCAAACTAGAAATTCAGAATTCTCTGGGCTCTCCTGATGTTATCTCCTGTTCTAGGTCCCCATCCTCCTTACCCCTTTAATTTCCCTCTGCTCTATTGCCTCTCATATTCTATCTCATATCTATGTCTTCCCTCAGGTACCAGAGTCTATGTCCCACTGGCCTGAATTTTAATTCCCTGGCACTGTCCATCTCCCACTTTCTGTCTTTGAAATTTTTTCCTGCTTCACATATTCATGGTTCTAGAGCTCATCAAGTTCCCGTAGTGTGGATTATAAATTTCTTCCAAGATCTCACTGGAATTTTTACTAACCCGTCTCTCTCTATCCATTGGTCAGCTGAGAATAAAACAAAACAAAAATAAAACAAAGAAAAACATGTTCTCAAGGAAGACATTGAAAGTTTTATGGCCCATACTGCCTCTGAAAATATAAGCTGTCATCCCCTTAGCTCTCTAGTTTCATTCCCCTCAGAGATCAGACATTCAGCAGTCAATGTGCTCTGTCTTTCAGAAGTTATTGTGAGCAATAAAGATTCTCTAGTCATTACCATTTGTAATCAAGGAACTGAAAGAAATCCAATTGATGATCATTTGTTTTTGTCTAACCTGATTAGTGTATTACAAAGAATCTCTTATCCTGGGGGACTGTTCTTATTTCTTAGAGCCATATAAGGTACTGGATTATAAATTTCTACCTTTGGCTGTATGCTCCTCAGGGCCTGAGCTTTAATTCAGACCATCACCAATTATCCTGTCTCTCTTCATGCCTTGTCATCCAGAGAACATAAAATAACCCATGTTCTCAAGGCTGTGATGTAGTGTTCCAAGATCCTTTCCAGTTCATAAAATCTAGGTTCTATGGCACCTTCCAGCTGTTCTTTCTTCAGTTCCAAACCAGAAATGCAACATTTCATGTACTATTCTGATACATCCTTTGTTTCAGGTGCCCTCCCAGCTCTCATATTCCCTCCTCTATGATTACCCTCAGATCCCCTCATCTACCTACTAAGGTCCTACTGGCTTATACTATTTTCTTTTCTATGGCTCTGTCCATCTCCCCCTTTTTGTTTTCTAAAGTCCCTCCTACCTCTTATATTACCAGTTCCAGGGTTCATCCAGATCCGGCAGTCTGGATTCTAAATTTCTTCCAAGCTCTTACTGGAGTTCCAATTACCCTGTCTCTCTCTATTCCTCGGCTCCCTGAGAACATAAAAAAAAAACTGATCTTCTCAAGGAATCCACTAAGAGTTCTTAGACACCTTCCAGATCTGAAAATCTTGGTTCTATATAAGCTTTGTTCTTGAACCTTCTCACAGCAGAAATTCAGACCCCATTGACTGGCTCTGTCCAATGGCTCTGTCCATGTCCTACTCTCTTTCTTCTAAAGTCCCTTCTATCTCGTATAACACAGGTTCTTGGTCCCAGATCTGGCAGTCTGGATCATAAATGTCTTTCAAGCTCAGGTATTTTATATTATAATATGCTCTCTGATCTGATATTTTGTCTTCAATGTCCTCTCTTATTTGTGACATTCAAGGTTCAAACTGCCTTCACTTTTCTAAAGTCGTCTTCTCTGTCCCCTCCATTATTCCCCTTTGAAAGGCTATGACATTCTATGTTCTATGGCCCACTTTGCTCTAAAATTCAAGTTCTTTTTCATCTGGTTATTTTTGTCTTTTCACACTTTAAATATCTTAGCAATAAGATGCCAATCTGTATCTTTTTAAGTACACTGCATTTCACAATTACTATTGCACTATTAAATATATACTCCCTATTACCAATAGCAGTATTAAGTAATTAAGGAACTGTATCTAATCAAATCAATGCCCCCTTTTTTAAAAAAATGAATTACAACAGTATTACCTGATCAAGACCTTAGCACTTCTCTTGTAAGGGGATTTTTATTTCTTGGAGCCATGTAAGGTTCCAAGATTTTAAACTTATACTTTTGGCTCTGTGGTCTCAGACCTAAATTTTAATTCTGACAATTACCACTGTACTGATATAATAATGTAAGCCACAAATATCCTTTGTTTCTGGGTTTTCAGCCCAGCTGTCTCTCCAATCTTTGGCCTTCTAAGGCCATCAGAAAACTCATCTTCTCAAAGGTTACATTGAGATCTCTACTCCCAGTGCTATAGTCCTCTCTCATCTCCGACATTCTGGTTTTTGTTTTTTTAAAGACACTTCCCAGATGAGACATTCTGTGTTCTTTGGCTATTCCCTAATCTGCTAAGTCTGTTTGTTATGCTCTCACTGGTCACAACAATCTGTGTTCTCAGCTTCTTACCATCTCCCATTTTCTGGGTTCCGAGGCCCCTTCCACCTGAAAGAAGCCAGACTGTAGTTCCTCATGCAGCTTGGATATTCTCTACACCACTTACCCTTCTCCATCTATAATCTATCTTGGCTTCATTTTTCCACTCCTAGATCTGCTTAGCCAGCTTTAAGAATCTGTATTCTAATGTCTTCTCCACCAACAGTTTTCCTTGAATGACACCTCCCCAGCCAACTCCCAGTCCTGACAATCCATGTTCTATATCACCATTCTCCTCTCAAATTTGGATTTTTTTTCATTTTTGAACTTATTTTTATCTTACTGCAGTCTAAATATCTTGGCAGTGGGATTATTTAAAAGCAATTTTTTAACTTTAAATACACGGTATTTAACACACTATAGAAATCAATAAATATTTCTCATTCATTATGAAAAGTAGTCATTTCAGTTGCGATCTTACCGCATCAAAAATTGCATGTATTCATTTTTTTGCCTTTATTTTCAAGCCACATAAGACAATATTTTCATCATTCCTTTTTAGCTATCTGGTTCAAGATCTGAGTTGTAATTCAATGCATCACCTCAATCCTAATATAAATTATGTTTAAATAAATATTCCATTTTATAACATAAATAAACTTTGATAATTCCTTTATATAATGAACCTGTCCCTCCCACTGAGGACAAAAAAGACCTCCTTCACAGCTCTATTGTGTGCTAGGGTGTCTCTCAGCTCAGAAGGTTCAAGTCAACCTAGGCATTCTATGATCTTTTTTTGAGGCCACTTCTACATCAGAGATTCTATGTTCTAATAGTCTGCCAGTATTTTAAAATCTAACCTGTGATTCTCAATAACTAGGTCCACTGAGCATATTAAAAAAACAAAAACAAAAACAACTCTCCAACCCAGCTATGGCACTGTGGGCCTTGGAGGTCTAAAGACTTCTGTTCTAAAGGCCATCTCATCTGGGACATTCCGTGATGTCCAGGCCACTCTTACTTTTAGCATCTTCTGGGCTGCTACCTTTGGTTTCCCTTCCTCTTCCTGCCCTACTGGTTCTAATGTTCTCACTATCCAGCTCCCAAGCCTGACATTCTCTGTGCTGAGGTCCCTAAAGTCTGACAGTTTGTGTTCTCAAGACTCTCATCATCTCCTACTTTCTGTCTTATAGGGTCCCCTGAATGTTCACCTCTTATATTGCAGGTTCTAAGGCCCCACCCAGCTCAGACATTATGGACCTGAACCTGGCTCCCAGCTCCTAGCTCCTTCCTTCTGAATGCTCTCCCAGTTCTGCTGTTCTGGCCTCACTGGCTATCCCCTGCATATACTGCCATTCAGAGGCAGGCCTGCCTTCCAACTCTTACATTCACTACTCTAAGCTTTCTCTCATCTTTAACCTTCTCTTTGAAAACACACCTCAGCCCAAGGTCTTACATCCTAGGAATTTTTTTCTATTAATTTCTTAATATTTATTTTGTTACATTACATATATATGTATGTGTATATATATACATATATATATATGTTTTAGCAACACAATAATTTAAAAAGACAAATGGCTTCCCTTTTAAAACCTATGTACTTAATACCTTATTGTTCTCAACAAAGACTTGTCATTCATTACCAATAATAGCAATATTAATCACTGTCTTACCAGATCAAGGCACTTCTGTAATTACTTTTTTGCCCGTTTTTTTTCTTTTTGTGGAACAAAATAAGGCACTTCATTTTCACCAATCCCCTTTGGCTGTATTGGTTCAGTCCCTGAGTTTTAATACAGAGCTGCACCACTGCGCTGAAATAAATGATATGAAAATTCATTTTGCAGATACCAGAAATATAATGTTTTGTTACTTTCAAATCTTTCTTATATTTCCCAATACACAGACCCATGGAGCACATTTTAAAAAACTTCTTTCCTGCTATGATACTGTTTGTTCTAAAGCTCATCCCATCTCTGATATTCTGTATTTTAAGGGCTTTCTTCAAAGTGGCCCAGAGGTTCTAACATTCTCCTCCTGATGAAATGCTCAGGCCTGACCTGTGGAGTGCTAGGGTCACCTGGGCTCTGACAATTTGTATCCTTATACTCTGATCATCTCCTCAGTCTCACCTGCCCCAATATTCCATGTTCTAGGGCCCCATCCAGCCCTAGCATTCTAGATTCTGAGATACCTTCCAGATCAGAACAGCTGTGTTCTAAAGGTTCTCCCAAATCTGATATTCTGGCTTTGCTGAGTATGGCCTGTTCTGTCATTCAGAGCATAGAACCCTCCCACCATGCAAATTCTCCATTCTAAGCTCTCTCCCACATTTAACATTTTGTGTTAACAAGCACCTTCCAGCCTAGACATCCCAGGTTAAGGACCCTCCCAGCATTGTCATTCTCTGTTCTGAGGCCCCATTCATTTCTGATATCCAAAGTTTTTCTTTTTCATTTATTCTTATTATGTTCCACCACACATAGAACTTAGCAAGACAATGATGTGAAAGTAAAAATGAGGTAGGTCCCCTTTTAAATCCTATGTATTAAACATCTTATTATTTTTCATTAAACAGTCCCCATAGTAGCAGTATCAAGAATGGTAGTCTTACCAAATCAAGGCGCTGCATGGAAATAATTTTAATACCCGTTTTGTTTCCTTTTTATGGAGCCTGAGAAGATATGCATTTACCCCCTCCTCTTTGGCTGAATATTGGTTTAATACCTGAGTTTTAATTCAAAGGATCACCACAGAGCTGAAAGAAATGATACAGAAATTAATGGTGTATATCATGACATCACTGTCTTACTATTCTTCAATTTCCTGTTGTTCCCTAAGACTTTAACACCCAGAGCACACTAAAAACCTTATTCTCCGCTATGATATCATTTGTTCTATAGCCCCTCACAGGTCTGACATTCTATGTAGGGCTGTCCCAGCACTGAAATTGTTCCGTGTTCTAAGGAGGACTAGCTCTGAAATCCCTTGTTCTAAATACCCTCCTATCTCTGACAGTCTTCCATGTCTACTCCCCGGCATGACATTTCTATGCTAAGGTGCCCTGACAATTTGCGCTCACAGGCTCTATCTCCCACTTTCTGTGTTGTAGGGTCCCCTGAACTCCCAGCTCTGATATTGCAAGTTCTAGCACTGCAGCTCCCCTCCCCTGCCCCCAGCCCCAGCTCAGACACTCTGGATTTGAACCTGGCTCCTAGATGCTTCCTTCTGAATGTTCTTCCAGCTCTGCTATTCAGGCCTCTCTGGGTGCCTCCTGTATATACTGCCATTCAGAGGTGCAACTGACATCCAGCTCTCCCATTCTCTATTCTAAGCTCTCATCTTCAACACTCTTTTTTGAAAGGCACCTCCAGGCTAGACATCTAGAATCTTCCCTGGTGTTACATTGTAGGGATTTTTTCTTTTCATTTCTTAATATTTATTTGAATATACTGCATCTGTGTGTCAGTAATACAGTATTCTACAAGCACAACTGGTATCCCCTTTAAAACCCATGTTTATAAAAGCTTATTTTTAAGGATCAAATACAAAATGCTGTGGCATTTGAAGCGCTTCATCATCAGCCCCCTCCTATATCTCCAGTCTTCTTAAACCTTATACTCCAACACATTCTCTTTGACCCAGTGACCCTGATCTCCTGGCTGTTCCAGGAACAAGCCCCTCCATCTCTCTTCTCTAGACATTCTCTCTGACTGATCCCAATGCCCAGAATGCTTTCCTTTCTCTGCTCTGACTACTGACCTCCCTGGCTTCCTGTAAGTTACAACTAAAATACCCCCTTCCACAGGAAGCTTCCCCAACTCCTCTTCATTCCAGTGCCTTCCCTCTGCTCATTATTTCCTATTTATCCTGCATAAAGCTTACTTTACACATATGTGTTTTCATGTTGTTTCCCCCAACAGACTGTAAACTTCTTAAGGGCAGGGACTGTCTTTGGCCTCTTTTTTTATTCTCAGGGCTTAACTCAGTGCCTAAAACATAGTAGGCACTTAATGAATATTTACTGATTGATTTTCAACGTCTTTTTCATGACTACTACTAATAATATCAATAACATTCTTACCAGATAAAGTTATTGTGTGCAATTACTTTTCTGCCTGTTTTTTCCATATTTTAGAGCCACAGAAGGCACAGCATCTCCCTCTTAGCTCTTGAGTTGTATTGGACAAGTACCTGAGTTTTAATTCAAAGGTTCACCACTGAGCTGAAATGAATTATATGGAAATTAATGTTACATATCATTGTATGATTATACTTTCTAATTAGCTTATAATTTACTTGTACTTCCCAATACCTTAACCCACTAAGCACATTTTAAAAAAAAGTCCCCAACAGAATATTCTTTGCTGTAAAACCCCTCCCAAGGTCAGAAGAACTATCTTCTAAGGGCTGTCCTGATGACATTCTTTTGTTGTAAGATCACTCCTACTTCTCTAAGGGCTCGCCTAACAGCGTGATTTCCTAGTTCTAAGTACCTTCTTCTCCATGCAACTTGCAGGCCTGTCATTCCTCTGGGCTAAGGTCCCCTAAGATGTGACAATTTGTATTCTCAGACTATGACCATCTCCAACTTTCTGAATAACACTGGGGTTTTTTTGGGTTCAGCCATTTCAGTTTCTTGGCCAAGATACAAGAGTGATTTCCCATTTCCTTCTCTAGCTCAGTTTTACAGCTGAGGAACTGAGGCAAACAGGGTAAAGCAACTTTTGCCCAGAGTCACACAGCTAGTACCTGTTTGAGGCTGGATTTGAACTCAGGCCTTCCTGATTCCAAGCTCTGAGCTCTATCCACTGTGCTACCTAGCTTCCCCTTTAAGTACACATGCATGGGAGCCCTGGTGAGGGCTCCAAACCCTCACCTCTGATATTTGAGGTTCTTGGGCTCCATCCAGCTCCAGCATTCTAGATTCTGAGATACCTTCTAGATCAGAACAGCTATGTTCTAAAGGCTCTCCCAGATCTGATATTCTGGCTTCGATGGCTATGGCCTGTTCTGCCACTCAGAGCCCAGAACCCTCCTAGCAAAAAAATTCTCTATCTAAACTTTCTCCCACATTTGAAGTTTTGTGTTGAAAGGCACCCCCAGCCTAGACATCTGAGGTTCTAAGGGTCCTCCCAGCACTGTCATTCTCTGTTCTGAGGGCCCACTCTTTTCTAATATCTGAGGTGGGCTTTTTCCCATTTATTTTTATTATGTCCCACTGCACGTGAGGCTTAGCAAGACAATAATGGGCAGCCCAAATGTTCTATCCATTTTTCACCAGTTGCCCAAGATCCTTTGGCGTGCTGCAAGCGACCCACTGGCCTGTAGGCTGCAGGTTGCGCAGGCCTGATCTAAAACAACCAATTCTGTCCCTTTCAAATCCTATGTACTAAATACTTTATTTTCTTTCATTAAGCAGTTCCCATAGAAGTAAAAGCAATAATAGTGTTCTTACCAAGTCAAGGCACTGCATGGGAATAGTTTAATACCCGTTTTGTTTCCTGTTTATGGAGCCAGAGAAGGCACTTCATTTCCTCCTTTCCTCTTTGGCTGTATTGGTTTAATACCTGAGCTTTAATTCAAAGGTTCACCACAGAGCTGAAATGAATTGTATGGAAATTAACGTTACATATCATGGCATAATTTCACTTCCTTATTGTTTATAAATTTACTGGGGCTTCCCAATACCTTAACCCCTGGGCACATTACAAAAACCAAACTCCATTCCCCAATATGTTATCTGTGTTCCAGAGGTCAGAAGAGCTGTTCTAAGAACTAACCTATCTCTGATGTTCTATGATGCTAATGCCAATCTTATTTTTGACATTCTGTGTTCTAAGGTTCTGCTAGCGCTAACGTCTCTTGTTCAAAGTGGCCTAGAAGTTCTGCCTTTCCTTTCTATGCAACAATCAGGACTGATATTCAGACTGCTAAGACTGCCTGAGTTCTAACAATTTCTGTTCTCATCTCCTACTTTCTTTGTTATAAGCATCAACTCAGTCTTTCCACCTCTGACATTCCAGATCCTTCAACCCTACACAGCTCAGACTTTTTTAAATTTTCACTTATTTATTTTTTGACATTAATATTTTTAAGATGTGAGTTCCAAATTTTCTCCCTCCCTTACACCCCTCCATTAAGAATGCATGCAATAATGATATCAATTAGACATGCAAAATCATGCAATATCAATAATGGTGGTCTTACCAAATCAAGGCACTGTATAGAAATTTTAATACCCGTTTTGTTTCCTATTTATGGAGCCTGAGAAGGCACTGTATTTCCCCTTTCCTGCTGGCTGTATTGGTTTGATACCTGAGTTTTAATTCAAAGGATCACCACAGAGCTGAAAGAAATAATATAGAAAGTAATGTATATCCTGGCAAAATTTCACTTTCTCATTGTTTTAAAATTTCCTGCTTCCCGATACCTCAACCCAATGTATACATTAAAAAGAAACCCCTCCTCGAATAAGATATTATTTGTTCTAGATCTCCTCATAGGTCATAAGATTTATGTTTTAAGGGCTGCCCATCTCTTATATTTTCTGATTTTAAGGCCACTCCTACATCTGAAATTCCCTTTACTAAAGGTTACCCTAGCTCTTACATTCTCCTCTATCCAGCTCCCAAGCCCAGCGTTCTTTGTGCTAAGGTCCCTAGAGTCTGACAGTTCGTGTTCTCAGACTCTCATCATCTCTCACTTTCTGTCTTATAGGGTCCCCTGAATGCCCAGCTCTGATACTGCAAGTTCTAGGGCTGCTCAGGCATTCTGTATTCGAACCTGGCTCCCAGCTCCATCCTTCTGAATGCTCTGCCAGCTCTGCTATTCCAGCCTCTCAGGATACCCCCTGCATATACTGCCATTCAGAGGCAGGACTGCCCTCCAGTGCTCTCTCCCAACCCAACATTCTCCTTTCAACAGCAACTCCCAGTCTAGCAGCTAGCATCCTAGCCTCCTCTGACATCCTAGGGATTTTTTCTTTTCCTTTCTTGATATTTATTATATTATGCTTTCTATATTTCTTAGCAACACAGTATTGCTTTGAAAACCTATGAACTTAATGCCTTATCGTTTTCAACAAAAATTTCCTCATTCATTATCCAAAAATGAGCATTTCAATTGCAGACTTACCAGAAAAAGGCACTGCATGGGATTATTTTTTGCCTGGTTTTCCTTATTTTAGAGCCATAATATGCACATCGGTCCCCTTTTTTTCTTTGGCTGTATTGGGTTAGTACCTGAGTTTTAATTTAAAGGTTCACCACAGAGCTGAAATGAATTATATGGAAATTAATATTACATATCATGGCATAATTTCACTTTCTTACTGTTTATAAATTTACCAGTGCTTCCCAATATCTTAACCCACTGAGCACATTAAAAAACAAAACAGAAGCACTTTTTCCACTCCAATATTAAGTGTTCTTTAGAACAGCCCCTCAAATGTCAGAATATATACATAGTAGGTGTTTACTGATTTATTGGGAGGATTGATCTTCTAAGGGCATCATCTATGACATTCTAGAATTTCAAGGTCACTCTTACTTCTCCTGTACTGTGTTCTAAGGGTTCTCCTAGAGCCTGTTCTCTCCTGCCTCTTGTTCAAAGTGCCCTAGAGGTTCTGCCATTCTCCTCTCTAGAGCTCCCAGGCCTGGCATTTTCTGTGCTAAGATCCTCTGGGCTCTGCCAATTTGTATTCTCATACTCTGACCATCTCTCACTTTACTTATAATAAGCCACCCCATCCCTTTCCCCAACCCCTCCCCTCACTCAGGCATCACTGACTCTAAGACACTTCCTAGCTCAGAAAAGCTGACTCCTAGCCTGACATTTTGGTGCCAAGTTTCCCCAAGCTCTGAAAATCGGTGTTCTCAGATTCTGGCCACCTCCTACTTTCTGTGTTTTAAGGTCCCCTGAACAACTGACTCCCTCTGATATCCCAGGTTTTAGGCCCCATCCAACTCCAGCATTCTGGATTCTAAGATACCTTCCAGACTAGAACAGTTATGTTCTAAAGATTCTCCCAGATCTGATATTCTGGCTTTGACGGCTACGGCCCATTCTACCATTCAGAGCCAAGAACCCTCCCAGCATACAAATTCTCTATTCTAAGCTCTCTCCCACATTTAACATTTTATTTTGTGTTGACAGGTACCTCCTGGCCCAGACATCTGAGGTTCTAAGGATCCTCCCAGCAGTCATTCTTTGTCCTGAGGTTTCACTCTTTTCTAATATCTAAGGTTTTCATTTATTACTTTTCATTAAATTCCACTACAAAGACAATGATCTAAAAGAACCAATGCTGTCCCTTTTAAATGCTATGTACTACTCACTATAATTTGCTTTCATTAAATAGTCCCCACAACAGCAAAAGCAATAATAGCAGTCTTACCAAATCAAGGCACTGTATATTTTACCCGTTTTTTTTCCAATTTATGGAGCCTGAGAAGGCACTGCATTTCCCCCTTTTCCTCTTTGGATATATTGGTTTAGTACCTGAGTTTTAATTCAAAGGATCACCACAGAGCTGAAATGAATTATACATAAATTAATGCTGTATATTGTGGCATAATTTCACTCTGTTTTCAAATTTACTGGTGCTTCCCAATACCGTAACCCATTGGGCACATAAGAAAAACTGCTTCCCATATATGAGACTGTTCATTCTAAATCCCTTCACAGGTCAGAAGATCTGTGTTCTAAGGGTAATTCCATCTCCGATATTCTGGGATTTTAAGGTCACTCCGACCTGATACTCTGTTCTAAGGGCTTCATGAGCTTTGTTATCAATTGTTCAAAGTGCCTTCCCAGTTCTGCCATTCTCTTCTCCAAGACTACTTGCAGATCCAATGTTCTGTGTGCTAAGATGCCCCAGGTTCAGTACTGTTGTCTCCTCAGACTCTATCTTCCACTTTCTGAGTTATGGGGTCCCCTGATCACCCAGCTCAGACATTCTGGATTCAGACATACCTCCTAGCTCACAAATGCTATGTTCTAAAGGCTCTGCCAGATCTGACTTTCTAGATTCTTATAGCCATTCCAGGTTTCAACATTCAGAGGCAGGACTGCTCTCCAGCTTGCAAATCTGCTATTCTAAGCTCTTTCCCACCTTCAACATTCTCCTTTGAAAAGCATCTCCCAGCCTGGATATTTATGATCTAAGGTCCTATCAATTTCTGACGTGCTAGAGATTTTTTCTTTTTATTTTTCAATGTTTATTTTCATGTGTGACACGTGTGCACATGCATGTGTCTTAGCAATACAGTAATTTCAAAGACCATATGCATATATACTTAACATCTTACTGTTTTCAACAAAGATTCCTCATCATTATCCAATAATAGTAATGTAAGTCGCAGACTTACCAGATCAAGGCACTGCATGGGATTATTTTTTGCCTGATTTTCCTTATTTTAGAGCCACAGAAGGCACAGCATTTCCCTCTTTGCTCTTTAGTTGTATTGGACAAATACCTGAGTTTTAATTCAAAGGATCACCACTGAGCTGAAATGAATTACATGGAAATTAATGTTGCCTATCATGGCATAACTTCTCTTTCTTATTGTTTTTCAATTTATTGGTGTGACCCAGTGAGTACATTAAAAACAACTCATTCCTCGCTGTTATTATTTCTTCTAAAGCTCTCCAAAGTCAGACATGTTGTAAAGGCTGTCCTGTCACTCACATTGTTATTTTAAGGCCGCTCTTACTTCTGACAGTCTGTGTTCTGATGGCTCACCCAGCTCTGCCTACTGGTTCTGATGTTCTCTCTATCCAGCTCCCAACCCTGACATTCTCTGTGCCAAGGTCCCTAGAGTCTGACAGTTTGTGTTCTCAGACTCTCATCATCTCCCACTATCTGTCTTATAGGGTCCCCTGAACACCCAGCTCTGATATTGCAGGTTCTAAGGCCCCACCTGGCTCAGATATTCTGGATTTGAACCCAGCTCCCAGCTCCGTCCTTCTGAATGCTCTCCCAGCTCTGCTATTCTAGCCTCTCTGGGTACCCCCTACATATACTGCCATTCAGAGGCAGGAGTGCCCTCCAGAGCTCTCTCCCAACCCAACATTTTCCTTTTAACAGCA
Source organism: Notamacropus eugenii (assembly GCF_028372415.1). Lineage (NCBI taxonomy): Eukaryota > Metazoa > Chordata > Mammalia > Diprotodontia > Macropodidae > Notamacropus > Notamacropus eugenii. Next base: position 25,009,767 of record NC_092879.1, on the reverse strand, counting down.
GCTCCCAGTCCAGCAGCTAGCATCCTAACCTCCTAGCCTCCTCTGACATCCTAGGGATTTTTTCTTTTCCTTTCTTAATATTTATTATATCATGCTGCGTACATTTCTTAGAAACACAGTATTGCTTTTAAAACTTAATACCTTATTGTTTTCAACAAAGATTCCTCATTCACTATCCAATAATGGGATTTTAATTGCAGACTTACCAGAAAAAGGCACTGCATGGGATTATTTTTTGCCTGGTTTTCCTTATTTTAGAGCCATAATATGCACATCAGACCCCTTTTTTTCTTTGGCTGTATTGGTTTAGTACCTGAGTTTTAATTCAAAGATTCACCACAGAGCTGAAATGAATTATATGGAAATTAACGTTACATATCATGGCATAATTTCACTTTCTTATTGTTTATAATTTACTGGGGCTTCCCAGTACTTTAACCCACTGAGCACATTAAAAAACAAAACAGAAGCACTTTCCCCACTCCAGTATTGCGTGTTCTTTAGCCTCTCACAGTTCAGAAGATGTATGTTCTGAGGCTGCCCCATGTCTGTGATTTTCAGGGCACTCCTCATCCTGACCTGTTCTTCTAGCTCAGACATTCTCCTCTCTGTGTGTACACTTAGGCCTGACATTCTGTGTGCTAAGCTCTTCGTGGCTCTGTGTTCTAAGATTCAGACCATCTCCCACTTTCTATGTTGGAACATATCCCATAGCTCACCCTTGACGTACCAGGTTCTAGGGCCCCATTCAGCTTTAGGCATTCTGGATTCTAAAATACCTCCCATCTCATAAATGCTAGCTTCTAAATGCCCAGCAGGGCCTGCATTTCTGGCTTCTTTGGCCCTTTACCAGTCTGCTGTTCAGGGTTAGGACTTCCCTCACTGCTCGTAACACTTCTAACATTATGGAGCCTGGACTACCGACTCTACCTACCAGTTTAGACAGTGCATTATCTGACATGCTAGGAACTTTTCTTAATACTTATTTTATTACACTACAATACTGTCAGTCAATAAACATTTATCAGATGCCTACTGCACTATGTGCCAAGTAGTGCTAAAGGCCTGGGGATACAAAAAAGGCAAAAACCAGTTCCTTCCCTCAAAGAGTCTAACTGGGGTAGACAATAAGCAATCTGATATGTACAAACAAGTTTATACAGACTAAATAAGAAGTAAAGTGAGGGAAAGCACTGGAATTAAGAGAGGCTATGAATGGCTTCCTGTAGAAGACAAGATTTTAATTGGGACTTGGAAGCCAGGAGGTTAAGACGAGGAAAAGAAAGCATTCTAGGCATAGGGGATGATCATAGCCAAAGAAAATGCTCAGAGCCATGTCTTGTTCGTGAAACTACAAGGAGGCAGGTGTCACTGGATTGAAGAGTATATGCTGGGGACCAAACAGGATTTTGTGTTTGATTCTGGAGGTGATAGGGACCCACTGAAGTTTATCAAGCAGAGGAGTGATGTGGTTGCATCTGAGCTTCACCACAGACACTTTTGGTGGCTGAATGGAGGATGGTTTGGAGTGAGGAGAGACTTGAGGCAGCCATACCAACCATCAAGTAATATTCCAGGCTTGAGGGGATGAGGGTCTGCACCAGGGTGGTAGCAGAGTCAGAGGAGAGAAGGGCACATATTCAAGAGATATTGCAAAAGTGAAATTGATAGGCCTTGGCAATGAATTGTATTGGGGGGTAAGAGAGGAGGAAGAGTCCAGGATAACTCCAAGGGTTTGATGCTGAGGGACTGGGAGAATGGTATTGCCCTCTACAATAATAGGGAAGGTGGGAGGATTATCAGTTCTGTTTGGGACATGCCGAATTTAAGATGTCCACTGAACATCCAACTGTGTTATCAATATAGTATTTTAAAAGCATAAATGGTGTCCCTTTTAAAATTTACGTACTTAACACTACTGTTTTCAACAAAGACTTGTCATTCATTACCAATAATAGTAATATGAATAGTAATATGATCTTACCAGATCAAGGCACTGAATGGAATTACTTTTTTGCCCGTTTTTTTTCTTTTGTGGAGCCAAATAAGGCACTACATTTTCACCAATCCCTTTTGGCTGTTCGGTCCCTGAGTTTTGATACAGAGCTGCACCACCTCACTGAAATAAATTATATTGAAAATTAATGTTGAATATTTACCATTAACATACTTTGTAGTTGTTTTTTCTTTTAATTTACTTCTTGGTCCCAATACACTGACCCACTGAGCACATTGAAAAGGAAAATATCCTTTCCCATGACATCCATTGTCATTGTTTCTTTGATTTTTATTTATTTTTAGCATTGTTTCTTTTAAAGCCCTTTGAAGGCCAGAAGTTCTGTGCAAAAAGGCTCATTCCACCACTGTTATTCTGTTACACTAAGGCTCCTACCATTCTCTGTTCTATGTGTCCTTCCAGCTCTGACATTTTCCTAGGCTCTGATTGTCTCCTACTTTCTATGTTATAGGCTAGTTCTGTGACAGCCCAGCTCTGATATTGCATCTTCCAGGGTCCCACCTAGCTCAAGACATTCTGGATTCAAATGGCATCCCAGCTCACATAGATGTCTCCTTCTAAATACTCTCCAGGTTCTGCTATTCTGGTTTCTCTGTGTGCTCCCAAAATGTCCTGTCATTCAGAGGCAGGACTGCCATCCAGCTCTCATATTCCCTATTCTAAGCTCTCTCCGATCTTCACCATTTTCCTTTGAAAGGCTCCTCCAGCCTAGACATCTAGAACCTCTTCTGCTTTGACATCCTAGAGATTTTTCCTTTTCATTTCTTAGTATTTCAGTGCACTGCATATTTGTTCTAGCAATACAATTTTTTAAAAGCACAACTACAATTGATGTCCCTTTTAAAACCCATGTACTTAACACCTAATTGTTTTCAATAAAGACTTATTGTTTCTTATCAGTAACAGCAATATCTTGCCAGATCAAGGCACTACATGCAATTATTTTTCGTCTGGTTTTTTTTTCCTTTTTCTTCTTTTGGAGTTCAATAATGCACTGCATTTTCCCCAATCCCATTTGGTTGTGTTAGTTCAGGACCCGAGTTTTAATAAAGAATACCTCACCATGGTGCAGGAATTATATGGAAATTAATCTTGTATATCATACCATAAATATATTTTTGGTTTTTAGATTTACTTGTTCTTCCCAATGCCTTGACTAAGTACATTAAAAAACAAAATAAAAAACTTCTCAGTTTTCATATTGTCTGTCTTAATGGCATTCACAAGTCTGCATATTTTTAATTTAAGAGCCCTCAGAACCCCAACATTCTCCTGCCAATGCCCACAGTCCCAGCAGCTCAGTATATCTCCCATTGTCTCCTAAGGCCTCTCCCACTTCCTATATTCTCCAGCTCAGAAGTATTTTATTCTTAGAGAACTCAGAGCTTGGAAAGCATGTGTTCTAAAGTGATCTGGAAAGACTGCTATTTTGACTCGTATTTCAAATTTCCCTTCTGATATTTAGCATCCTGAATGAATTTCAAATCACCTCCCAAACCCAATATTTTCCACTGAAAGACATCTCTTGGCCCAGGCATTCTGTGTGATAGACTTCCTAATATTGATATTTTATGTTCCGATAGCCTATCCATCTCTGCTCTTCCAGAAATATTTTTTCTTTTAATTTTATTCTATCACAACACATATGTATCTTAAAAAATGATTTAAAAGGTAAATTATGACCCTTTTGTGTCCTATGTACATTTTTTTCAATAAATACGCTCCATCATCAAGAATATCAATAGAAATCTTATTAGATTCAAACATTGCATGGAATTATTTTTTATAGGGTATTTTGTTTTTATCATATACGGCAATATATTTTCACGTTTTCTCTTTGGCTCTGTGATTCAGTACCTGATCTTAATTCAGAGCCATCACCCTTGTGCTGATATAAATGATACTGATCATTTAGGTGCATAGTGTACCATATACATTTCATTTTATAAATTAAGCTGATTATTCCATTATTTTCACCCACTGAACATCACCCCCCCCCAAAAAAAAGCAACAACTCCCTTCCTTCTCAGCTGTGGGAAGTGTGTGGTAAAGCATAGGCATCAAACTCAGGCCAGTAAAATTCTGGAGCGCAGGCACAATTCCAATGTCACTAGATCAGCATGTGCTTGGTAGGGATTCATTTTTGAGTTTGATACCACTGTTCTAAAACACCTCCCAAGTTTGAGGATCTCCACTCTAAGGTTCCTCCCAGCTCTGACATTCTGTGGTGTAGGAGCTCTCCGAGCTCTGATATGCTAGTTCTAAACACCTTATCTGTCTGACATTCCCTTCTCTCTGGCTCTAAGCCTCCCCACTCAGATAGTTTGTGTTCTCAGGCTCTAAACACCTCTTATTTCATGTTCTAACTTCCCTCCTACCCCTGGTATTCCAAATCCTAGGGCCCTTCCCATCACATGAATTCTTGATTCTAAAACAACTCCCAGCTCAAATATTCCCTATTTTAAGTACCCTCCCAGGTCTGATATTCTGGCTTCTTTATCCACTCCCTATCCTGATATTAGGTGCCTAGATGGGACTCCCAGCTCTCAAAATCTACACTTTATTTCCTCCCTCCAACATTATGTCTTGAAAAGTTCCTCCCAGACCAGTTCTAAGGGAGGGAACAAGCATTATTACCTACTATATGCCAATCACTCTGCCAAGTGTTTGACAACTGTTTTCTCATTTTATTCCATTTGATCCTCATAACACACCTGTGAGATGGGTGCTACTATTAATCACATTGAGAAAACTGAGGCAGATATTGTGACTTGCCCAAGGTCACACAGCAAGAATGTGTCTGAGGCTGGATTTGAACTCGGGCCTTCCTGATTCCATCTAGTTGCCTCTGTTCTAATAACCCTCTCCATCTTGACATTTTGTTTTCTAAGTTCTAATCTTCCTCTGACATATTGGTTATTTTTTCTATCATTTATTTTTTACACTGAATGTTTCTTAGCAATAGTTATTTAAAAGAAGTGTTCTTTTAATATTCTGTGGATTTGACACCTTATTTTTTAACCAATATTGCTTCTTCATTACCTATAATAATAATAATAATAATATTAGCAGTTTCCCCAGATTATGACACTGCCTAGAAATTACTTATTTGTTTTTGAGCCAGAGAAGGTATCAAACACCTTCCTTTCCTTTCTGGCAGTTTTGATTTTTGTTTGGATTCACAGCATCCCCAATGCACTGATATAAATTCTGTAAGAAAATGTTGCAGAGATGCCAAAAATGCCTTTTATTATTTTTTAAATTAACCTACCAAAAGGAGCAATTATAAAAGATCTCTTCCCAACTATGCTGTTCTACATTCCCAGCTCTGATCACTGAAGTTCCAGTACCCTTCCCATCTCTGGCATTCTGGGCTTTTAAGGTTACCCCTACTTCTGGCAGTCTTCATTCTGAAAGATTTCCTAGCGCTAACATCCCCTGTCCTAAGTGTCCTTCCAACTGGGAAATAAACTTTCTCCCAACTTCAACTTTCTTTGAAAGGCACCTCCTAGCCCAGATATTCTCTGTATCAGGGCCCAATCTACTGTGGTCTTCCAGGAATTATTTTCTTGCATTTCATATGGATCTTAGTAATACAGTATTTAAAAGCACAAATATTCTTTTTAAATCCTATGTACAAATTACCTTATTTTTTTTTCAATAAATACTTCCCCATCCATTACCAAAAATAGTTATATCAACAGCCATCTTATCTGTTCAAGGCATTGAATAGAATTACTCTTTTTTGTCTTTGAGCCAGATAAGGTACTGTATTTTCTTTTTGGCTGTGAGGCTCAGGACGCAAGTTTTAATTCAGAACTTCATCAGAGTGCTGTCAAAAATTACACTGAAATAAATGTTGTATCACACACCATATATTTTATTATTATTTTAAAATTAACCTATCCTATTACCTTCACTAGCTAAACACAGGCAAAAAACCCAAACCTCCTCAGTTATAATGTGTATTTTAAGTTTCCTCCTGGCACTACACATGTTGTAAAGTCTCTCTGATCAATGATAATCGATTTTCAGGCATCACATTTTAAAGGCTTTTTCCAAACTCTAATATCCCTTCTTTTATGTACCCTCCAGAATAGACTGTCCTCTCTGTGGCTTCTCCTAGGTTCAACATTTGTTTTCAAGTCCCACTGATGTTTTCACAATGTTTTTTAGGCTCTCATTGTTTTGTAAGGTTTAGAGCACATTTAAGGTTAGGGTTAACCCTAAATCCGATCCAATTCTAACCCTAATTGCGATTCTAACTCTAACCCTCCCCACTTCTGATATTCCAAGTTCTAGGGTATCATGCAAGTTGGGCATTTTTAATTCTTAGACACTTCCCAACTCAGAAAAGCTATGGTCTACTATTCTGGCTTCTGTTTCTCCCAGTTTTGACCTTCTAAATCCACTTTCAATTTCCATATTCTGTACTCTCCCACCCTCAACATTTTCCCTTTGAAGTCACATCCTAGTCACCCATTCTATACTGTAAAGACCCTTTCAGGGCTGATATTCTTATATAGCAAGTACAAAAGAAATGCTTTGCTTCCTTCCACCTCTCTCACTGGCTGTGTTGTAAAGTTCCTTCTTTGTCAGGGGCGGTCCCTGGACTGAAACTACTACTACTGTTTCCTAACAAGGTACAGTATGAAATTATTTATCCTAGTTGAAGTTGTTTTTTAAGCCCTATAAGGCCTTTCATTTTCTCCTGTCCTCTTTGGCTATATGGCTCAAGACCCGAATTTTAATTCAGAGCACCACCACCAAGACACACTAAGCTATTTTAAAAAAAAATTCCTCCTCGGCTGTGATAGTCTTTATTCTAAAGTTTCTCCCAAGGGCAGCCAATGTGATTTTAAGGCCAGTTCTATTCCAGAAACTGTGCTGGAAGGGCTCTCCTGGTCCGATATCCCTGTGGCCTTCTGACACTCCCTGCCCTGACATTCCATTTGCCCAGATCCCACTGATAATTTGTGTTCTATAACTCTGATCATCTCCTATTTCTTGTTATAAGGTCTCTACTACCTGACATTTCAGTTTCTAGGGCCCCATTTAGCTCAAGCATACTTATAAGAGCCTTTCCAGTTTGGACAGTCTGTATTTTAAGGTCCAAAGAGTTCTGATAATATATGACTAGTTCCAACTTCATGTTTTTGCACTCCTTCTCCCACTGCCATTCCTATAGACCCCTTTCTAGTTCACACAATCTGAACTGTAAGATGCTTCCCAGCTCATAGATTCTGTGCTCTACATGTCCTCTCAATTCCGATACTCTGGTGTGGGTGTTCATTCTGTCCTCTCTGGAATATTATCCTAGTTCTGAAAATTCTAAGATCCAATATTTTCCAAATGAAGTTTTGCCCTGTGCATTTTTAAAAAAAATAATGCTGCAATGATTTAAAAGCACAAATGGTGATAAATCTTGTGTATTTATTTTTCCGACAGATATGGCAAATTTGCTACCAATAAAATGAAAATCCCACAGCTGCCTTATCCAGTCAAGGTAGTGAATAGAATTGTTGGGTATTCTGATGCACCTCTTTATTTTTTTACCTCTCCCCTCTTTATGTGGTGCAGGACCCTAGTTTTAATGCAGAGCATCAAAACTATGGTGATATTATATTGATAAATATTGCATATCTATATTATATTTAAAAGAAAAATCCTGTCCCTCCTAATACCTCATACCAGATAATAAACAGAGCTTCTTCCCAGCTATGGCACCGTCTTTTGAAGTCCCATCCAGCTTTGACTTTCTTATGTTCTCAGGTCCCTCCTAGTTCTGACAATCTGTGGTTTTAAGGCCACTTCTAAATGTTATTTCATTTGACCTGCCCTCCCAGCTGATATTCGCCCATTTAAAGCTATGGCCAGGTTTGATGTTCTGTGTTCTAGGTCCCACTTGGTCCACTGGATCCAAAATTCTGGGTTTTCTGGCTCTTTTCAACATCTATTTTCTAGACTTTAAGATACCTCCCACCTCTATTACAGGTAGGGTTCCTTTCAGCTAAGGCATTCTAGATGCCAGAACACTTCCGAAGGGAGCTGCCTGTTTTGCCATTTAGTGTCTGGACTACCTTCACAGCTCTGAAATTTTATATTCTGAGTTCTCTCCCACTTCCAACATTCTCCCTTGAAAGGACTGCTCAGTCCAGGTATTCAGTTTAAAAACTCCTCTCTGTTCCAGTCTTCTGATGTTTTGGTTTTGTTTTCTTTCAATTTAAAATTTATTACACCCAATAATTTAAAACACAAATGGTATTTGCCTTGATCTTATTTACATGCAAATTTCCCAATATAGGGCAACTCATCAAGAACAAGACTATCAACAGCAGTATTACAGATAAAGGCACTGCAGCTACTTTTCTTTTGGTAGTCAGTTAAGATAGCATATATATCCCTTTCTCCTTTTTCATTATGGTTCAGAACCCAACTTTGAATTTGGAACATTAAAATGGTGCTGACATATTATATTAAATGTTATGTATCATACCATATTCTTTAAAGAAATAACTGGTCTCATCCAATACCTTGGCCTATGAATTAAAAAGCAAAAAACCAAATAAACCAAAAAAACCCCAAAAAACCACCCAAACACTCCATCCCAGATAGGATAGTGTGTCCAAAGGGCCCTCTCACCTATTAGAGCATATTCTAAGGACCTTCCTAGCTCTCATCCTCTGATTTTAAAGCTACTCCTTTTTCTAATATCCTGTGTTCTAAGGGTTCTTAGATCTATCTTTTGTTCTAAATGTGCCCCCAAGCATGGAGACTCTCCCTCTCCAGTGCCATTTCCACATTCGACCTTGTGTTCAAAGGTCCCATGGGCTCTGACAGTATGGATTCTCAGGTTGGCCATCTCCCAATTCTTATGTTATAAGGTACTTCCAAACTGTATGTTCTAGGTTTAAGGGTTCCATCAGCCCAGACATTCTTGTTCATAAAATTCCTCAGATATTCTATTGTTTCCTAAGGTTCTGTAAGCTCTGACAATTTGTTAACCAGAGGACCTTTCCACTAACGTTCTCCCCACTGTCTGACAATCCCTGTTCTAGCAGCAATTTCAGCTTAGTCATTCTGTACTATACAATTCCTCCTAGCTCATACATTGTTTTAAGTGCCCTCTGAGCTCTGAAATTCTGTATTCTAAGATCTCTCCCACACCCAACATTTTTTCTTGAAAGACACCTCCAGGCCTCACCTTCTATATTCTAAGACCCCACCCAAGCTGGGATTTTTTTTACTCATTTTTTATTTTATGACACTGAATATGGTTCTTAGTCATCCAATGATATAAAATCATAAAACATCTCCCTTATAGTGGTGTGCTGTAGCCAGCTCATCCTAGATTGCTAAACCTTAATGTTATAATTTTTTAGTGTATATCTTGGAAATTGATAAAAGCTAAAAATTAGGGCTTGATTTAGAGTTTTGTTTATTGTCTAGACAAAGTGATAGAAAAAATATTATTAAATAGAAATAGATTAAATAGATAGAAAAAATGTTACTAAAGCAGGTTAAATGTAAAAGTGTGTCATGTGTCAATCCCCACCCTCCCAGAGTCCACTGTTAAACATTTACAAACACACCCTTAACACTTTATTTCTTCAATAAATAATAGTCAGTTAATTACAAACACTGTTTCTCTTAAGTCTTACCTGATCAAAGACATGGATGATACTACTTCCTGGCAGCCAGATAAAGCTACTTTACTTTTCCCCTTTGAATGGTTTTTAATTTTAATTCATATAATATCACAACTATTCTGATATGTTATATTGAAATAAATGTATATTATACCATAAATGTACTTTATTATTATTAATTAACCTGTCCCTCCCCCAAATCCTTGGCATACGGAGCACATAAACAAAAATCCTTCCCAGATGTGTGTATTCTAAGGCCCATTCTAGTTTGGATAATTTGTGTTCTAAGAGTCCTCTAAGGCATAGTATGGAATTACTTTTTCTGTTTTTGTTTTTTTTTGGGGGGGGGTGAAGGGGGCGGGAATAAGGCTCTGTATTTTCCCCTTTGGTTGTGTGGTTCAGGACTTGAGTTTTAATTTGGAACATCATTTTAGTGATATGGATTTCATTGAAATAAACATTTCATATCATTCTATCACTGCTTTTTAAAAATCCAATCTGACCATACCTTGGCTCAATGAGATTAGAACAAAAGGAAACACACTGCTCTCTTACCTTTGCTATTAAATGTTTAAAGACCCCACTCACCTCTGTATTTTAAGTTCTAAGAGGAGTCCCATCCCTGAAATTTTCTAGTTTTATGGTCATTCCGAGTTCCAACATTCTGTGTTGGAAGGGCTCTCATAGCTGTTACCCCTTCTCTCTCTATTCCCAGACCTGACACTCAGTATGCTAAGGTATTCCCAAGGCTATTGCCAATTTGGTCTGTGGTCCTCAACATCTCCCACTTCTGTCCATTATAAGGTCTTTTCCACATCTGGTATTCCATGTTTTAGAGACCCTTCCAGGTCAGGTATTCTTCATTCTAAGATATTGCCTTGCTCATTAACACTGTGGTCTAAGGCCCCTCCCAGGTCTGATAGTCACTCTTCTATCTACTGACTTTCTGTCAGTAGACTTTCTGACTTTCAGTCCAAACTCTGAAACTCTGCCATTTAAGCTCTCTCCTACCTCTCCACTTGAAAGGCACCTACACATTCTGTGTTCTAAGGACCCTAAGGATACTAAGTATATACAAGGATATTAGTATACTTGGCCCCAGGATGATATTAGAGATTTTTTCTGCTTTTTCATTTCTTTTGTTATGCTGTATATGGATCTTCAGCAATACAATGATTTAAAAAGATAAGTCTCTTTTAGATCCTGTGCAGTTAACACCTTTTTAAAAAAAATAAATATTCCATATTCATTACCATTACTTTAATATCAACAGCAATCTTATGTGACCAAGATACTATATGAATTAGTTTTGTCCTTTTTACTTTGCCTGATCCAATAAATAACTATTTACAAATTTTTACTTTGGTCAGGTGATTGTATGTTCTAAGGACCTCCTAAATCAGACACTCTATATTCTGAGGCCTCATATAGCTCTGACCCCCCAGGGATTTTTCCTTTCACTTTTTTATGACACTGCATATGTTTCTTAGCAATACAGTGATTTAAAAAGCACAAATAGTGGTGGCTTTTGAATATTGCATACTTTAGGTTTTCAACAAATAAAACCAATTAATTATCAACAACATTAATATCTATTTTATTCTTACCCAATCAAAGCAGTGCACAGAAATCATTTTTATTTTGTACCCAAATGATGCTCTATGTTTTTACCTCTCTTTATCTTTGGGCAGTTCAGGACCTGACTTTGAAAATTCTGAGCATCAATGGTGCTGATATACATTACATTGAAATGAATGTTGCATCTTATACTGTAAGTATGGTTTGTAAGTCTTCTTTTAATTAACCAGGCAATATCTTGGCCCATTGAGCAAAACAAACAAAAAACAAAAACAAACAACCCTCCATCTAAGCTGTGATATTCTCTGTTCTCAAGAACCCCCTAACTCTAACACTCAATATTCTGAGGGCCCTCCCTGCTCTTCTAGTCTGTGGCTCGAGCCCCACTCTACCTCTGACATCCTCCATGATTCTGACATCCTTTTGTGAAAGGGCCTACCGGGCCTACCAAGCTATGAGATTCATATTCTAAGGCCCCACCAGCTCTGGCATTCAGGGTTTTCAGATGTTCCATTATCATTTCCCACTTGGATGAGTTTTAAGGTCCCTCCTACCTCTAACATTCCCTCTTCTCAAGACCCTTTCACCTCAGGTATTCGTGATTCTAAGAGGTCTCCAGATTCAGACCTTTAATGTTCTAAGTGCCCCTCCCAGGTCAGATATTCTGGCTTCTAGGGCCACTGACAATTCTGACATTCAGCTCCAACATTCACTCTTCAAAAGACACATCCTGTATAGCTATTCTATGTGCTAAGGACTCTCTGGGCCTACGAGTCTGTGTGCCATTCAAATCGATTTCAAGCGTTTTTTTTCTCATTTAATGACTTAAAAACACAAATGGTATCTTGAATACTTAATACTTTATTTCCTTCAATAAATTCAACCAATTAATTCCTAGTAACAATGGGATCAATAGCAGTCTTTTTTTTTTTTTTTTTTGGTAACCAGATGAGGCACCATTTTATTACTGTTCTTTATGTCTGTGGTTCAGAGCATCAAAACTGTGCTGGCGTAAATTATGTTGAAATACGTGTTGCATCTCCTATCATAAATATGCTTTGTTATTCTTTTTTCCCCAAATTAACCTGTCATTCCCAATAATTTAGCCCACTGAGCAAATAAAACCCACTGTACCTCACCTTTTGAGATTGTGTGTTCTAAGTCCCCTCTCCTCTCTAGGGCTATGCCCCCTATTTTCAGGTGTAACATTCTATGTCCTAAGGTCTCATGGACTCTGATACTTTGGGTTCTTGGACTCTGAACATGTCCTATTTCAGAAGATCCCTCCAAATTGGGTTATTCTAAGTTTCTAGAGCTCTATTCACTTCAGGCCTTCTGGATGCTAAGATGCCTCCCAGCTTTTATATTCCATGTTCTAAGTCTCCTCCCAGGTTTGGTATCCTGGCTTCTGTGTCCACTTTTAGTTCTGACATTCAATGTGCAGCCTAACCTCCCATCTGTGAAATTCTGTTGGTTAAAGCTGTCTTCTGCCTCCATCATTCTACTTTAAAAGACAATTCCTACCCCAGTCTCCCAACCTCACAGTATTTTGGACTATGGTCCAACCTCACTCTGACCTTCTAGGACTATTTTTCTTTTTCTTTTATTTATTTTTATTTTATGACAGAGCATATGTTTACAATGATGTTAAAGCACAAATGGTGTCCTTTAAAGTCTTATGTATTTACTTAACATTTTATATTTTTCAATAAAACCAATTCATGTCCTGGGTCACACAGCAAGTAATGTCTGAGGCCAGATTGGAATTTAAGTCTTCCTGATTCCAGGTCAAGCACTCTATGCTCTGCATCACATAACATTAATATTCAATAGCAATCTTACCTGATCCCGTGTTTACAATTTTTTTGGGGGGGTATCCAGATAAGGCATTATATGTGTTCACCTTTCCATTTTGGCAGTGTAGTTCAGGACCTGACTTTTAATTAAGAGCATCAATATTATGCAGAAATAAATTATAGCAAAATAAATATTCTATCTCATACCATAAATATACATAATTATTGTCTTTTAAAAATTTATCTGTCCCTTCCAATACACTGGCCCTCTGAACACATTAAAAAAACCTTTTCCCCAGTCTTCCCAGCTCCGACAATCTGTTTTAAGGGCCCTCCTCACATTCTGTGATTCTTGGGTCACTCTCACCTCTGAAATTTATTATTCTAAGCTACATGTAACTTTCAGTATATTGTATTGAAAGGTACCTCCAAGTTAGACATCCCATATTCTAAAGAACCTTATAGGCCTATTCCTTCTCTGATATTCTATAGTTCATTTTTTCCTTTTAGTTTATTTATTCGTTTTTATTGATTACATTGCACATGCTTATCAATACAATGATTTAAAAGCACAAATGGTGTCCTTTTTAAGTCTTATATATTTAACACTTCATACTTTTCAAAAAATACAACCAAATCATGTCCTGGGTCACACAGCAAGTAAGTGTCTGAGGCCAAATTTGAACTCAGGTCTTCCTGATTCCAGGTCCAGCATTCTATGCACTGCATCATACAATATTAACATCCATAGCAATCTTACCTGATCCGTGCTTAGAATTTTTTTTTGGGGGGGGGGAGGATATCCAATAAGGCACTGTGTGTTCACCTTTCCACTTTGGCGATGTAGTTCAGGACCTGACTTTTAATTCAGAGCATCAAAATTGTGCAGAAATAAATTATATTGAAATACATGTTGCATCTCAAAGCATAAATATACACTGTAACTGTTTTTTTTTACAATTTACCTGTCCCACCCAATACCTCTGCCCACTGTCCTTCCCAACATGTTTGCCTACTGAGTAGATAAAAAAAAGCTCCTTCTTAGCTATGATATTGTACATTTTAAGGCTCTTCCCACATCTGATAATCTGTTTTAAGGGCCCTTTCCACTCTGACATTACCTCTAAAACTTGCTATTCTAAAACACAGCAAACCTCTGGTATATTCTCTTGAAAGGCATCTCTTCAAGTCAGAAATTTCATGTTCTAAAGAAACTCCTAGCACTGTGGTCTTAAGCCCCTCCTCATTTCTCTGATATCTTTGGGTTTTTTTTTAACTTTTAATCTACACACTCATTTTTATTTTTATTAAATTACATATGTCTTAGCAATACAGTGATTTAAAATCCTGTGTGCTTAAATATCTTAGAAATAATAACAGCAATCTTTCCTGGCAAAGTCACTTCGTAGTCTTATATCTGGGGTTTGTTGGGTAGCCAAATAAGGTTACCTTTGCCCTTTGACTATATGGTCCAGAACATGTTTTAATTCAGACTATCACCACTGTGTTGGTAAGGTTACACTAAAAAAAATATTTCATCTCATACCAAATATATAATTTGATATTGTCATACTTTACCTCACTAAGCATTTTTAAAAAACAACCCTCTTCCACCTATGATGTTTCCTGTTCCCTCTCAACTCTAACAATCTATGTTCTAAGGGACCTCCCAGCTCTAACATCCTGTGACTCAATCTTCTGTGTTTGAAGGCTTCTCACAGTTCTGTTAACACTTTTTCTAAGACTCTCCAACCTCTGACATTCTGGGTTCTCAGATTCTCACTATCTCCTGCTTTATTAGTTTTAGAGTCCCTCCTACTTCTGATTTTCACTGTTCTCAAGATCCTTTCAGTTCAACTGTCCTTGATACTAAGATGCCTCCATGTTCAGACATTTTATGTTATAAGAGTAACCAAGTCTGATATCCTGGCTTCTATGGTCACTCAGATTTCTAACATTCAGTGCTTTCCCAGCTCTGAAATTTTGTATTCTAAGCTCTCTTCCATTATTTTCCATATCACCCTTCAAAAGGCACATTATAAGGCAGAAATTCCCTGCTCTAAGAATCTTCCTGGCATAATACAGTGTGCTTTAAGACTTTGCCCATTTTGGATCTTTTAGGGTTTTACCCTTGTCATTTATTTATTCATTTTGATGTTATCACACTGTACATGGGGACTTAAAAGCATGAATGGTGTACCTTTTGAAACGTATTATACTTTTTTCTTTCAATAAATTCAATCAATAACATTGGTATCAGGGGCAGTCTTACCTGATCAAGGCCATACAGTAAATTATTGATTTTTAGTAGCTAGATAAGGCACTGTATTTATTACTGTTCTCTGGGATCTGACTTAATTCACAGCATCAAAACTATGCTGATATAAATTATGTTGAAATATATTTCACATCTCCCCCAATAAATATGCTTTGTTATTCTTTTTAAAAAAAAAAAATTAACTAGTCACTTCCAATAATTTACTCAACTAAGCAAATAAAAACCACTGGAGCCCAGGTTATGATATTGTGTGTTCTATTGAGATTCTTCCTCTCAAGGGCTATTCTCAGGCCTGACAGCCTCAGCTGAGGCATTTTGGATGCTAAGATACCTCCCAGCGACAGGAGGAACATGTATGTTCCATGTTCTAAGTCCCCTCCCACGTCTGATATTTTGGCTTCTGTGTCCACTCCCAAATTTGATATTCAACGTGCAGCCTGCCCCCCCAACTCTGAGATTCTGTATTCTAAGCCTTCTCCTACCACCACTATTTTACTCTGAAAGTCATCTTCCAGCCTAGACATTCTATGTTCAAAAGCCCCACCCAGCTCTGAACTGAAATTTTCTTTTCTTTTTATGACACTGCAATTTTTTCTTAACAATCCAGCACAAGTGATGACCCTTTTCAACATTAACACTTTCTATTTTTCAACAAATATAACCAATTCATCATCAGTAACATTAATATCATTAGCAGTGTTAACTACTGATAAAGGTAATGACTAGGAATTTTTTTTTAATTCAGAGAAAGCACTAAACTTTCTTCTTTATCAGTATAGTTTAAGACCCGACTTTTAATTTAGAACATCAAAACTGTGCTGGTATAACTTTAATTGGATAAATTTTGCATATCATAACATATACTTCACTGTTTTTAAAGTAACCTATCCCTTTCAATATCTTACTAAGCAAGATTATGATACTGTGTATTCTAAGGCCCTTCTGACTTATGATATCATGTTCTGAAGGAAAGTCTAGTTTCAAAGACACCTGTAGTTCTGACTTTCTGTGGTCTAAGTCCCATACAGGGTGGAGACCCACAGTTTAAGAAATGCTGAAGGGGTCAGAGAGTGAAAAAACTTTAAGAAGTCTTAGTCTAAAGGCTTCTTACAGCTGATACCACTAATTTGAAGGCTCTCCCACTTCTGACATTATTCTAAAGTTCCACTGGCTCTGTCATTCTGGCTTCTTAGTTATCTCCTACTTTCTGAGTTTTAAAGTCCTTTCTATGTCTAATATTCCTTGTTCTCAAGATCCTTTCAGAACAAACACTCACAATTCTAAAATACTTCTCAGCTCAGACATTTTATGTTCTAACAACCCAGCTAGGTCTGATATTCTGGCTTCTATATTCACCTCCAATACTGACACTTAGAACACCAATTGCCTTCTTAGCTGTGATATTCTGTATTCTAAGTTCTCTTCAAGCTCCAACATTCATTGTTCAAAAAGCACCTTCCAGCTGAGATATTCCGTATTTTAAGGAGTTGCCTTAGGCCCCATCCAGTTTTAGTCTGCTAGGATTTTTGTACTTTTTAATCTATTTATTTTTATTTTATGACACTGAATATTTTTCTTAAAAATCCCTTCAGACTTCTGAGAACAAATATCTCTTTTAAATTTCATATAACTAACACTGCCCCCCAGTAAATACAAATTAATTATTAATCATGTATTATGTCTTACCTGATCAGGACTGTGCAAATAATTACCTTTTTTGGGGGGGGGATAGCAATATATAACATTGCATTTTCACCTTTCCTCTTTGGCTGTGTGGTTCTGGAACAGAGTTTTAATTCAGAGCATCACCCCTGTGCTGATACAAATTATATTGAAATAACTGTTTCATATCAAAGCACCTTTTTCAAAAAAATTAATGTGTGAATCCCAACACCTTGTCCAACTCATTAAAAAAAAAAACAAAACCATCAACCCAGGTATGAGATTATGTGTTCTAATGCCCCACCCTGCTCTAACCTCCTGGGGTCCCCTCCTTCAATTTTGTATTTATTTTTATCATATAGCTCAAGATATCTCTTAACATTACAATGATTTAAAATCACCAATAGTATCCCTTTTAAATCCTATTTGACATCTTATTTTTTCAAAAACAATCACCATTCATTACCAATTATAATAATGAGTTAACAGGCTTACCGTATTAAGGCTGTCCATACAACATTTTTGTTTTTATAGCCAAAAACGGCATTGTATTTAATTAAAGCACCACTTTCTGTGCTGATATGAACATATTGAAATGAATGTTGTATAATCGAAGCATAAACATGTCATTGATCATTAAATTAACCTGCCCTTCCCAATTCTTTGGCCCACTGAGCACATTAAAAAAAGAAACAACCCGGCACCTTTTTCAAGGTGTAAAGGGAGGCGCACATTTTTCCTTCTCCCACCCATCCACAAAGAGAGGATGCTTTACCTCAAAGATGACAAAGCTGACTCTGGGTTCTGATTGGCCCACGTCTTGGCCTCGCCTTGCCTTCCCAGATACAGCCCCCTTCCCCACCCTCTTCCACCTTTGCAGCAAACATAGGGGATAGGCCAAGGACTCAGAGGCTCCCACGATTGGTCCCGGATTCTCTGACGTAAAACTTCCCCGCCCCCTTTTCCAATTTCGCAGCAAAGGCTAGAACAAAGCTGCCTCTGCAATTTGATTGGCCCTGGATCCTCTGACGCACTTTCTTTCCCCTCCCTCCTTCCACCATCGCAGCCAATAGTGGATAGGCCGACGACTCAACTCCCTCCCATGATCTGATTGGTCCTGGATTTTCTGACGTAAACTCCCCTCCCCTTTTCCACCTTTGCAACAAACACCGGCAAGGTCTAGAACAAGGCAGCTTCTGGGACCTGATTGGCCACAGATTCTCTGACGCACTTTCCCCTCCCCTTCCCCCCACCTTCCTCGACAAATGCTAGCTAGGCCGAAAACAAAGCTGCCTCTTCAACTTGATTGGCCCTGGATTCTCTGACGTACTTTCTTTCTCCTCCCTCTTTCTACCTTCGCAGCCAATAGTGAATAGGCCGACGACTCAGCCCTGCCCATGATCTGACTGGCCTTGAATACTCAGAATTAAACTCCTCGCCCCGCCCCGCCCCGCCCCGCCCCGCCGCCCCGCCCCCCCTCCCCGCACCACCCCTTTTCCGCCTTCGCAGCAAAGCTGCCTCTAGGACTTGACAGGCCCCTGATTTTAGGATGCATTTTTTTCCTCCTCGCCCCGCCCCACTCCTTCCCCCTCCAAAATAACACTAAATAGGCCTAGAATAAAGCTGCCTCAGGGACTTGCCAGGCCCGGGATCCTATGACGCACTTTTCTTACCTTGCACTCCTTCCATCTCCGCCGCCAACACTGGCTAGGTCTAGGACAAAACTGACAGGCCCTGGATTCTATGACGCACTTTCCTTCCCTTCCTCTCCTTCCACCTCCGCGGCCAACATCAGCTAGGTCTACCACAAAACTGACAGGACCCGGATGGTATGATGCATTTTCTTTCCCTCCCCCCACCCCCACCCCCTTCAACCTCCGAAATGAACACCAAATAAGCCTAGACAAAAGCTGCCTATGACGCACTTTCCTTTCCTTGCTCTTCTTTCCCCTCCGAGAGCAACACCAGCTAGGCCTAGAATAAAGTTGCCTGTGAGACCTGATTGGCTTCCAACTTCCCTGGCAAAGCTTACTTTACCCACCCACCTTCCAATTTCACAGCAATCAGGCCGTGGACAAAGCTGTCTCTTGGACCTAACGCAGATCAGTGGCGCAGGTTCCTTCCCCATCCACCTTACCAGCCAACATGAGATAGGCCGAGGACAAAGCTGCCTCTGGTACCTGGTTGGCCCTGGATTCTCTGCCGCACTTCATTCCTCCCACCCTTCCACCTTCATGTTGGATAGGCCGAAGACAAAGCTGCCTCTGGGACCTTACAGAGGCACATCAGTGGAGCTGCCTCCTTCCCCATCCACCTTCACAGCAAACACTGGCTAGGTAGAGGACAATGCAACGTCTGAGCCGTGATTGCCGCAGTCAGTGCTGCATTTTCCTGCCCACCCACCTTCTCCCTTAGTAACAAACACGGGATAGGCCGAGGACAAAGCCGCGTCTGAGACCTGATTGGCGCAGTCAGTGCTGTAGTTTTCTGCCCACCCAACTTCCACCTTAGCAACAGACATGGGATAGGCCGAGGACAAAGCTGTATCTGAGGTCCGATTGGTGCAGTCAGTGCTGTAGTTTCCTACCCATCCAACTTCCAACTTAGCAACAGATATGGGATAGGCCGAGGACCAAGCTGGGATAGGCTGCGTCTGAGACCCGATTGGCGCAGTCAGATCTGCAGTCTCCTACCCACGCACCCACCTTCCACCTTAGCAATAAACCTGGGATAGACCAAGGACCAAGCTGCGTCTGAGACCTGATTGGCCCAGGATTTTCTGAAGAACTTCCTTTCCCCCACTCCCTTTCCGCCATCTTAGCCAACATGGCTGCCTCTGAGATTCGATTGCCTTCAGTTTTCATTCCCCACCCCTGCGCCAACCTTGGCTAGGACTAAGCTGTCCTTGGCAGTTGATTGTTCATCCCCTCCCCTGTTCCCTGAAGTTGTCTCTTGATCACCTACGGGCTTGAAAATACCTAGCCCCCTAGACAATTAAGACCACAACACTAGCTTGGTTTCTGACTCAGATGCCTTGCTGCCCCTATTGTTTCCCATGGGAGAGAGAGAGGAGAGGCAAAAGGAAACTGAGTCCAGGGAAGCTATGACCTTGGCCTTGTTACATTAGAGCAAAGTAAATTCACTGGAGTCAATAGCTGCCTTAGTAACTGATTTTCTCTAGCCTGGGGAATTCTTTGAGACTCCACCTTTATAATCAACTTAAGTTACTAGAGTTTACGGCCAGAAATTCAATTTATCTTCTTTTAAATAGCTAAGATGGACAGTTGTTCACACTTTTAAAGATAAATTTCCATTGCAACAAGTTCCTCAATCTGCAAGGGAGGGACAGGCTTGGTCAATCAACATTTATTAAGCACTTACCATTTGCCAGATGAAGCTACAAGCAGAGGATACAAATGTGAATAAAGCAGTTCCAGCCCTCAAGGAGCTTACAACCTAATGGAGGAAAACAAAAGAAAGGAAAAATGAAAGGAGTAGAGGGCCTTGGGAGAGAAGAAAGTACCCTGCAAAAGGGTGGTGAAATCTAGTGCAAAGAGTGCAAATTGGGGTGGAATGTAGAGATGGCTGTCCTGGTGGTCCTCTTTAAATGGAGTCATTAGGAGGATATTTTTGCTCCACCTTCCAACCTTCCAGTCAGAAAGGCAGAAGGTAAGCTGATGCAATCTTGAAGGATGATGAGTTTCCTGGGGACATAGTACAGTCCAGTTCAAGGAGTGCATGCTGGTAGAAAATGAAGAGATGAAAGAGGTGAAGTTTTAAAAGAAATAGGTTTGATAATTGGGATTTATGAGGTTCCACCCCCCCCCCCCCAGCCTACTATACCCAGTCACCAATCAGTCTCAAGTTCAATTAGATCTGGGTAAAGCCCCACCACAGCAGCTTCAGACTTCAGCTATGGGTCTCCCCGACAAACAACCATGCAGGTGTGGGTTGACCAATAGGTGACATTTGAGCAGGGAATTGGGACAATATGGTTTAGGCAAATACTGACGTTATATGGAACAGGCACTCTGGGAACAGAGGGAGGAGCCACACAATCCTACATTCCTTGTACAGTGGGTACAAGGGAACAAGCATTTATTGAGCACCTAATATATGTCCAACACTGTGCTAGGTGCTTTACAAATATGATTCCACTTGAGCCTGACCACAACCCTGTGAGGTAGATGTTATGATGATCCCCATTTTACTAAGGTAAAGTGACTTACCCAGGGTAACAAAGCTATTGTCTGAGGTAGTATTTGAACTGAAGTTGTTTTCCTGACTTTAGATCCAATTCTCTATCCATAAAGAGTTGGTGACTGTTCCAGAGACTGAAGTCTCTAGTCCAGACCCTGAAACCCTGCCCAATGGACCCTCACTTAAAAGGACTAGACTCCTAAGGAACACTATTTTGCTTGGTTAATCTACGGTTCCATCTGCTACAAGAGAAAAATATGCAATTGGACTTTAACTTCCACAAATCCAGTAACGAAGTGTGGTAGGATCAGTGATTTCCCTGTCAATTTCCTTCAGCCCCAGATTCCCAGATATAGTTTCCTCCCCTCACACAACCTGATTAGTCCCAATGTTTTCATGGAACTTTTTGGTTAAGAAGCATAAAACATCCCAGCTGCATGTGGTTTGGGACTCTGCGACTTGGTGGGTGCCCAAGACAATGAGAATCACCATATCCTGAAGACCTGCTAATCAGATGTGGGGGAGGCTTCCCCTACCAAAGCTGAAGATAAGTGCCACTGTATCCTTTCTGTATGTCCTTGCTTTGTTTGGGCAAAGTAAACTTCCTTTGATAAATTTTCAATGATTTACTAGTGCCTCATTTCATCCTCAAATTGAAATTGAGTGAAGTGTGAACTGACATTAGAGACATGCCTACAATATGGGAAATAGCCTAAGGGCCTTCAGAGCTTGAACATTCTATGATTTTCAGGATACTACTATTTCTGACACTAAGGATTTCAAAGGATGTTTCACCTCTGAAATTCTCCTCTCTATGGTTGCTCCAAGGCTTGACATTCTAGGTGTTAAGGTCATAGGAGCTCAGCAATTTGTATTCTCAATCTTTACAATTCTCCCAGTTTCTTGAGTCCCTGCCATGTTTCATATTCCAAGTTCTAGGACCCAATGCAGCTGGGCCACTGTGTGTTCTGAATCCTCTTCCAAAATTAATGTAGCTTCATATTCTGATCCAAGTTTTGACATTCAGTCTGAACTGCCTTCCAAGCTCTGAAATTATGTATTCTAAGCTCTTTTCCAACTCCAACATTCTTCCTAAAAAGTCACCACCCAAGCTCTGACATTCAGTCTTCTAAGGAACAACCCTGCTATAATTTCTCAGGGTTTTGTGCCTTTCAGTTCAGTAATTTAAAATCATGAATGGTAGATCCTTTAATTCCTTCGTACTTATATTATTTTTAAAAACTCAATATTCATTATCTTTAATATTAATAGCAAGAGTAGTGTTATACAACGAAGGAACTGCGTGGAAATACGTTATTTTCTGTGTGTATGTTTTTTTAAGCCAAATAAAGCACAATACTTTCACCTTTCCTATTTAGCTATGTAATTCAGGACCTGAGTTTTAATCAAAGTATATTTACTGTACTGATATAAATTATACTGAAATAAACATTTTATCTCATGCCAAAATCACATTTTATTTATTGTTTTTTAAAATAAAACTGTTCTTCCCAATATTTTGAATCCATGAACATTTAAATTTTTTTTTCCAAGCTATGGTATTGAGGGTTCTAAGGCCTCTCTTAGCTCTGAAGATTTATGTTCTTAAAGTCTGCATAGTCTGACATTATGTAGTTTTAAGGACATCCCTAGTTCTGATAATCTATGTTCTAATGCCCAACCATGCTCTATTGTGACAGGCATTTTTTTTCCTTTTCACTTTTTTTTTCTTCTGCTTTTCCTTTAGTATATATCACATTGGCATCATTAATTTAAAAAATTTAATAGCACAACAAATGGTGTCCCTTTTAATTAATGGGCACTTAATATGTGTCTTTTTAAATGCTCCACATTCGTTATCAATACAAAAATTTAAAAGGAAGTCTTACCTGATGAAGGAATTGGGAAGAAATATATTGCTTTCCTGTTTTGTTTTGCTTGGTTTGGTTTTTTTGGTAGCAAGATTATGTGCATGGTATTTACACTTTTTGCTTTACACTGTGATTTAGGAGGTGAGTTTTAATTCAAGCATTACTACTGTGTTAATATAACTTTGAAATAAAGGTTTTATCTCAAATCAAATTCATACTGTTAATGCTTCTCAAATTAAAGTGCCCGTACATTTATTTTGGCTCTATGAGCACGTAGCAAAACTTCTTTGCTCTACAGACCATTCAAATTCGGGAAATCTATTTTAAGAGATCTACTAGTTATCATGTTTTGAGTAGGCTACTCCAAGTTATGGCATTCTGTGTCATAGGGCTCTCCTCTTTCTGATATGCCTTCTTCTAAATGTCCTACTTCTCTCATTCTCTTCTCCAGGGTTACTCCCAGGTCTGATATCTATGTGTTAAAGTCCCATTGACTTTGACAGTTTCCATTCCAAGGTCTACTGTTCAATTTATCAGTGATAAAGTCCTGACCAACATATTTCAGACCCTAGGTCCCAATCAAGCTGAGTATTCTTCAATTCAAAATTTCATACAAGCTCAGACATTGTCTAAGTTCCCTTCGAGGTCTGATATCTATGTTCAATATGAGTTGTGACATTCATTGCCAGTACTTACCTCCCAAATAGGAAATTCAGTATTCTAAATTCTCTTCCAACTCCAACATGCTTCCCTGAAAGTTACCTAAAAACCAATAAATTTGATGTTCTAAGGTTTCATCCAGCTGTGACATATCAAGAGTAATATGTTTTATTTATGTAGAATTCATGATACAAATTTCTTACCAGTAAAATGATTTTAAATCCTATGTACTTAACAGCTTTTCTTTAAAAAAAACCCCAGCATATTAATTATCATTAACTGTGATATAAATAGCAGATTTTATGAATTAATGAACTTCGTGGAATTGCTTGTTTTCAGTGTTTGTGGAATTACTTTTATTTTGTTTTTTTTTTATTTTGTAAGCTACTCAAAAGCAGTACTTTCACCATAAACTTTTGACTCTATGGTTGAGAATATGAGGATTTAAAAAAACTCCACCATTATCATGGGGCTAATATGAATCAAATTGGAATAAATGATTATTAATTAATTAAAATTAATTAATTATGAAAATAATTTCATATGAAAAATCTATTTTGTTCATTTTTTTAATTTAACTAAAACTTTCCAACAATTTGGGCTCATGAATAGATATTCAAAAAAATATGCTTCCTATTTATGATATTTTGTGTTCTGAAGAACCTTCAGAGCTGATGATTTATCTTCTCAAAGCCCTAGCAGCTCCCATATACAATGGCATTAAGGACTATTTTTGCCATTTTCTGTTGAAAGGCTGCTCCTCTCTCTGACATCCCTTCTTCTAAATGTTTTCCTACCTCTCTCATTCTCTTCTCCATGGCTACTCCCAGGCCTGACATTGTGGAATCAAATCCCACTGCTTCTGATCATTTCCATTCTCAGCCCAAGAACATCCCCCACTCTCTCTGTTCTAGTCTCTCCCAACACTGACATTCCAAATTATATAGCCTTATCCAGCTCAGGAATCTGTATTTGAAATTTCCTTCAAGCACAGACATTCTAGGTTCTAAGTGTTCTCCCTGATCTTATATTCTGGCTTCTCCATCCAATCTAATCCAAGTTTTGATATTTGCAACAATGACTTCCTTGCTAGCTAGGTAATATTGTATTCTGTGTTCTCTGAGACCTCCAATATTCTTCCCTGAAAATCATCTTGAAGCCCAGACATGCCAGGTTCTAAGGACGCTGCCAACCCTGGCCTTTTCCTTACTAAGCACCACAGACCTACAGGGCTTTTTTTATTCCTTTAACTTTTTCAATTATATTGATTTTTGTTCCGGATCATTATACTGATTTCAAAGC
Organism: Notamacropus eugenii; assembly: GCF_028372415.1. NCBI lineage: Eukaryota > Metazoa > Chordata > Mammalia > Diprotodontia > Macropodidae > Notamacropus > Notamacropus eugenii. Next base: position 24,984,754 of record NC_092879.1, on the reverse strand, counting down.
ACAAATCATGTTCCTTTTAAGTCCACGGACTTAAGGCTTCTTTTTTTTTTAAACACAAAAATACTCCACAATCATCATTATTAAGAAGAATGTCAATACTTGACTTACCTGATGAAGGGACTACAAGGCAATAAAAGTTTTTATTATTTTTTCCTTATTGTTTTCAGCTAAATGAGGCACTCTGAAGCTTTCCTATTTTTCTGAGTGTTTAAAGAACTGAGTTTTCACTCAAAGCATCACTGCTATGCTGATACAAATGGTTAACTCATACCAAAAATGTACTTTCTTGTTTTTTAAATTATCTGGTCCTTCTCTATAATTTGACCTGTTAAGCACAGAGCCAAGAAACCTCCTTCCCAACCACACTATTTTGTGTTCATGAGCTGAAGATTTACCATCTCATGGCACATTCAGCTTTGACATTCTCTGCCTTCAAGGCCACTCTGATTTCTGACATTCTGTGTTCTAAGGACTCTTCTACCTCTAATGCCCCTTGTTCTAAGTGTTCTCCTACCTCTGCCAATCTCCATTCTATGACTCCTCCCAGTCTTGGCCTTTCCTGTTCTCAGATTCTACTGGTTCTGGAATCTTCTATTCTCAGGCTCTGGACATCTCTCACTTTCTGTCTTTTAACATTCCTCCCAAAAGCTATTAGGACGAAGTTCTATGGCCCCATCCTGATTTGGAAATTCCCCCAAACTCAGATGATCCCTGTTCTGAGCGGCCTCCCAGTTCTGATATTCTGATCTCTATGTACATTCCAAGGTCTTATGTTCAGAAAAGTCTTACTGTCCTACCAGCTCCACAGTGTGATATTTTAGCCTCTCTCCCACCTCCAAGCTTCTCCTTTAAAGGTCATCTCGAAGCCAAGACATTCAATGTTCTAAGGAACCTCCAAGTCCTGACATTTTATGTTCTAAGGCCTCACCCTGCTATGACTGAACAATACACATGTGCTTAACTAATAATTTCAAAGCACAAGTGGTGTTCCTTTAAAACCAGTGTACCTAACTTATTTTTTCAAAAAATGCAAAATATTCATTATAATTATAGTAATTTAGATTATAATTATAGTAATTTAAAGAACAATTTGTATCAATGGAGAAACTGCATTGTTTTTGGTGTGAATTGGGGTGTGTGGTTGATAGCCAAAAAATAAATAATACTTTTTGCCATACCCTCTGGGCTGTGTGGTTGAGGATGTGAGACCAGTGAGCTAATCTACATAAAACTAGAACAAAGGATTATTCTCCTAAGAAAAATCTACTTTCTTCTTATTTTTTAAAATTACCTAGAACTGGCCAATATTTCACCCCATTAAGAATATCTATGAAAATAAGTCATTGCTATTTACAGTATCTTCAATTCTAAGGCCCCTCCCAGAGCTATGAATTTATGTTGTCAGAGCCCTCCCAGCATTGTCACCTGCAGTAGATGTTAGGACACTCCAATTACTGATCCTTTGTGTTCTAAAAGACCTTTTCACTCTGATATCATTTCTTCTGAATGTTCTACCTCCTCTCTCACTCCCTTCTCCATCACTATTCCCAGGCCTGACATTCTGTGTGCTAAAATACATTGGTTCTCACAATTATTAGCCTCAGAAAATCTCTCTATTCTAATTACTTCCAACACTGACATTCCAGCTTCTAAAGCCTCATCCAGTTTAGGATTCTGGATTAGAAACTTCCTTCAAGCTTGGACCTTCTAGGTTTGAAATACCCTCCCTGATCTGATATTAAGGCATCACTTTCCATTTGGGCCATTCAGAGGCAGGACTTATCTCCTAGCTAAGAAATGTTGTACAGTATTCTAAGTTTTCATCCACCTATAGCATTCTATCTTGAAAGTACCTGGAAGTATTCCATAGCATTCAAGGTTCTAAGGACTTCCCCGCCCAGACAGTTTTTATTCCAAGGTCACATCCTGCTGTGGTCTACAAGGATTTTTTTTCCCCAAAATTTTAATTTATTTGGATATTACTGCACTGTACTCTTGCTGATGTAATGATTTCAAAGTATGAGTGGTGTCCCTTTGGAATCCTCAGTACTGAATACCTTATTTATTTGTGAAAAAGGTTCTATACTGATTATCATAAATTAATAATGATAGCAGTCTTTACCAAAGAAGGAACTGCACTGGATTCCATGGGAAGGTTTTTTGTTATGTGGGGATTATTTGAGCAAGGCAAAAAATAGTACTTTTACCTTACCTTTTTAACTGTGTGGTTGAGAACATAAAATTTTTGTTTAAAGCATCCCTACTGAATAATGTAAAGTTAGAGTAAGTAATTGATCTCATACCAAAAAAATCACATATATATATATATATATATATATATATATATATATATATATATATATATATATATATATATATATATATATATATATATATATATACATACACACATATATATACACACATACCTATGTATATATGTATGTATATACATATACATATATACACACATACCTATGTATATATGTATGTATATACATATATATGTATGAGAAATCCTTGCTCTTTTCATATTTTCTTTTCTAAGGATCCTTACAGAGCTAAGGATTTATGTTCTCAGGGCCCTCTTAGTTATGGTATGTGGAAGTTTTAGGACACTTCAGGTTTGACCCTTTCTGTTCTCAGAGCTCTTCTTGCTCTGATATCCTCTCCTTCTCTTCTTCATGGCTACTCCCAAGGCTGACATTCTGTATGCTGAAATCCTACTACTTCTGAAAATTTCCATTCTCAGCCCATGAACATCTCCAGTTTTTTCTGGTCTAGTCCCTCCAAACACTGACATCCAGCTCAGGATTCTGGATTCGAAATTTCCTTCAATCTCAGACATTCTAGGTTCTAAGTGTCTTCCCAGATCTGATATTCTGGATTCACTTTCCATTGCAAATTGGGACATTCATAGGTCCTAACCTCCTAACTAGGAAATTCTATATCCTAAGCTCTCAGTCATGTCCAACTTTCCCCCATGAATGGTACCTGGAAGTACTCCATAACATTCAGTATTCTAAGGACCAGCCCAACTCTGACATATTTGATTCGAAGGCTAAATACTGCCAACGTCAATTAGGTTTCTTTCTTTTTTGAAAATTTTTCAAAATGTTTTATTTGTATATTTATTATACTGCACATGTGTCTTCCTTATATGTTTTAGAAGTATAAGTTATGTCCCTTTGTAAAGAACATTTTGTTTATTTGCCAAAAAAATTCTATGTTGATTATCATTAGCAGTAATAACAATAGTAGGTTATTGTATTTGTTTCAATGTGCAAGATTTTGGGGGTTTTTTTGGCTCACTATTAAATAGAGTGTATTTTTAGCATACTCTTCTAGCAGTGTGGTTGAGAATGTGAGATTTTTTTTAAGTATCACCATTGAGCTAACAAATTAAAACTAAAAAAATTGTTAATCTCATATTAAAAATGTATTTCTTTTTTAAAAAATTTCATTCAAACTGGCCCATATTTTGGCTTACTAAGAATTTATAATAAAATGTAACCTTCAAACTTATATTTTCCATTCTGAGGACCCTCTAGATCCAATCATTTATCTTCTCAAAGACCTCCCAGCAATCACATACCATGGTACTGAGGTCACTCCTATGTCTAATATCTAATAATATTCTAATATCCTGTATGTAATATCTAAGGCAGGGGTGGGGAACCTGCAGCCTCGAGGCCACACGTAGCCCTCTAGGTTCTCATGGGCAGCCCTTTGACTGAGTATAGCCTTCTAGGTCCTCAAGTGAGGCCCTTTGATGGAACCTTTTATGTTATAGTATTTCTTCTTGCTCTGATATCCCTTCTTCTAAGGGTTTTCCTAATTCTCTCATTCTGTCCTCCATGGCCACTCCAAAAGCTCACATTCAGTGTTTTAAAATCCCACTGCTTCTGACAATTTCCATTCTTAGCCCATGAACATCTCCCATTTTCTCCTAGTCCCTCCCAAGACAGACATTCTAGTTTCTACAGCCTAGCTGGAATTCTGGATTGGAAATGTCCTTCAAACTCAGATATTCTAGGTTCTAAGTGCCTTCCCTGATTTAGTATTCTGGTTTAATTTTCCATTCCAAATTGGGATATTTAGAGTTGGGACTTAACTCCTAAAGAGACCTTTCTCTATTCTATGCTCTTGGCCACCTCTAACTTTCTGTCTTGGAAGGTAGTTGGAATTCTAACATTCGATCTTCTAAAGACCTTCCCAGCTCTGACATTTCTGCTTCTGACATCACACCCTCTTAAGATTTATTTTTTACTTTTTTTTATTGACTGATCATTACAATGTACATAGTTCTCACAGATATAATGATTTAGAAAAAAAATTATATCCCTTATAACTCCTTGGTAAGTAACAAGTAGCTTTTTGGGGGTTGGGATACTCTATATTCATTATCATTAAAAGTAATATCAACAGCAGATTTAAGCAAAGCCAGAATTGCATGGAATTGTATTTGCATTGGTATGCAGGTGTTTTTATTTATTTTTTTAGATAGTCAAAACATAGATAGTATATTCACTAAACCTTTTCAGCTGTAATTGAAGATTTGCTATTTTTGTTGTTATTTAACATTACTGCTGGGCTAATATATCATCATTTGGAATAAATTATTAATCTTATATGAAAAATATACTTTTCTTTCATTTTTCAAATCAACTAGAACTGGCCAATATTTTTGCCCACTAAGAAGATATGCATGAAAATAAATCCTTGCCATTTATGAAATTTTCCAATCTCAGGCTCCTTCCTAAGTGGATGATTCATACTATTAGAGCCCTCTCAGCTAACATATATGGTCGTTTTGAGAACACTTTGCATTCTGACCTTTTGTCTTCTATAGTTTCTCCTATAAGTTTTGTCCATTTTAAATCCTCTGTACTGAACTGTTTTATTTGCTAAAAAGTCTTTATACTGATTATCTTTAATAGCAAAAATAATAGCAATCTTCCCCACAAAAGAAATTGCATGGATTTGCATTTTAACCAAGAGAAGGTTTTTAGTTATAGGGAGATTATTTTGATAGCCAAACAAAAAAAAAATTACTTTCACCATTCCCTTTGGCTGTGTGGGTGAGGATGTGAGATTTTCATGAACATATTACCTCTAGGCTAATCTATCATAAATTAAAATAAATTATTAATCTCAGAGGAAAAGTCTTTCTTCTCATTTATTTCTTATTTTTTAATTAACTAGAACTGCCCGATATCTTTGGCCACTAAGAGTATGTACTTGAATAAATCCTTGCCATTTATGTTATTTTTCATTATAAGGCTCCTGCCAGAGCTGATGAGTTATATTCTCAGAATCTCCCAGCAATCTTACATGGTAGCTTCGAGGACAATGCATGTTCTGACCTTTTATATTCTAAGGGCTCTCCTTGCTCGTTCTTCTGAGAGCTCACCTCTGTCCCATTCTCTTTTACATGCCTACTACCAGACCTGACATCCTGTGCACTAAAATCCCACTGTTTCTGGCAATTTCCATTTCTCCCACTTTCTCTGTTCTAAAATCTTTCCTATTCTGATACTGGAGGATTTTTTTCCCAGTTTTTTTTGGCTAACCCCCTAAAAAAGATATAACCTTGAGGCTTTGGGGTTGAGAATGTGAGAATTTTTTTAAAATTATCACCATTGTACTAATATACATTAAATTGGAATAAAACTTTAATGTCATACCAAAAAAATCTTCTTTCTTCTTCTTTTTTTAAAATACTAGAACTAGCCAATACTTTGGGCAACTAATATGTGTGTGTATGCATATGTATGTATATATATATATGTTATATATATATATATATATGTATATATGAATGAATCTAAGTCTTTGCCATTTATGACATCTTCCATTCTAAGATCCCTTCAAGAATGGATAATTTATGTTCTCAGTGTCCTCCTAGCTATCACATATGGTAGTTTTGAGCACATTACACATTCTGACTTTTATTTTAAGAGATCTCTTTGTTCTGATTATCTCTCATTTGAAAGGCTCTCCTCCCTCTCTCATTTTCTTCTCCATGGCTACTCCCAAACCTGATACTCTGTGGGTTAAAATTCCACTATTCTGACAGTTTCCATACTCAGTCCCTGAATATCTCCTACTCTCTCTGTTCTAATCCCTCCCAACATAGACATTCCTTCCAGCTTTTACAATTTATTGTAAATCCTCATTTCACTGAGGATTCTGGATTTGAAACTTTCTTCAAGCTCAGATGGTCTAGGTCCTAAGTGCCCTCCCTGGTTTACTATTCTTGCTTAGTTTTCCACTCCAAACTGGAACATTTACAGGGGTGACTTACCTCTTAACTAGAAACTTCTGTATTCAAAAATCTCAGCCAACTCCAATTTTCCCCCTTTGAATGATACCTAGAATGCCAGACATTCAGTGTTCTAAGGACCTTCCAAGATACTAAGTTTTTGGTTCTAACATCATACCCTCCTATGATATCATAAATCATTTTTTCTTTTAGCTTTTGGATTACTGTTACAATGCACATGTATGTGTTACTGATAAAATGATTCCAAAACATATGTTCTCCCTTATAAGTCATCTCTAAGTAACACCTTGTTTTTGGGCCCCAAATACTCTACATTGATGATCATTAATAGCAATAACAATAGCAGTCTTTACCAAAGAAGAAACTGCATGGAATTGCATTTGTTTTGGTGTGCAGGTTTTTGGATTTGTGGTGTTTTTTTAGGCTAGCAAAAATATCAACAGTCCTTTTACCATATCCTTTTGACTCTGTGGTTGAGGATGTGAGATTTTTTTTAAACTATCTTTACGGCTCTAATATTATTAAATTGGAACAAATTATTAATCTCATACAAAAAAGCTACTTTTTTGTGTTTTTTCAATATTAACTGGCACTTATCAACATTTTGGCCTACAAAGAATAAATTGCAATCTGTGAGATTTTCCATTCTAAGGCCTCTTCTAGTGCTGATGATTTATGCTCTCAACAGCCCTCCCAGGTATCAAATATGGTGGTTTTCTGAACACTTCAAGATCTGACCTTTTGTGTTCTAAGGGCTTTCCTCACTCTGACATCTCTTCTGCGAAGTGGTCTCCTAACCATCTCATTGCCTTCTTCATGGCTTATTCTCACATCTGACATTCTGTGTGCTAACATCACTGCCTCAGAATATCTCTGACTCTGTTCTAGTCACTCACAATTCTGACATTGTAGCTTCTTACAGTCTCATCCATCTCAGGATTCTAGATTAGACATTTCCTTCAAGCTTAGATATTCTAGGTTCTAAGTGTCTTCTCCCTATCTGATATTCTGGCTTCACTTTGCACTCACATTTGGGATATGGCAGAGGCAGGACTTAACTCTTAGCTATGATATTACATATTCTAAGCTCTTAGTCACCTATAAATTTCCCCCTTGAATGGTGCCTGGAAGACCAGACATTCAGTGTTGTAAGGACAATCCAAGATATGTTATTTTTATATCTAAAGAAATACCCTCCTGTGATCTATTTTTTTGATGATCAGAATATCATTACACAGTTTTGAAACATATATCTCACTTTTAAGTCCTCTTTATATAACAACTTGTTTCTGTGGCTAAAATATTCTATATTCCTTATCAGTAATAGTAACATTAATAGAACTCTTTGCCAAGGAAGGAACTGCATGAGATTGCATTATTCCTGTGTGAAGTTTTTAAAAAATGGGTTTTTTTGGCTGGCCAAAAATTTGACATTACTTTCACCACATTCTTTTGGTTGTATGGTTGAAGATGTGAGATTTTTGTTTTTTATTAAGGCCTCAAAACATTAAATTACCATTAATTAGAACCAGCCAATATTTTAGCACACTAATAATATAGGTGAAAATAAACTCTTGTTACTTAAGATATTTTATATTATAAGTTCCATCCAGAGGGGATGATTTGTGTTCTCAGAGCCCTTCTCAGAGCTATGACATACAAAAGTTTTTAGAATACTCCAACAATATCAAACCTTTTGTGTTCTAAGGGGTCTCCTCCCTCTGATGCCTCTTCTAAGAAGTGTCCTACCTTTCAAATTCTCTTCTGTATAGTTACTCCAAAGTCTAAATTCCACTATCTGAAAATTTCCATTCCCAGCCTTTGAACATCTCCACTTCTCTCTGATTTAGTACCTCCCATTTTTGACTCTATAGCTTCTATAGTGTCTTACAGCTCAGGATTCTAGATTTGAAATTTCCTTCAAGCTCATGCATGTTAGGCTTGAGGTATGTTCCCCCACCTGATATTCTGGCTTTGTTTTCTTGTTCCAAAATTAAACTTTCAGATGTGGGACTTACCTCAGAATTAAGAAATTCTACGTTGTAAGCTCGTGGCCACAGCCATGATTCCCCTTTGTGAAACTTGTGATATTTTTGATTCTAAGGTCTCCTTTGGAGCAGCACATGATTTATGTTCTCAGACTACCCCAACTTCCATTTAGAAGTTTTGGGATACTACAATTCTGATCTTTTATATTTTAGGGCTCTCCTTCCTCTGATATCCCTTCTTCAAAGTGCGCTCCCAACTCTTTCATTCCCTCTGTCATGGCTTCTCATAGGTCTAACTTCTCTGTTCTAAAATGCCACTGCTTCTGACAATTTCCTTTCTTAGTCCCTGGACATCTCTCAATTTCTCTATTCTAATCCCTTCCAGCTCTTGACATTTCAGCTGCTACAACTTCATCCAGATTAAGATTTTGGATTTGAAATTTCCTTAAAGGCCAAACAATCTAAGTTCTAAATCCTCTTCCAGATCTAAAATTCTGGCTTCACTTTCCACTCCCAATTGGAACACTTAAAATTTAGACTTACCACCTAGCTTAGAAATTATATAATCTAAGCTCTAACTCACCTTCAACTTTCCCCATGGAATGGTAACTGGAAGCCCAGACATTCAGTGTTCTAAAGACCTTCCAAGACATGACATTTTTGAATCTAAAGAAACTCCATACTGTGATTTACTATTTTTTCTTTAAGTTTTTTTTAGCATTGGAATATTATGAACTTTCCAGCTGTGACACTTTTGATTCCAAGACCACATTATTCTATAATTTTTAATTTTATAATTTTTTCACGTTATTATGTTATTATTATTATAAATGTACATGGGTCTTATGGATATATTGATTTTTGAAACATATGTTGTGTCCCTTTTAATTCCTCTTTATGTAACGCCTTAATTAGTGGCCAAAATGACTCTCTGTTCTTTATTATTTATAGTAATATTAATAGCAGTCTGTTCCAAAGAAGGAAATGCATGGAACTGAATTTCTTTCTGAGTGCCAGTATTTTAGGTTTTGGGGATTTTTACATCAAGCCAAAAATAGTACTTCTACCATACCTTTCTGGCTACATGGTTGAGCATGTGATATTTTTTTGAAAAGCACCACCACTGGTCTAATCCATAACTAATTGTAATAAATTATTAACCTCATAGAAAAAGTCTACTTTCTTCTTAATTTTTAAAAATTAATTAGAATTGGCCAATATTCTGGCTACTAAGATGTAGATTTAAATATATCATTTTCATTTTTGGTATTTTCTGTTATGAGCTCCTTCCAAGGTTGATCAGAACCTTTTTTTAGGACACTTCTAGTACTAACCTTTTATATTCTAAGGTCTTTCTCTCCTCCAAAAGCCCTACTTCTGAGTGCTCTCTGACCTCTCTCATTCTTTTCTCCAAGGCTACTTCCTGGCTTGACATTGTGTGCTAAAATCCCTTCTGATCATTTCTATTCTCAACCTCTGAATTCTCATTTTTTCTCAGTTCTAAAGTTCTCAATCTGATATTGAGGTTCAAAAGCCTCCTCCAGTTCTGGGTTCTGGATTTAATATTTCCGTTAAATTTAAACACTCTCAATTCCAAGTGTCCTTCCAGATCTTATCTGCCTTCTCTGTGCAATTCCAAGTTTTGACATTCAGAGCCGCAACTTCCATCCTATCTAGTAAAGTCTATATTCTGTATTCTCTGCGACCTCCAATATTCTTCCCCAAAAATCATCTTGAAGGCCAGATATGTGTTCTAAGGATACTTCTAAATCAGCAGTTCTAATTCCTAAAGCCCAAACATCCTCAGATACACAAAAGTTCTATTATACATTCAACTTTTTAAATTTTATTGATTTCAGTACACCTGGCTTCTGCCTTATCATTAAAATGGCTCCAAAGCACACATCCTCTTCCTTTTAATTCCAAAGACTTAACATGTACTCTCCACCCCATCCCACTCCAAATTCTCCACTATCATTACCATTAAAAGGGATATCAATACCTATCTTATCTGATGAAGGGATTGCAGGCTACTACAACTTTTTCTTTTCTTCCATGGATTGCACTGTTTTAGTGTACTTTTGGGGTTTTGTTGGTACAGAAAAAAAATAAACCATACTTTCACTATACCCTTTTGGCTCTGTGGTTAGAGATGTGAGGTTTTTAAGCATCAATAGTTGGCTAAGCTATATTAAATTGGAATAAATTATTAATCTCATGAAAAATCTATATTCTTTTTAAAAAAATTACCTAGAACTGGCCAATATTTTGGGCCTCTAAGAATATGTATTAAAATAAATATTTTCCATTTTTAAGGACCCTGACAAAGCTGAGAATTTATGTTGTCAAGAGAATTTCCAACTATCCCCTGCAATGATTTTTAGGACACTCCATCTTCCCACATTTTGGGTTCTAAGAGATCTCTTTGCACTAATATCCTTACTTGTAAATACTCTAGTGACTCTCTCATTCCCTTTCTCATAGCTACTCCAAGTCCTGACATTCCATGTGGTGAAATCCCATTGCTTCGCACTATTTCCATTTTCCACTTCTGAGAATCTCCCACTCTGTCTGTGTTTGCAACACTGACATTGCACTTCTGCTGCCTCATCTAGCTCAGGATTCTGGAATTGAAATTTCCTTCCAACTCTGACATTCTACATTTTAAATACCCTCCTGGGTCTAAAATTCTGGTTTCACTTTCTATTAAACTGGACCATTCACAGGCAGGAATCAGCCCTTGCTAGGAAATTCTGAATATTAAGTTTTCAGCACCTTCCAAGATTCTGCCTTGTAAGGTACCTAGAACTATTACCATAATATTTAGTGTTCAAGGACCTTCTCAGACCTGATATATTTTGTTTTAAGGCTGTACCCTGCTGGTTGATTGGTTTTTATCCTTCATGCTCAAATATGACCAAAATGACTTCACTATGTTAGGGTCCAGGTACTGTCTGATTGTGGCTGATCAGATCAATATGAGCTTGGGAAGGTTCTACCACAGATCAGGCACATTTGGACTGGAAGTGGCTCTCAATTTGAGTATCTCACATTTCTTCTGACTTACTTCAATTCTGCTTTGCTCATAAAGCACAGCACTTTTCTGATGTGGGCACACCATGCTGGGCAGTCCTGTACCCATTTCTCCCATATCTAACAATCGATTCCAAAGTTCTTCAGAGAGACCATGAGAGTGTCCTTGTACTGCTTCTTCTGACCTCTGCGTCAGCACCTGCCTTGTGTGAGTTTTCTATAAAATAGTCTTTTAAGCTGATAACATTTAATATCATTTTTGGACTTATTAATAAGGGCCAAAGCCTGAACTAATCAATCAGACTGTTTTGTTTTGCTCTAAAAATGCCCTTTCCTGTGTCAGCAACTTCAGAGACCTGTTTATGACAGGATGCCTACAACCAGAGTGGTAGGATTTTTTTCTTTATCTTGATATGCAGAGACAGAAGAAACAAACATCCTAGGATCTTAATTTCCAACTGACTACCTTGTCAATTGTCTTGTCTCACTGTGTTACAGCCTATTCAAACTAAGTAAAATCCTTTCTCATGGTATAGTTAAAACATATGGGGACCATAAATCTGAGGGACACAGAGATCTTGGGATCGTCCTAAAACATATTTAAGCCTTGTATAAGGAAGTCAGAGGTTTCCTTCTGGCTCCATGATCATCTAACTCCTAGCTTTAGGGGAATAAATAATACAAATATATGTGTATTTGCCTGTTTGTCTCTTTTAACCAAACTTTCAGGTCAACAAAGCAAATGTACATTTGGCATTTGAACAATGTGGCCAGTTCGTTGGAATTGCACAGTCTGCAGTAGAGTGTGAATGCTTGGCGTTTCAGCTTGAGAAAGAAACTCATTGTACTTTATCTTGCTAGGTGATCTTCAGACCCTTTCTAAGAAAATTCAAACGGAAGTAATTCAGCTTTCTGAAATGGTGCTGGTATACTGACCAGGTTTCATAGGCGTACAACAATGAGGTCAGCACAGCAGCTCTGTAGATCTGAGTTTGGTAGACAGCCTAATATCACTCTTCTTTCCTACCCTTTTCTTCAGAGCCTCCCAAATACTGAGCTAGGCTGCACCCTGCTGCGATCTTAAAAGATTTCTTTAAATTTTTAAAAAACTGATTGGATATCATTACAAGGGACATGTGCCTTGACAATATGGTGTTTCTGAAGTATAAGTATTGTGCCATTTAAATACTCTATATGGAACAACTTAATTTTGGTAAAAGGCTTTATATTATCATTAATATTCATAAAATAGCAATCTTTCCCACAGAAGGAACTGTATCAAATTACATTTGATTTCATTGGAAGGTTTTACTTTATAGGTAGATTGTCTTGACTAGCCAAAAAATAGGCAGTACTTTCACTATATCTATTTGGCTGTATGGTTGAGAATATGAGATTTTCAAAAAATCATTACCACTGGGTAATATAAATTTAGGCAAAATAAATGACTGATATCATTAAAAAATCTACTTCCTTTTTGTTCATAAAATTAACTGGACCTGGTCAGTATTTTGTCCATTAAGAGTATATACATGAAAACTGATACTTGCCATTTATGAGAGGACCCTTCCAGAGCTCATGCTTTATGTTCTCAGAGCCCTCTCAGCTCTCACATTGGGTAATTTGGAGGCCCCTCCACATATTCTGACCTTTTTGTGTTCGAAGAGCTCTCCTATATGTGGTATCCATTTTATATCCTCTGTACAGAACAGCTTTTTTTTTTTGCCAAAAAATCTCTGTATTATCATTCATAGAAATAACTATATAGCAATCTTTCCCATACAAGTAAATGCATGGAGTTGCATGTGGTTCTGGGGGAAAAGTTTTGGTTATTGGGGGGATTATTTTATTTTAAATAGATATTAATTAATTTTGTTAAATGTTTTCCAGTTGGTTAAAAAATTTTAACATTTTTTTTCAAATTTTGAGTTCCATATTCTCTCCCTCCTCTCCTCCACTTCCCTACTCCTTGAGAAGGCAAACAATATGATGTCATTTATACATGTGAAGTCATACAAAACATATTTCCATAGTGGCCATGTTGCAAAAGAAAACACACACACATACACACACACAAGAAAAAGAGAAAATTTTAAAAGTATACTTCAATCTACACTCAGAGTTCACTAGTTTTCTCTCTAGAGGTGAATAACATTTTTCATTATGGGTCCTTTGGAATTGTCTTGAATAACTGTCCTTATCAGAGTAGGTAATTATTTCACAGTTCATCATTAAATGTTGCTGTTGCTGTTTATAAGGTTCTTCTGATTCTGCTTACTTCACTTTGCATCAGTTCATATAAGACTTGCTATTTTTTTCTGAAACCATCCTGAAACCATTATTTCTTATATCACAATAGTATTCCATCACAATTATATACCATAACTTGTTCAGCCACTCCCCAATTGATGGGAATTCCTTGAGTTTCCAATTATTTGCCACCACAAAAAGAGCTGTTATAAATATTTTTTGTACAAAGTGGTTCTTTTCTATGGGGGAGTGATGGATTATTTTGTTAGTGTTGGAAAGACACAATACTTTCAGCCTACCTTTTTGGTTGCGTGGTTGAGGACATGATATTTTTTTTAAAGCATCACCATTGGGCTAATCTATAACAAACTGTAATAAATTATTAATCTCTAAAGAAAAGTCTACTTTCTTATGGTAAAATTTAACTAGAGCTAGCCAATATTTCTGGCTACTAAAGTATATGTTTAAATATATTTTTGTCACTTTTGATATTTTCCATTATAATGCCTCTTCCAGAGCTAAAGATTTGTGTTCTCAGGCCCCTTTCCTCTCCTCCTCTACCCCCCACCAGCTATCACATACAGTGGTTTTTAAAGATAATATAGGTCATGACTTTTTATGTTCTAACATTTCTAATGTCTCTTCTCTGTCTGATATCCCTTTTTCTAAGGGCTCTCCCTCTTTCATTCTCTTCTTTTAAAAAACATTTAATATTTTATTTTACCCCAATTACATGTAAAAACAATTTTAACATTCTTTTAAAAGATTTTTGAGTTAAAAATTATTTTCTTACACACACACCCCCACCATCAAAAAGGCAAGCAATTTACTATAGGTTATTCATGTGCAATCCTGAAAAACATATTTCCATGTTAATCATGTTGTGAAAAATAATAAAAAACCCCAAGAAAAATAAAGTAAAGAAAAAGTATGCTTTGATCTGCATCCATTTTTTATCATAAGTCCTTAGGAATTATATTTGATCATTGTATTGCTGAATAGCTAAGTCATTTACAATTGATCATCATGCCATACTGCTGTTCCTGTATATAATGTTTTCCTGGTTCTGCTCTCTTCACTTTGCATCAGTTCATATAAATCTTTTCAGGTTTTTCTGAGAGCATTCTGCTCATCATCCTTATAGCACAATAGTATTCCATTACATTCATATACAACAACTTGTTCAGCCATTCCCCAATGGATGGACATCACCACAAAGCCATCACAAAAAGAGCTGCTATAAATATTTTTGTACATAGAAGTCCTTTTCCTTTTCATTTTTTAAACTCTTTGGGATACAGACCTAGTGGTAGCATGGCTTGGTTAAAGGGTATGCATGGTTTTATAGCCATTTGGGCATAATTCCAAATTGCTCTACAGAATGGTTGAATCTGTATACAATTTCACCAATAGTGCATTATTGTCTCAATTTTCCCATATCCCCTCCAACATTTGTCATTTCCCTTTTCTGTTATATTAGCCAGTCTTACAGGTGTGGAGTGGTAGCTCAGAGGTGTTTAAATTTGCATTTTTCTAATCAATAGTGATTTCAAATATCTTTTTCATGTAACTCTAGATAATTTCAATTATTTTAGATTGAATTCCACTTTCATTCTGTTGCAACAGACCTTTCCTGCTGAGCTTATAAGTTGTCCTGGGCTGGAAAATTGTTTTTACCTCATTGTTTTTTGAGTTCTGCCACTCCAAAATTTTTTTTAAGGAATTATTTGAAGTTGTTTGGAGAAGTTTTGGGGAGAGTTCAGGTGAGTCCCTCCCTGTTTTCTGTCATTTTGGTTCTACTTCCTTTCATTTTCTTCTACATGGCCACTCCCAGACCTGATATTCTGTGTGCTAAAATTCCAGTGTTTCTAGCAATTTCCATTCTCAGCCTCTGCATTTCTCCTATTTTATTTATTCTAAAATATCTCCTAACTCTGATGTTGAAGGTTCTAAGGCTTCCTCCAGCTCAAGATTTTGGATTTGATATTTCCCTTAAGCTCAGAAATACTCAGTTTCAAGTGTCTTCCTAGATATTATATTCTGGCTTCTCCATCCAATTCAAGTTCTGACATGCAGAGCTGCAAATTCTATCCTAATTAGGAAAGTCTGTATTTGATGTTCCTTGTGACCACCAACATTCTTCCCCCCAAATCATCTTGAAGCTTAGACATGTTAGGTTCTAAGGACTCTTCCAAATCTGGAGTTCTGGTTTCTCAAATCACAACTTCCTAGGACCTACAAAGGATTCTTTTATTCCTTTAACTTTTTCAATTATGTTGATTTCAGTAAACTTCCCTTCTACCTTATCATTACAATGATTTCAAGGCACACATCCTATTCCTTTTAATTCCAAGGACTTAACAGCTATATTTCCTCCTTCAAATCATACTCTACAATCATTATTTTTAAGAGCACCATCAACAGGGACTACAGGGTATTGCAAGGTTTTCTTTTCTTGCTTTTTGTCCTTATTGTTTTCAGGTAAATTCTTTCACCTTGAAAGATTGTGTGCGTGTGTGTGTGTGTGTGTGTGTGTGTATGTGTGTGTGTGTTTGAAGACCTGGGTTTTCATTCAAAGAACAGGGCTATTCCTGATATAAAATATATTTATATGAATGATTAAACTCTTCCCATAAATATAATGACTCCTTGTTTTTTCAGTTACCTGGTTCTTCCCCATACTTTGGCCCACTGAGCATAAAATCAAGCAACTTCCTTCCCAACAATAATATTTTCTGTTCCAGAGCTGTTACCATCTTCTGACACCCCCAGTTCTGACATTCTCTGCCCTCAAGGTCCCTCTGACTTCTGACATTCTGTGTTTTAAAGGCTAAGATAACTCTTAATGTCCCTTGGGCTAAGTGCTCTCCTACTTCTGCCAGTCTCTGCTCTCTATATCCTACTAGTTCTGACATTCTCTGTCCCAGGGTGCCACTGACTCTAGAAATTTTTTTCCTCAGGTTTTGTACATCTCTCATTTTCTGTCTTCTCAGGTCCCTCCCAAAGCTGTTAGCACAGGTTCTAATTCCCCATCTTGATTTGGAAATTCCACACAACTCGGACAATCCCTAAGTGACCTCCCAGTTCTGATATTCTGACTTCTATGTACATTCTAAGATCTGACATTCACAACCTGCACTGCCATACCAGCCCTACTATGTTATATTCCAAACTCTCTTCCATGTCTATGTTTCTCCTCTAAAGGGATACTTAATGCCCAGACACTCAATGTTCTAAGGTACCTTCCAGTCCTGACATTTTATGTTCTAAGGTCTCAGCCTGCTATAACCAGCCAGCTTTCTGCCCCCCTTTTTTTATAACGTCATGCTTAGTCAATACAGATTTCAAAGTAGACGTGGTAGCCCATTAAAACTTGTGTATATGACACCTTATTTTTTGCTAAAAATATATGATAATCATTATAATTATTATGAATACTGAGAGCATTCTTTATCGTTGGAAAAATACATGGAGTTGCATTGTGTTCAGTGTGCCTTTGACAAAAGGGCTACCTGGTTATGGATGTGAGGTTTTTTTTAAGCACATAAACAAGCTATATTAAATTGGAATAAATTATTAATTTCATATAAAAATACCTTTTTGGGTTTTTAAATTACCTAGAACCAGCCAACACTTTGGAGCATAATAGAATAAGTACTAAAATAAATCTTTGCCATTTATATTTTCCCTTCTAAAGCCCCTGACACAGCTGATGATTTATGTTGTCACAGATTTTTCATCTATTGTCTGCAATAGTTTTTAAGATTCTAAGTTCTTACCTTTTGTTTTCTAAGAGATCTTCTTTCTCTAATACCCTACTTCTAAATGATCTACCTCTCTCATTCTCTTCTCCATAGCTACTCCAAGCCACGTCATTCTGTGCAGCCAAATCCCACTGCTTCTGACCATTTCCATCCTAAACCTTGAAACATTTCTCACTTTCTCTGTTCTAGTCCCTTCTAACTCTAACATTCCACCTTCTACAGCTTCAAAGATTCTGAATTCCTAATTTCTTTCTAGTGCAAATATTCTAGATTCTAAGTGACCTCCCTGATCTAATATTCCAGCTTTACTTGCTATTCCAAATTAGGACTCTCTCATGCTCTTCTCCATGGCTACTCCCAGGTCTGACATTCTGTGGGGTAAATTCCCACTGTTTCTGACAATTCTCATTCTCATACTCTAATATGTCTCAATCTCTTCTAGTCTTCCCCAGCACTGACATTCCAGTTTCTGAAGACTCAATCAGCTCTGGATTCAGCATTAGAAATTTCCTTTATGATCAGATAATCTAGGTTCTTGCCAATCTGTTTTTCTAGCTTGACTTTCCACTCCAAATTGGGACATTCAGAGGCTAGATTTACCTCCTAGCCAAGACTTTCCCAGCTCAAAAATATTTTGCTCGAAGGCCTCATTCTGATATGGCCGAGAAGCAATTTAAAAAAAATTATTTGGATAGCATTAAAAATGCATATTTGTCTTGTCTATATAATGGTTTCAAAGTATTAGTGTTGCCCTTTTGAAATCCTTAATAAAGAACATCTGGTTTATTAGCCCAAAAGACTCTATATTGTTTATCATAAATGTAATAATAATTTTTACCAAAAAAGGAACTTCATGGAATTGAATTTAGTTGTGCAGATGTTTGTCTTGGAGGGTTTTGTTTTCCTAGTTAAAAAAACAGATAGTACTTTCACCAGACTCTTTAAGATATATAGTTGAGGATGTATTTTTTAAAGCTTCACCACTGCATAATATCTAAATTGGAATTAATGATTAATCTCATATAAAAAATCTATATTTTCAATTTTTAATTAATTAGAACAGGCTAATATTTGGGTCCACTAAGAATAAATATGAAAATAAATCTTGGTTATTTATGAGATTTTTCATTCCAAGGTTCCTTCCAGAGCAGATGATTGATGTTCTTAGAGTTCTTCAACCTATGGTGTTTTTTAGGATACTCCAAAATTGACCTTTTATGTTCTAATTGGCTCTTCTCCTTCTAATATCCTTTTTCCTAAATATTTTACTCTCTTCCCCATAGCTACTCTCAAGCCTGACATTTTGTTTGATAAAACCAATCTGCTTCTGACACTTTCCATTCTCAGGCTCTGAATATCTCCCACTCTTTCTGTCCTGTCTCCCCCAACAATGACATTCAAAGCTCTATAGCCTCATCCAGCTCCAGATTCTGAATTTGAAATTTCCTTCAAGTTCAGACATTCTAGGTTCTAAGTGCTCTCCATGAATTAATATTCCAGCTTCACTTTTCATTTCAAATTGAGACATTCAAGAATAGGAATTATCCTCTAGCTAGGAAATTCTGAATGCTAAGCTCTCAGCAACCTGCAGTATTCTCTTTTAAAAGGCATCTAGAACATTCAATGATCTATGAACCTCAGACATATTTTGTTTTATATATATGTATATATACACAAATATATGTATAAAAATATGTACATATATAATTAAATTTTTCAACATTCACTTTTATAACATTTTGAGTTCCAAATTTTTTTCTCCCACTCTCCCTCCCCTGTCCCCTCCTCAAGATGGCAAGCAATCTGATATAGGCTATACATGTACAGTCATATTTAAAATATTTTCACATTAGTCATATTGTGAAAGAAGAATCAGAACAAAAGAGGAAAACCACAAGATAGAAAAAACAAAAAAGAGAAAAGTCTGTTTCGATCTGTATTCAGACTCCATAGTTCTTTCTCTGAATATGGATAATACTTTCCATAATGAGTCTTTTGGAATTGTTTTAAATCATTGTATTGCTCAAAAGAGCCAAGTCTACCAAAGTTGGTCATTGTACAATGTTGTTGTTGCTGTGTACAGTGTTCTCCTGATTCTTCTCACTTGATTGAGCATCAGTTCATGTAAGTCTTTCCAAGGTTTTCTGAAATCTGCCTGTTCATTTCTTATAACACAATATGAATTACATTCATATACTACAACTTGTTCATATTCCCCAACTGATGAGCATCCCCTCAATTTCCAATTCTTTGCTGACACAAAAAGAGCTGCTATAAATATTTTTGTACATATGGGTCCTTTACCCTTTTTTATGATCTCGTTGAGATATAGACCTAGTAGCAGTATTACTGCATCAAAGGGTATGAACGTTTTATATCCCTTTGGACATAGTTCCAAATTGCTCTCCAAAATGGTTGGATCAGTCACAACTCAATCAACAATGCATTAGTGTTCCAATTTTCTCAAATCCTCTATAACATTTATCATTTTTCTTTTTTCATATTAGACAACTGAATAAGTGTGAAGTGGTACCTCAAAGTTGTTTTAATTTACATTTCTCTAATCAACAGCGATTTGGATAAATAGCTTTAATTTCTTCCTCTGAAAACTGCCTGTTCATATGGTTTGACCATTTATCAGTTGGGGAATGGCTTGTATTCTTATAAATTTGACTCAGTTCTTTATATATTTGAGAAATGAGGCCTTTATCAGAGATACTGGCTATAAGAATTGTTTCCCAGCTTTCTGCTTTCCTTCTAATCTTGGTTGCATTGACTTTGTGCAAAACCTTTTGAATTTAATGTTATCAAAATTATCCATTTTGCATTTCATTATGTTCTCTATCTCTTGTTTGGTCATAAATTCTTCCCTTCTCCATAGAACTGATAGGTAAACTATTCTTTGCTCTCCTAATTTACTTATGGTATCACCTTTTATGTCTAAATCATGTACCTATTTTGACCTTATCATGGAATACAGTGCAAGATGTTGGTCCATGACTAGTTTCTACTACACTATTTTACTGTTTTTCCAGAAGTTTTTGTCAAATACTGAGTGAGCTCTTATCCCAGAAGCTGGAGTCTTTGGGTTTATCAAACAGTAGATTACTATAGTCACTGACTACTGTGTCTTGTGTACCTAACCTATTCCACTGATCAACCACTCTATTTCTTAGCCAGTACCAAATAGTTTTGATGACAGCTGCTTTATAAAACAATTTTGGATCTCATATGGCTAGGTCACTTTTCCTTGCATTTCTTTTCATAAATTCCCTTGATATTCTTGAATTTTTGTTCATCTAGATGAATTGTTATTGTTTTTTCTAGCTCTATAAAATATTTTTGGTAGTTATATTGGTATAGCACTGAAAAAGTAAATTAATTTAGGTAGAATTGTCATTTTTATTACATTAGCTCAGCTTACCCATGAGCAATTGATATTTTTCAAGCTATTTAGATCTGCCTTTATTTGTGTGAAGTGTTTTATAACTGTGTTCATATAGTTGCGGGGTTTATTTTGGCAGGTAGACTCCCAAATATTTTTTACTGTTTATAGTTATTTTAAATGAAATTTCTCTATCTCTTGCTGTTGGGCATTGTTAGTAATATATAGAAATGCTGGTGATTTATGTGGGCTTATTTTATATCCTGCAACTGTGCTAAAGTTGTTAATTATTTCAAGTAGTTTTTTAGTTGATTCTCTAGGATTCTCTGAGTATAAGATCATATCATCTGCAAAGAGTGACAGCTTTGTTTCTTTCTTGCCTATTATAATTCCTTCCATTTCTCTTTCTTCCCTTATTGCTAAAGCTAACATTATTCTAGTATAATACTGAATAACAGTGGTGATAGTGGATATCCTTGTTTCACTCCTGATCTTATTAGGAATGCTTCTAGCTTATCCCCATTATATACAATGCTCCCTGATGATTTTAGATAGATGCTACTCATCAGTGTAAGGAAAACTCCATTTGTTCCTAAGTTCTCTAGTTGTTTTTAATAGGAATGGGTGCTGTATTTTCTCAAAAGCCTTTTCTGCATATATTTAGATAATCATATGATTTCTTTTAATTTTATTGATATAGTCAGTGGTGCTTATAGTTTTCATAATACTGAACCAGCCCTATATTCCTGGCACAAATACCACCTGGTCATAATGTATTATCCTCATGAAAAGTTGCTGTCATCTCTTTGCTAATACTTCATTTAAATTTTTTTGCATCAATGTTATTAGACAAATTGATCTGTAATTTTCTTTCCCTGTTTTGGCTCTTCCTGATTTAGGTGTCGGCACCATATTTATGTCATAAAAAGAATTTGCTAGTGTCAGATTGCTGACTACTTTGTGGAAAAGTTTAGTTCTTATTTTTTTACCCATTAACTGGTCTGTGCTTCAATATAATTCCCAGACACTGCCCTCTGGTTCACTGAATAAAATGATGATTAAATATTCTTGTTAAAAAAAAGGAAGTGGGTAGGATTCCTTCTTTGCCTATTTTCCCAAATAATTTATATGGTAATGGAATTAACTATCTTTTGAATGTCTGGTAAAATTCACTTGTAAATCCATCTGACTCTGGAGATTTTTTCCTAGGGAGTTCACTGATAGTGTATTAATTTTTTTTTTCTGAAATGGGATTAAGTGTTTTATTTCTTCTTCTGTTGATCCAGGCAATTTATATTTTTGTAAATAATCATCCATTTCACTTAGATTGTCAGATTTATTGGCATACAGTTGGGCAAATATTGTTTTAATTTCCTCTTCACTGGTGGTGAATTTATCCTTTTCATTTTTGATACTGGTAAGCTGGTCTTCTTTCTTTTTTAAAATCAAATTGATCAAAGGTTTATCTATTTTATTTTTTAATAAAACCACCTCTTAGTTTTATTTGTTCAATAATTTCAATTTTAGTAATCTCTCTTTTGATTTTCAATATTTCTAATTTAGTATTTAATTGGGGATTTTTAATATTTTTTTTCCTAGCTTTTTTAGTTTCATGCCCAATTTATTGCTCTTCTTTTTCTCTATTTTATTCATGTAAGCATTCAGAGATATAAAATTTCCCCTAAGAACTACTTTGGTTGTTTCCTATACGTTTTGGTATGTTGTCTCATTATTGTCATTCTCTTTGATGAAATTATCGTTTCTATGATTTGTTGTTCTACCCACTCATTCTTTAGGATTAGATTATTTAGTTTCTAATTAATTTTTAGTCTATTTTTCCATTGCCCTTTATTCCATGTAATTTTTATTGCATCATGATCTGAAAAGGATGCACTTAATATTTCTACCTTTTTACATTACACTGTGAGGTTTTCATGCCTTAATACACGGTCAGTTTTTGTGTAGGTGCCATATACCACTGAGAAAAAGGTATATTCCTTTCTATCCCCATTCAGTTTTCTCCAGATGTCTATCATATCCAACTTTTCTAAAATTCTATTCACCTCCTTAACTTCTTCCTTGGTAATTTCATGGTTAGATTTACCTCGTTCTAAAAGAGGGAAGGTAAGGTCTCCTACTAGTATAGTTATGCTATTTCTTCCTGTAACTCACTTAACTTTTTTTAAGAATTTGGATGCTATAACACTTGGTGCATATATGTTTAGTATTGATATTATTTAATTTTCTATGGCACTTTTTAGCAGGATGTAGTTTCCTTACTTATCTATTTTAATCAGATCTATTTTTGCTTTTGCTTTGTCTGATATCAGGATTGCTACCCCTAATTTTTTTTACTTCAGCCAAAGCATAATATGTTCACCTCCAGCCTTTTATCTTTATTCTGTGTCTATCTCTCTGCTTCAGATGTGTTTCTTGTAAACAACATACTGTAGTAGTCTGCTTTTTAATCCACTTTGCTATTCACTCCCATTTTATGGGAGAGTTCATTCCATTTACATTCACAGTTATGATTTCTAACTGTATCTTTCTTTCCATCCTATTTGAACCCCTTCCCCCTATTATACGTTTCTCTCTCCTTTCACCCTTTCACTCCTCACTAGTGTTTTTTGCTTCTGTCCACCACCTCCTTCAATCTGCCTTCCCTTCTATTAGCCCTCTCTCTTTTCTTTCCCCTTTCTCCTCCTATGTCCCCATAGAGCAAGACAGATTTCTACTGAATGTGTATGTTATTCCCTCTCTGAGTCAAATCCGAAGAGAGTAAGGTTTAAACAATGCTTGTCCCCCTTCCTTCCCTCTATTAGACTAGGTTTTTGCTCATCTTTATGTGATATAATTTAGCCTTTTCTGCCTCCCCCTTTCCTCTTCTCCCAGTACAATCTTTTTTTTACCCATTAATTAATATTTTCATCATCACATCAAAGTGATGATAAAATTTATTCTCACACCCTCTCTCTATGTATACCCCCCCTTCCAAGTACCCTAATAAAGATAGCATTCTCAAGAGTTACAAGTACCATCTTCAACTTTATTGAAAACATGTTTTTTTTTTCTTTTCTGTTTACCTTTTTATGCTTGAGTCTTGTGATTGAAGATCTAATTTTCTGTTCATCTCTGTTTTTTTTCCAATCAAGAACGATTGAAAGTCCCCTATTTCATTGAAAATCTACCTTTTCCCTTGAAAGGTTATGCTCATTTTTGCTAAATAGTTGATTCTTGGTTGTAATCCAGTTTCTTCGCCTTCCTGGATATCATATTCCAAGTCCTATGATCTTTTAATGTAGAAGCTGCTAAGTCCTGCACAATCCTGACTGCAGTTCCATGATATTTCAATTGTTATTTTCTGGCTGCATGCAGTATTTTCTCTTTGATCTGATAATTCTGGAATTTGGCTACAGTACTCCTTCATTTTTGAATCTCTTGCAGAAGGTGATGAGTGGATTCTTAAATGACTATTTTACCCACTGGTTCTATGATATCAGGACAGTTTTCCTTGATAATTTTTTTGAAATATCCTGTCCAAACTCTTTTTTTGATCATGGCTTTCAGGTAGTCCAATCATTTTAAAATTATCTTTCCTGGATCTATTTTCCAGGTCAGTTGTTTTCCTAATTGAGGTATTTTACATTATCTTCTATTTTTTTCATTCTTTTGATTTTGTTTGACGGATTCTTGATGTCTCAAAGAGTCATTAGCTTCCAATTGCCCAATTCCAATTAAGAAATCATTTTCTTTAGTTAGCTTTTGTACCCCCTTTTCCATTTCGCTAATTCTACTTTTTAAGGAGATGTTTTCTTCAGTGGATTTTTCCATTTGGTCAACTGTATTTTTTAAGGAACTATTTTCTTCAGTCAGCTTTTGTGCTTCTTTACCAAGCTGTTGACTCTCTCTTGCATAATTCTCATTTCTTTTCCTAATTTTTCTTCTACCTTCTCTTACTTGACTTTTAAAATCCTTCTCAGCTCTTCTAAGAATGCCTTTTGGGCTTCAGATCAATTCATATTCCCCTTTGAGGTTTCAGATGTAGCTATATTAATAATGTACTCTTCTTAGTTTGTTTTTTGAACCTCCCTCTCAATATAATAATTTTCTATGTTCAATGTTCATTTTAGCTTCTTGCTCATCTTTTTTTTTGCCTATTTCAGGACTTTTAAGGTTGAACTCTCCGCTGGAGCACAGGAGTCACTGTTCCAAGCTTCTTATGCAGGGGGCCAGGAGCCTGATCACTGGCTTTGTGTGCTGGGGCCTCAGGTGTTGGCCACTGGAGGCTGCAGAGGTCTGGCAGCTTACCTGGTGCTGAGCTAGAGTCCTAGAGGTGGTGTCTGGCATCTGCTGAAGCCAGGTGGAGTTTTTCTACATTTCCCTGGAACTACTCTGCATCATATGGAGGTCTGGCCCCTGGAAGATTCCTGTTTGCTCTGGGCTGTGCTTAAGCATGTGGAGGTTAGGCTGCTAGAGGACATCTGCCCATGTGGGGCTACAATGAACCATGTGATGACTTTTGGAACTGGGGTATGCTGCTTTCCCTGGCTATGTGAAGGCATGTTGGGGATCCTAGTGTTGGCATGTGCCTACTGCAGCACACTGGGGCTCAGGATCTCCTGCTAGTTTGATAAGGTGGGGCTTGCTGCTTACTTGCTGGAATGCTTCTTGTTCTGGAATGTGCTCCCCTTTCACCCAAGTGAGACAGACCGTTTTTGTCGATCCTCCAAGTCTTCTAGGCTAAAAGATTGCTATACCTCCTCTTTCCTAGAACCTGGCTCTCTGGTTCTAGGATTTGTTCTGGAGAGCTATTTTATGGTTGTTTCAAGGTGAATATGGGAGAGCTACAGTGATTTACTGCTTACTATACCATCTTGGCTCCCAGAATGACAGTCTAAGGGCTCTCTTGACTCTAATGTCCCTTCTTCTAAGGGCTCTTCCATTTCTGTCAATCTCTGTTTAATGGCTTCTTCCAGTCCTGACCTTCTCTGTCCTAAAGTTCCACTGGCTCTAGAAATTTCTTTTCTTAGGCTCTGGACATCTCTCAAATTCTGTCCTTTAAGGCCCTTCTCAAAGTTCTTAGATCAGGTTCCATATCAGGCATCACTGGTTTTGAAATGACCTAAACCTCAGACAATCCTTGTTGTAGGTGACCTCCCAATTCTGATATTCTCATTCCTAGGTACAATCCATGCTCTTACATTCAGAACCCATAATGTCAGCCCATTCTACCTCCAAGTTTCTCCTTTAAAGGACACCTCTAAGACCAAACATTCACTGTCCTAAGAACGTCCCACTTCTGACTTTTTATACTCTAAGGCTTTATTCTGCTATGACCAACCAGGTGTGTCCCCCCCTTCTTATAATAACTCAATATGCTTTATTTATGTAATGATTTCAAATCACAATTAGTTGTATGTGTTCTGTCATTTTCCAATTGTGTCTGACTCTTCATGACCCTTTTTTTGGAGTTTTCTTGGCAAAGATACTGGAGTGATTTGCCATTTCCTTCTCTAATTGGTATCCTTTTAAATCATTTTCCCCCAAATATATACTATATGGATTATGATTATTAGTAATATCCAGAGAAGTCTTTATTAATGAAGAAACTGCATGGAATTCCATTGTGGTCAGTGTGTTTGAGGGTTATTTTGGCAGCTCAAAAATAAACATTAATTTCACTGTATCCTTTTGGTCATGTGGTGGAGGATGTAAAGTGTTTTTTTAAATAGCATCACCACTAGAGTAATCTTTATTAAATTGTCATCAATTACTACTCTCATATGAAAAATTTAAAGCCAATATTTTGACCCACTAAGAATATATATTTGAAAAAATCCTTGCCATTTAGGATATTTACCTTCTAAGGAAACTTTCTTAGGAACCAGTTCTAACATATGGTAGTTTTCAGAATATTCCAAGATCTGACTTTCTTTGCTTTAACAGCTCTCCTTGACTTTAAAATCTTTCGTTTATTTGCTCTCAAACGTTTCTCATTCTCATCTCCATGGCAACTTACCAGGCCTCATATTCTTTTTGCTAAATTCCTCCTACTTATGACATTTCCCAATCCTAGCCCCTCAACATCTCCCACTCTCTTTGTTCTAGTCCCTCCCAACACTGACATTTCAGATTTTATAGCTTCTTCCAGCTCAGGATTCTGGCTCTGAAATTTCCATGAAGTTTGGACATTCTAGGTTCTAAGTACCTTTCCTATTTTAATATTCTGTATTCACTGTCCACTACAAATTTAGACAGTGAAGCAAGGAAATTTCCAAGCTAGGAAATTCTGTATTCTAAATTTTCAGCCACCTTCCATTTTCCTCCTTGAATGGTACCTGGAAGCCCAGATATTGTGTTTTAATTAACTTTCTTAATGATCTCTTTGGATCTAAAGAAACATCCTCCTTTTATCTATAAGGCTTTTTAAAAAAAGATTTTAAAATTGGATTTTTATTACAATGCACATGGTTTTACTGAAATAATATTGAATCTTAACTTGTATCCCTTATAAGTTCACAGAATGAAACCCTCTGTCTAAAAATATTCTATATACATTATCATTAAGAGTAATATCATTAGCAGTCTTTACCAAAGAAAAAACTCCCTGGAACTGTCTTTGTTTTAGTGTGAAGACTTTCTGTTTGTTTTAAGCTAGCCAAAAAGTAATTAATACTATCACCATACCCTTTTGGTTATATGGTTGAGCATGTGAATTTATTTTAAGGCATTGCCACTAGGCTTACATTTATAAAATTCATATATTATAAATTATTAATCTCATATGAAAAATCTATTCTCTTGTTTTTTTTAATTACCTAGAAATGGCCACTATTATGGTTCACTACAAATATATGTATGAAATTAAATTCTTGCCATCTGTGATATTCTCCACTTTAAGGCCCCTTCTAGAACAGATGACTTATATTCTCAGATAGCTATGTCCTAGCTATCAAACATGGTGGTTTTTAGGACACTTCAGGATCTGACTGCCTTGGTTTGCTCTGATACTCTTTTTTTCTAAATACTCTCATAGCTCTCTCTCATTCTCTTTTCCCTGGCTACTCTCAGGCTTGATATTTTGTGCTGAAATCCTACTAATTCTGACAATTTCCATTCTCAGCCCCTGAACTTTCATTTTTCTAATCCCTTCTATCACTGACATTCCTGTTTCTATAGTCTTATCAAGCTCTGATTTCCTGAAATCTCAAATATCCTAGGTCTCAGCGCCCTTTCTGATTTAATGTTCTAGCTTCACTTTCCACTCCAGATTGCTACACTCAGAGGAAGTACTTAATACCTAGATGGGACATTCTATATCCTAAACTCTCAGCTACTATAAATATTCCCACATGAAGAGTTCCTAGAAACCCAGACATTCAGCATTCTAAGGACCTTCCACAATATGACATTTTTGGTTCTAAAGCCACACCATCCTATAATCTATAAAGGTTTTGTTTTATTATTACAATGCACATGGGTCATATCAGTATACTGTATCTGAAATATAAATCTTGCACTTTATTAGTCCTCAGTATGAAACACGTTTTTTTGTCCAAAAATATTCTTCACTGATTATTGTTAATAATAATATCAGGAACAGTCTTTACCAAAGAAGGAACTGCAGAGAACTGTATTTGTTTTGGTGTGCTGGTTTTGGAGGGTGTTGTTTTTGTTTGTTTGTTTGCCTAGTCAAAATGTATATGGTACTCTCCAAATCCCATGGGCAAAGTGGGTGAAGACGAGAGTTTTGTTTTTAGTATCACAATGCTTAATTATAAATGAAATTGAAAGAAATTATCTCATTCAAAAATTTACCTTATTCTTTTTATAATTATCTTGTTACTGTTGAGTCCTTTCAGTTATGTTTGACTCTTTGTTGACCCCATTTGGGGCTTTCTTGGCAAAGATACTGGAGTGGTTTACTGTTTCCTTCTCCAGCTCGTTTTGCAGATGAGGAAACTGAGGCCAACAGGGTAAAGTGACTTGCTCAGGGTCACATAGCTAGTAAGTATCTGAAAACAGATTTGAACTCAGGAAGATGAGTCTTCCTGACTTCAGGTCTAGCACTCTATCCACCCTGCCACCTAGCTGCACCAATTCAATTATCTAAAATTAGCAAATATATGGGACACACACTCTCTCTCTCCCTCCCTCCCTCAGAAAATAAATCCTTGCCATCTTTGAGATTTTCTTTTATAAGGCCCCTTCCAGAACAAATAATTTATGTTTTCGAAGTTCTCCCAGCTGTGGCCTATAGAAATTTTTAGGACACTCCAGGTTTGCGTTTTTGAGTTCTAAGGTCCCTCTTCTCTCTGATATGCCTTTGTTTAAGTAATCTCCTATCTCTCTCACTCTCCTCTCCATGGCAACTTCCAGTCCTGACTTTCTTGTGTGTGCTGAAATCCTCCTCCTTTAGACAATTTCCATTCTCAGCCTCTGAACATCTCCCATTCTCTCTGATCTAGTCCCTTGCAACACTCTAGGTCCTAAGTGACCTTCCAGACTAAAATTCTGACTTCACTTTCTACACTAAATTAGAACATTTAGAGGAGGGAATAACTGCTTTGCTTGGAAATTCTGTATTCTAAATTCTTAGCCACCTCCAACCTTCCCCCCCAAATTGAGACATTCAGTGTTTTAAGGACCTCCCAAGACATGACATTTTTGGATCAAAGAAACACCTTACTATGTTCTATTAGGTTTTCTTTTTTTAGTTTTTTTGTTGACTGCATTGTTATTACAATGCACATGGATCTTATGGATATGCTGATTTTGAAACGTAGATCATGTCTCTTTTAACTCCACTTAGGTAAGACTTTGTTTTTGTGGAGAAAAATGTTCCATATTAATTAACATTAATAGTGAAATAAATAAAATTGATCCTGTAACATTTTCTTATGGATCTGATTTACCTCTGAAAACTGCCTGTTCATATCCTTTGACCATTTATCAATTGGGGAATGACTTGTATTCTTATAAATTTGACTCAGTTCTCTATATATTTAGAAATGAGGCCTTTATCACTTTAACACTAGTTGCAAAAATTCTTTCCCAGTTTTCTGCTTCCCTCCTAATCTTGGTTGCATTGGGTTTGTTTGTGCAAAATCTTTTCAATGTAATGTAATCAAAATTATCCATTTTGCACTTCATAATGTTCTCTATCTCTTGTTTGGTCAAAAATTTCTCCATTGTCCATAAATCTGACAAATATTCCCTGCTCCCCTAATTTGTTTATAGTATCGGTTTTTATACCTAGATCACGTATCCATTCTTGTGTGCTGTGTCAGGCATTGGTCTATGCCCAGTTTCTGCCACAGTGTTATCCAGTTTTCCCAGCAATTTTTGTCACAGTGAGTTCTTATCCCAGAAGCTGCAGTCCTTGGGTTTATCAAACAGTAAATTGTTATATCCATTGACCACTGTGTCTTGAGTACCTAACCTATTCCACTGGTCTACCCCTATATTTCTTAGCCAGTACCAAGTGGTTTTGATGATTGCTGATTTATAATACAATTTGAGATCTAGTAGGGCTAGGCCACCTTCTCTAGCATTTCTTTTCATTAGTTATCTTGATATTCTGGACCTTTTGTTCTTCCAGATGAATTTTGATACAATTTTTTCTAGCTCTAGAAAATAATTATCTGGTAGCTTGATTAGTATAGCACTGAATAAGAAAAGGCAAAAATTACCCTCTAGCTAGGAAATTCTGAATTCTAAGCTCTTGGCCACTTCCAACTTTCTTCTTGAAAGTTACCTGGAAATATTCCATAACATTCAGCGTTCTAAGGACCTTCCCAACCCAGACATATTTCATTCTAAGGCTGCATCCTGTTATGATCTTAAAGGTTTACTTTTTACAATTTTTTGTTTATTTGGATATTATTACAATGCACATGTACTTTGTCAATATGATATCTCTGAAGTATCAGTGTTGTCCCACTTAAATACTCTATATGGGTTTTGCTAAGAAGTTTTAATATTATCATTAATAGTAATATAAATAGCAATCTTTCTCATAGAAGGAACTGCATGGAACTGCATTTAAGTGGGCAGGTTTTTTGTCATAGGGGATTATTCTGACTAGCCAAAAAATAGATAGCATTTTCACCATATCTTTTTGCACTTGGTTCAGGATTTCTGTGAAAGTATTACCACTAGCCTAAATAGAAAATAAATTGGAAAAAAATATTAATCTCATGAAAAATGTCCTTTCTTTGTCTTTTAAAATTTAACTCAAACTGTCTAATATTTTGGCCCACTCTATGTGTATATGCACATATATGTACATGTATATACATGCGTGTGTATGTCCCACTTTATATTTTCCACTTTGGGGATCCTTCAGAGCTGATGAGCTATCTTCTCAGAGACCTACCAGTAATCACATATCATGGTGTTGAGGATACCCCTATTTCTGATATGCTGGGTTCTAATGGATCTCCTCTCTCCCATAACCCTTCTGCCAAATGTCCTCCTATTCCTCTCATTCTCTTCTCCATGATTACATGTAGGCCCGACCTGCTATGTAGTGAAATTCTCCAGTTTCTGACAATTTCCATCCTTATTCCCCATCCAATGTCTCCCACTTTCTCTGTTCTAATCCCTCTTGACACTGACATTTCAGCTTCTTACAAATTCATCCATTCAGGAATCTGGTTTTGACATTTCTTTCAAGCTCACACATTCTAGGTTATAAGTGCTCTCCCTGATCTAATATTCTGGCTTCACTTTCCTCTCCATATTAATAGTTTCATTTCATTTCATTCCTTGTGAGGAACTTGGGTATTTTAAGTTGTTGGCCATCTAAGTTTTCCCCCTCCAGTGTTACCCAGAAGCCCAAATATTTAATATTCTATAGAATTTCCAAGACATGACATTTTTGCTTCTAATGCCACACCAGCCAAGATCTAGAAAGTTTGTTTTTTATTGACTGGATTATTATTACAGCTAACTGAGGTTCCACCAATATGCTGATTTTGAAACATAAGGTTTATCCCTTATAAGTACTCTTTATGTAACACCTTTTTAATGGCTAAAAAGGTTCTATATTCATTATCATTCATAGTGTTATTAATACATGTCTGAAAAAAAAGAAGGAACTGCATGTAACTGCATTTGTTTCAGTGGACCAGTGTCTTAGGGATTTTTGTTTTTTAGCTAACCAAAAAATAGTCCTTTTACCACACACTGACAGATTGAGAATGTAAGTTATTGATAGTTTTTAAAGCTTCACAAGTGTTTGATATAAAGTGGAAATATACGACTGAGCTCATACAAAAATCTACCTTCTTTTTTAAAAAAAACTACTTAGGATTGGCCACTATTTTGGCTTACTAATAATATATATATATATATATATATATGTATATATATGAAAATAATCCTTGCCATCATGAACCCCTCCTCAAACCCTTTTGAACCCTCAAGACCTGATTGACCAATCAGGAAAGACATTTTGGTCCACTCTGAGCTTAGCCTACCAAAATGCTTTGTGTGTTCTGGCATAACACACATGCTTTGCTTTGCTCTCTGGGTGAACTCAAAATGTTCCTTCCTGTGTCACCAACTACAAGGCCGGATGAAGCTGACCAGGAGCATTCTTCTGTTTATGACTACTAAGGACAGACACTATGTTGAATAATGGAACTTTTCTTATCTTGGTATTTTATGGACATATGCTGTGTTATATTGTATCATGTCATGTTAATGATAGAAGAAAAAAAGATATCCTGGATCTATAATTTCAACTGGCACTTTAACACTTCTATCTTACTGTATTTACAACCCATCTAATTAGGAAAATTCCTTCCTAATGTTATGGTTAAACACGTATGGAGACTATAACTTTAGGTGACACAGACATCCTAAGTTGGGATTGCTCTAAGTGTATAAAAGGTCTTCCTCAATTTGCTTATCTCTGAGTCAGAATTATTTTCTGGCTCCCATGTATACATGTATTCTGCTAGCTTAAGGGAGTACACAATGTATAAATATATCACCCAGTTTGTTTGCCTCTTTTAACCAAACTTCCAGGTTAGTACCATATATATGACATTCTCCACCTTAAGGCCCCTTCAAGAGCAGAAGATTTATGTTCTCAGAGCCTTCTTAGCAAGAACACATGGAAGTATCCATCCAGATCTGACCTTTTCTGTTCTGAGAGTTCTTCTTGATCTGATAGCCCTTGTTCTAGGTGCTCTTCTAAGTCTTTCATTCTCTTCTCCATGGCTACTCCCAAGGCTGACATTCTGTGTGCTAAAATTCTCCCGATTCTGACAATTTCCATTTTCAGGCCCTGAAACATCCCCTACTGTTTGTCTAGTCCTCCCAACCCTGACATTTCAGCTTCTACAACTTCATCCTGCTCCTGATTCTGGACAAGAAATTTCCTTCAAGCTCAGGCATCCTAGGTTCTACGTGATTTCCCCAATCTAGTATAACAGCCTCACTTTCCAATTTAAACTGGGACATTCAGTATTCTGAGCTCTCAGCAGCCTCCAGCTGTGCCCCTTGAATGACACCTGGAAGGCTGGACATCCAGTATTCTAAGGACCTTCCCAGCTCTGACGTTTTTGGTTCTGACACAAGGACCAGACCCTTTTGTGATTTAATTTTTTTTTCAGTTGTTGGGATTATTATTAAAATGCACATGTAATTAGTGACATAATAATTACAACTTACTGATGTAATGATTCCAGAACATAAGTCTTCTGCCTTCTGAGTCCTAGGCACATAACACCTTGTTTTGTGGTCAAAAATACTCTCTATTTCTTATCAACAATAGTAATATACCTAGAGGCCTTTATCATTAATAATCACATCAGTAACATTTTTTGGCAAAGAAGGAGCAACAGGGAAATGCATTGGTTTTGGTGTGCACCAATAATTGCAGTGCTAAGAAACCTCCAACTTCCTCCCTGGAATGGTAACCTGGAAGGACAGACATTTAGTGTTTCAAGGATCTTCCAACATACAACACATCCCTGTGAACTATAAGTTATTTTTTCTACTGTTTTATTTGTGGGATTATTGTTCAAATGTACATATATCAGGCATTCAGTGCTCTAAAGACCTTTCAAGACATGGTATTTGGGGCTCTGAAGAAACACCCTTTGATTTATGAGGTATTTTTAAAAGTTTTTTTTTATTGGATTATTATTACAGGAAAGACTTAGCTACTAGCTAGGAAATCTACATTCTAAGCTCTCAGACACCTTCAACATTCCCCCTCTTTAAAGGTACCTGGAACTCCATTATAACATTCAGTGTTCAAAGGACATTCCTAGCTCTGGCATTTTGTTCAAAGGCCACAACCTGCATGATCGAGAAGGTATTTTCTTCTTCTTAATTTTTAATTTGCTTGGATGTTATTACAATACTTGTGTCTTGCCAATATAATGATTTCAAAATATAGTGTCCCTGTGAAATCCTCAGTATGTAATACCTTGCTTATTAAAAAAAAACAACCTCTTTATTGATTATCACTAATAGTCATATTGCTGGGTACTGGGATGAGTCAGAAAGACCTAAGTTCAAATCCAGTTTCAGATACTTACTAGTGGCATGACCCTGGGCAAATCACTTAACCATGTTTGACTCAGTTTCTCATTTATAAAATGAGCTACAGAAGGAAATAGCAAACCACTCCATTATCTCTGCCAAGAAAACCCCCAAAAGGGTCACAAAGTATCAGGCATGACTGAAATGACTGAACAACAAAAACCAGTCCATTCAATAGCAGTCTTTACTACAAAAGAAAATGTGTAGAATTGCATCAGTTTAGGTATGCAGGTTTGGGGACTTTACTAGGTGTTTTTGGCTGGCCAAAAAAATGTTTATATTATTTTCCACTTAAAGGCTCCTTACAGAGCAGATGATTTATGTCCTCTGAGCTCTGATAGCTATCACATAATGGTAATTTTTGTGACCCTCCATGATCTGACCTTTTATGTTCCATGAGTTACACCTCTGATACAACTTCTAAGTGCTCTCTGATGTCTCTCATTCTCTTCTCCCTGGCTGCACATAAGCCTGATTGATATTCTCTGTGTTAAAACTCTACTACCTTTGACAATACTCCTTCTCAGCCCTTCAGCATCTCCAACTCTCTGTTTTAGTCATCCCCAACACAACAATCCACCTTATATAGTTTTATCTGGTTCAAGATTCAAGATTTTAAATTTCCTTCAAGTCCAGACATCCTAGGTCCTAAGTGCCCTCCTTAATCTAAAACTCTAGCTTCATTTTCCAATACAAATTGGGATGTACAGAGGAGGGACACTTAATTACTAACTAGGCAATTCTGCACTCTAAACTCTCAGCCACCTCCAACAATCTTCCTTCAAAGGTACCTGGAAGTACTCTGCAACATTCAGTGACTGAAGGACCTTAGCTTGTACTTAAAGGGACTTAGCTGGGATATTCTGTATTCTAAGCTCTCAGCCACCTTCAACTTTTTCCATTTAATCGTATCTGGATGGCCAGACATTCAATATTCTAAGGACCTTCCAAGTTATTATATTTCTGGTACTAAGGCCAGACCCTCTTGTAATCTATGTGTTTTTTTTCGGTTTTTTAAAAATTTATTGAATTATTATTATAATGCACATATACATGTCTTACTGTTATAAGGATTTTGAAAGACAAGTCTTCCCCCTCCTCTATTTATAACCCCTTGTTTTCATGGTCAAAATACTCAATATTCATTATTGTTAATAGTAATATCAATAGCAATCTTTATCAAAAAAGGAAATGAATAGAATTGCATTTGTTTCAGTGAGCAGGTGTTTTAGGTTTTTAAGGCCAGAAAATCTACAGTATTTTCATCGTCCATTTTGGCTCTGTGGTTGAGGAATGTCACGTTTTCTTTTTAAACCATCCCTGGGCTGACGTAAATTAAATTAGAATAGATTATTTATGTCATACGAAGAAAAATCTACTTTCCTCTTTTTCTTTCCATTAACTGGAACTGGCCATCTATTATGGAATATATATAAACATAAATCCTGGCCATTTATGAGATATTCCATTCTATGGCCACTTCCAGAGAGATGAATTTTTTTCCTTCAAAGCCTTCCCAGTTATTTCAATATGATGGTTTTTAGGACACTCCAAGTTTTGACTTTTTGTGTCCTAAGGGCTCTCTGTGCTCTGGTACCACTTCTGCCAAGTGCTCTCTGAACTCTCTAATTTCTTCACGTCTACTCCAAAGATTCTCATTCTTTGTGCTAAAATTCTCTGGTTTCTGACAATTTCCATTCTCGGCCCCTGAACATCTCCCACTCTATTCTAGCCTCTCATAGTTTTGAACTTGTAGCTCATTTCAGGTTAAGTTTCTCTATTAAAAATTTCCTTTAAGCTCAGATGTTCTAGGTTCTTTTATGGGTTAGGGAACCTGTGGCCTTAAGGCCACATGTGACTCTCTAGGTCCTCAAGTGCAGCCCTTTGACTAAATCCTAACTTCAGATACTCTAGGTTCTTTCAGGGGTGGGCCTTAAGGCCACAGGTTCCCCACCCCTGTATCTAAGTCCTTTCCCCAAACTGATTTTCTGGATTAATTTACATTGCACATTGGGCCATTCAAAGGTGTGACTTAGCTCCTAGCTAGGAAACTCTACATTCCAAGCTCTCATAAATCTACATTTCCCAGTGAAAGGTAACTGGAAGTACTTAATCATACACTGTTCTAAGGGACTGACCAACCCTGACATATTTTCGTTGGAAAGGTATTATAACCTGCTATGGTTTAAAGGTTTTGCTTTTTTTTTTTTTTCAAATTTTTATTTGTATAGTGCACTGCACAAGTGTCTCACTAACATTTCCAGATAATGTGTTATGTCCCTTTGAAATACTCTGTAAGGAACTCTATGTTTACTTGCCAAACAGTCTATATTGATGATCATTCATTGAAATAACAATAGCAGTCTTTACCACAAAAGGCTCTACATGGAATTGCATTTATTTCTGGTTAAGGGTTTGTTTTTTTTTCTGGAGTTTTCTGGCTAGTCATTAAATAGACATCACTTTCACCTTTCTCTTTTGGCCATGTTGCCCAGGATGTGAGATTACCTGTTAACAGTGTATTTGGGGTAACAGTGAATTTAAAAGGAAAAAACCGGGCTAATTGCACAGGAAAATATATTCTCTTTTTGATTTCTTAATTAAATTCAAACTGGCATATTTTGGCCCACTAAGAATATATAACAGAATTAAACCATCTAATTTATGGTATTATTGATTCTGAGGACCCTCCAGTGCCAATAATTTATCATTTCAGAGACCTGCCAGCAATCTCATGCCATGGTATTGAGGACACTCCTATGTCTGATATACTGAGTTATATCCCTCTGATATCCCTTTTTTTAAGTGCTCTCCTGAATCTCTCATTCTCTTCTCCACAGCTACTCCCAGGCCTGATATTCTGTTGCTAAAATCCCACTGTATCTGACAATTTCCATTCTTGGCATCTGAACGTCTCCTACCCTGTTACTTCTAATCCCTGGAATTCTGACATTCTAATTTCTAAAGCCTCATTCGGGCTCACCTAAACAAGGTTCTAAATGTCTACCCTGATCTGAAAATTCTGGCTTCATTTCCATTCCAAATTGAGACATTCTGAGTAGGGACTTATCCCCCTAGGAGGAAATTCTATATTGTAAGTTCTTGGCTACCTCCATTCCCAACTGAAAGACACCTGGAAAGTCTCTATTAACATGAGGTCAAGGGTGGGGTCGAAGGTATGGCCTTCTAGGTCCTCAAGTGCAGCCCTTTGACTGAGTCCAAATTTTACAGAACAAATCGTTTTATTAAGGGGATTTGTTCTGTGAAGTTTGGATTCAGTCAAAGGGCTGCACTTGAGGACCTAGAAGGCCACATGTGGCCTCAAGGCCACAGACTCCCCACCCCTGCACTGGGCTAATCTGTATTATATTGCAATAAAATATTAATCTCATTTGAAGAATCTACTTACTTCCTTCTCATGTTTTTATTAACAAAAACTGGCCAATATTTTGGGGCACTAAAATATGTATGTTAAAACAAATCCTTGCCATTTAGGATATTTTTCATTCTAAGGACTCTTCCTGAGAAGGTGACTTATGTTCTCAGAACCCTCACAGTTATAACATCTGGTAGTTTTACGATATTCCAAGATCTGACCTTTTGTGTTCTAAGAGATCTCATTGATCTAAAAATGCTTATTCTAAAGGTCTTCCTACATCTTTCTATTGCTCATAGCAGCTCCCAGGCCTGATATTCTGTGTGCCAAAATCCACCTGCTTCTGACATTTCCCAGTCCTAGCCTCTCCACATCTCCCACTCTCTCTGTTCTCATCCCTCCCAACATTGACATTCCAACTTCTAAAGCCTCATTCATCTCTGGATTCAGGGGCTGATATTTCCTTCATCCTCATAAATTCTAGGTTCTAAGCACTTTCCCTGTTTTAATATTCTGTCCTTGCTATCTACTATAAACTGTGACACTGAAGTGAGATTTGCCTCCTAGTTAGGAAATTCTATATCCAAACCTGTGAGCCACCTCCAACTTTCCCATCTGAATGATGCCTGGAAGCCCAGCCATCCAGTGTTCTAATGAACTTCCTAGATATGGCCTCTTTGTATCTAAAACAAACAAACAAAAAACCTCCTTTGATTGATGTTTTTAAAATTGAATTCTTATTACAGTGAACATGGTTCTGACTGATAGAATGATTTTCCATAAGTTATGTCCTTTGTAAGTCCACAGAATGAAACACCTTGCTATTTTGTCCAAAATACTCCATATACATTATCGTTAAGAGTAATGTCCTATGGGAATGGGAGGATAAGGGAGGGATCCTTAGAAGAGGGTAGGCAAGTAACAGGAGGGCATCTGTTGGGGGTGGAAGCTCAATTCCATGTGGACAGTCTCGGGCGGGTAAAGGTGGGAACTTCTAAATCTTAGAGTTCTCATGAGGCCCCCCAGAAAACAGCAGGGAATCGAGGAGTGAGACCGAGCTATCTCGTGTATTTCCGCCTCTTCCCGTGAGAAACGTGATGGGAGGAGCATCCCCGCCCTCGAGACTGACCCGGATCTGGGCACACCTATTGTTATCTAACAGGCACGGTATTCAGGTGCAAACTACGCGGCCGGAGAGCTTAATTAGGGTCAGGAAAGCCTGAAGGTGCTCTTAGCGCGGGAGGGGCCCTTACAGGACAGAAGGCGCCTCTTCCCTTTTCCTCTCTTCGCTCTCCCTTCCCCCTCTCTCCCCACTTCCACTTCTGCTTCCAATCTCTCACTGTAAGATCTTTGCCTCCTTGGGAGATTTCTCTCTCCCTCCTAAGGAAGAGCTCCCCCTGCACATGTAACCAGGACCCTGAATAAAGCCTAACCCTTGTTCGATTCCGGAAAGTCTCTTCTCTCATACGTTTATCCGGTTTGGCCAACCGAAGACCTGGGACAGGTAAGGTAAGACTCGGGTAGCCCTCAGGCCTCTAGGCCTGGCAGGCATCACCACTTGGCTAATACATATTAAACTAGAATAAACTGGCAATCTCATATAAGAATCTATCCTCTTTTTAAATTATTTAGAAACAGCCACTATCTGGGACCACTGGGAATAGA
This sequence comes from Notamacropus eugenii, assembly GCF_028372415.1. NCBI lineage: Eukaryota > Metazoa > Chordata > Mammalia > Diprotodontia > Macropodidae > Notamacropus > Notamacropus eugenii. Next base: position 24,945,444 of record NC_092879.1, on the reverse strand, counting down.
TAGGAAAATAAATCCTTGCCATTTGAAACATTTTCCATTCTATGCTTCCTTCTGAAACAAATGATTTATATTTTAAGAGCCTTCCCAACTATCAAATACGGTGGTTTTTATGACACTCCAAAACATGATCATTGGTGTTCTAAAAGCTCTCTTTGCTTTGATAGCCCCTCTTTCAAATGCTCATGTAACTCTGTCATTCTCGTTTCCATGACTACTCCCAGGCCTGATATCCTGGGTGCTAAAATTCTGCAGCTACTAACAATTCCCATTCTCAGCCTCTGATCATCTCCCACCTTCTGTGTTCCAGTCCCTCCCAACACTGACATTTCAGCTTGTACAGCGTCATAAGATTCCAAATTTCTTTCCAGTTTCGATATTACAGGTTCTAAGTGCCCTCCCTGATCCAGTACTCTGGCCTCGCTTTCCACTGTTAATTGGGACAGTCAGAGGCCAGACCTAACTCCTAGCCAGAAAAATCTGTGTTCTAAGCTCCAGGCTACCTCCAACATTGACAGGCACCTGAAAACCTCTAATATTTGATAGTTTGGGATCTAAAGGAATACTCTCCAATCATCTATAAGGTTTTAAAAAGTTTCTTAATGGTTTATTATCATAATGCACAAGTCTTAATGATATGATGATTTCACAGTGTCGTCCTTTATAAGTCATCAGAACATACCTTGTTTTTGAGGGCTTCATGTTCATCATCATTACTAGTAATATCAACAATAAGGAAGGAACTACAGGGAATTTCATTTGTTTCAGTGGGCAGGTTTTGGGGGTTTCACTTCTAGTTATGTCGGTGAGGAGGTAAGGTCTTTTTAAAGCTTTATCATTGTGTAATATTAACTAACTTGGAATAAATTACCAATATCATAGGAAAAATTTAAATTCTTCCTGTTTTTAAATTTACCTACAACTGGTCATGGCTGAGTAGCCATGAAAAGAAATCTTTTTCATTTCTGATATTTTCTATTCTAAGACCCTTTCCAGAACAGAGGATTTATATTCTCAGAGCCCTCCCATTTATGGCCCCAGGAAGTTTATAGGATGCTTCAAGTTTGACTCTTCTTGTTTTAAGAGTGTTCCTTGATCTGATATCCCTTTTTCTAAACACTCTGACAAATCTCTCATTCTCTTCTCCATGGCTATTCTCAGGCCTGTTGTTCTCTGTATTAAAATCCTCCCAGTTCTCACAACTTCCATTCTCCCCCTATGAATATTTCTGACTGTCTCTGTTCTAGACTCTCCCAACACTAACAGTTCAGATTCTATAGCCTCATCTAGCTCCAGGTTTGTTATTAGAAATTTCTGTCAAGATCAGCTATTCTAGGTTCTAGATGCCCTCCCAAATCATTTATTTCAGCTTCATTTTCCACTCCAAATGGGCACATTCAGAGACAAGACTTACCGCTTACCTGGAAAATTTGGTATTCCTTGCTCACAGCCACCTTCAATTCTCCCCCTTGAATGGTCCTTGGAATGCCAGGCATTCAGTGTTCTAAGGACTTTCCCAGCTCTGACCTTTTTGGTTCTAAGACCACACCCTCCTGTGATCCATAAGGGTTTGGTTTTTTTTTTTTCAGTTTTTCACTAAGTGGATTGTTATCACAATGCACATATCTCTTAATGCAATAATGTCTTCAAAACATAAGGTTTCTCCTTTATGAGTTTTCAGTTTTGAACACCTTGTTTTTTGGGCAAAAATATTCAATATTCATTATCAATTAAAAGTAATATCAATAGCAGTCTTGACCAAAGCAAGACTGAAGGGAATTGCATTTGTTTTGGTGTGCAAGAATTTGGGTTAGTTTGCTTTTTTTGACTAGTCAAAAAAGTCAGTATTTTCACCATACCTTTGTGGCTGTGAGGGTGATAGTGTGAGACTTTTTTCAAAAGCATCATGACTGGATTAATATATTATTCCAATTATATACATATTTATATATATGTATATATATCATGACTGGATTAATAAATTATTCTAAACATCTACATTCTTGTTTTTAAAATTATTTTGGACTGGCTAATATTCTGGCACACTAAGAATATGTATGGATATAAATCCTTTCTATTTATGAGATTTTCTTTTCTAAGGCCCCTTTCAAAGCAGCTGATTTCTGTTCTCAACACCCTCCCAGCTATTATGGGCTGTGGTTTTTAGGACACTGAGATCTAGCCTTTTGTGTTCTCCTTGCTCTGCTATTCCTATTCTAAGTACTTTTTCCCCTCTCTGATTCTCATCTCCATGGCAACTCCCAAACCTGAACCACTCCTGCTTCGGCCAATTTCCCTTCTCAGCCCTTCAGAAGCCTCCCACTCTCTGTGCTCTGGTCCCTCCCAGCATGGACAATGGTGCCTCTACAGCTTCCTCCTCCTCTGGATTCTAGGTTCTAATCATCCTCCCTACTTTTAATATTCTGGCCTCACTGTCCACTCCAGATTGGGACAGTTAGAATCCTACCTACTAGCTAGGAAATTCTGACTCACCAGCCCAGACATTCAGTGTTCTAAGGACCTTCCAAGACCTTCACATTTGAGCCTATGGTCAATTTGAAGCCTAAGGCTTCAACAAAGTGTAATATAAATTAAATCAAAATAAATGAATGAGCCTAAATGACGAATGGACCTTCTTATTATTTAATTTAGTAAGAATTATAGTTGTTGTTGTTTGGTCATTTCAGTTGTGTCAGACTCTTTGTGACCTAATTTGGGGTTTTCTTGGCAAAGATACTGGAGTGGTTTGTCATTTCCTTTTCCAACTCATTTTATAGATGAGGAAACTGAGGCAAGCAGAGTGACTTGCCCAGGGTCACACAACTAGTCAGTGTCTGAGACCAGATTTGAATTCATGAAGGCTAGTCTTCTTGCCTGACTCCACACCAAGTATTCTACCCACTGTAGCGTCACCATGCTAGCCCACTAAGAGTATATGAGAAAACAAATCCTTGCCATTTAGGATGTTTTCCATCCTAAGGCCCCTCCAGAGCACATGATTTATGTTTTCAGAGCCCTCTCAGATGCACATGGACATTTTTAGGGCACTCCTGACCTTGCATTGTTTCTACCTGATCTGAGCGACAATACTTTCCTAAATCCTTCTTCTCCAAGGCCACTCCCAGACCTGACATTTTATGTACAAAATACTCATTTTTTGACATTTGCCGTTATCAGACTCTGAATATCTGCACTCTCCCTCTGTCCTAGTCTCTCCTGACACTGACATTCCAGCTCCTACAACCTCATCCAGCACCAGATTCTGGGTTTGGAAATATCTGTCTCCCTTGAATGGTACCTGGAAACAGAGAAATTCAGTGTTCTAAGGACCCGGCATTCTGCTTTTAAAGCTCATATCATCCTATGATATATATAATTGTTATTTCTGACTTTTTAATAGGCTATTATTACAATGCATATAGGTCTTACTTATATAAAGACTTTGAAATATAAGTTTGTCCCTTATGAGGCCTCCAGGCATAACATCTTGTTTTGTGGGCCAGAAATACTTTCTATTTATTATCAGTAGTAGTAATTTCAATAGCAGTCTTTACTTACTCAAGAAAGAACTGTGTAGAATTAAATGTTTAAAAAAATGCTGCCTGTGTTTTAGGTTTTTTTTTTAGCTAGTCAAAAAATAAAAATAGTACTTTCTCCAAACACTTTCTGGCTATGTGATTGAGGACCAAAGATTTTTTAAAAAGCTCTGTCACTGTGTCATATAAATTAAATTGGAATGAATGACTGATATTGGAAAAATCTAAATTTTTCTTGTTTTTTAATTTACCTGGAACTGGCTAATATCTTGGCTCACACCAAATACACATGAAAGTATATAAGAATATACATTAAGAATATATATGAAAATAAATCAGTATTATTTAGCACGTATGGATAATTATGTCAAAATTTGGTCACCAGAATTTCATCAGCACTGTAAGTCAATTTCATGACAGCATGCTTGCCTGGATTCTGGATAATGGACAATGTTCTCACACTTTCCCAGTCACTAATTGAGTGAAACAAGGCTGTGCACTTGCTCTCATGCTTTTTAGCATGATGTTTTCAGCCATGATGTCAAATGCCTTCAATGAAGATGAACATGGCATCAAGGTCAGCTACTGCACTGATGGTAAATTAACTTTTAGAAGGCTACAAGCCAAGACTAAAGTGGAGGGACTGGTGGTGCATGATTTTTTGTTTGCAGATGACTGGGCCCTCAATGTAACTTCTAAAGCTGAGAGGCAACAAAGTATGGATCAATTCTTTGCTGCTTATGCTAATTTTCACCTAACAATTAACACCAAGAAAATACAGGTACTCTACCAGCCACCACCACAACATTCATACGTGGAACCATCATTACAGCAAATGGAGAATGCTGTGGATAAGTTCACTTACCTTAGCCATATACTTTCCAGGGATGGTACACATTGACAATGAGGTTGACGCATGCATTGCCAGAGCTAGCTCAGTGTTTGGGAGGCTCCGAAGCAAAGCATGGAAGAGAAGAGGTATTAGATTGCCTACCAAACTGAAGGTCCACAGGACCATTGTGCTGACCTCATCGTATGCCTGTGAAACCTGTGCCATGCCAGGAATTGCTTCCATTTGAATTGTTTTAGGAAGATACTGAAGATCACCTGGCAGGATAGGGTATCAGACACTGAGGTCCTTTTATGAATTTTGAATTAAACTGCCAAGTATTTAAACTGTACTGCAGAAAGCACAACTCTGATGAGTTGGCCATGTTGTTTGAACGACAAACATATGTTTGCCTAAAAGACCATTTTAAAGAGAACTCACAAAGGGCAAGTGTTCACATGGAGGTCAGAACAAGCAATATAAGGACACTCTCAAGGTCTCTCTTAAGAACTTGGGAATTGATTGTGTGACATGGGAGACACTGGCACAGGACTGCTCAGCATAGTGTGCCCCCATCAGAGAAGTTACTGTGCCCTATGAGCAAAGCAGAATTGAAGCAGCTCAAAAGAAATGTGAAATTCACAAATTTAGAGGATCCACCTGAAATGTTTACATGGACTATTTGTGCTTGACCTGTGGTACAGCATTCTGAGCTCATCTTGGTCTGATCAGCCACAGCTGGATGCATTGGAATTTGACTCTAACATACTGATGTCATTCCGGACCTCTTGAAGAACAAAGGACAATAACCATTTTCCTTCCAGAAGAGATAATGTATGTTTTCTGAGCCCTTCCTGCTGTGGTATATGGAAGTTTTTATGATGCTTCAGGTTTGTCCTTTGGGGTTCTCTTCTCTCTGATATCCCTTCTTCTAAGGGTTTTTCTCACTCTCTCTTTCTCTTCTCTATGGCAACTCCCAAGCCTGACATTTGGCATGCTGAAATCCTCCTACTTCTGATATTTCTCATTCTCAGCCTCCAAATATCTCCCACTCTCTCTCTCTGCTCTATTCCCTCCCAACACTGACATTTCAGCTTCTCCAGCCTCATCCATTTAGGATTCTGCATTCAGTATTTCCTTCAAGCACAGACATTCTACATTCTTAGTACCCTTCCAGATCTCAAATTCTGGTTTTACTTGCCACTCTAAATTGGAACAATTAGATGTGGGAATAACTGCCTAGCTTGGAAATTCTTTATTCTATGCTCTCAGCCATCTCCAAATTTGCCCCTGATGTGGTTATCCAGAAGTTGAAACATTCAGTTTTCTAAGACCCTCCAAGATACGATATTTTTGGATCTAAAGAAACACCATACTAGGATGTGAGTTACAAATTGTGGAGAAAACTACTCTATATCAACTATCATGACTAAATATCAATAGCAAATCATTACCACAGAAATGTAAGGTATTTTGTTTCTTCCAGTGTGCTGTCATTCTGTGTTGGTGGCCTTTTTTTTAGCTACCCAAAAAGTAATCAATACTTCCACTTTTTGTTAAGTGTGGTTGAGAATGTGAGTTTTGTTAAAGCATAATCATTAGATTAATCTATAATATATTGCAGTAAATAACAAATCTCATAGAAAAAGCTTATCATTGTTGTTGCTGCTGTTGAGTCATTTTTTCAGTTGTATCGATTCTTTGTGACCTTATTGGAGCTTTCTTGGCAAAGGCACTGGAGTGGTTTGCCATTTCCTTCTCCAGCTCATTTTACAGATGAAGAAAGTCAGGTAAATAGGGTGAAGTGACTTGCCCAGGGTCACACAGCTAGGAAGTGTCTGAGGTTAGAATGAATCTAGGACGATGAGTCTTCCTGACTTCAGGCCTGGCACTCTATTCCAGTTTGCCACCTAATTACCTCAAGGAAAAATCTACTTCTTATTTTTTTAAATTAACTAAAACTGGCTAGTATTTTCAGCACTAAGAATATATTTTAAATAAATTGTTGCCATTTATGGTCTTTTCCATTTGAAGCTCCTTTCAGTATTTATAATTTATGTTCTCAGACCCCTCATTCTCCTCATGTGATATTTTTTTAGACACTCTAAGTTCTGACCTTTTGTGTTCTAAGGTCTCTGGCTCTCTCTCTGCTATCCCTTCTTCTAAGAGCTCTTCTCCTTCTCCCATTCTCTTTTCCATGCTTACTCCCAGGTCTGACATTCTATGGGCCAAAATCCCACTGTTTCTGTCAATTTACAGCCTCAACTTCTGAATTTCTCCCACCTTTTCACATCTAAAATCCTTCCTACTCAGATATTGGAGGTTCTCAGGCCTTGTCCAGCTTAGGATTCTGCACTAGATCTTTCCCTCGAGCACAGACATTCTATGTTTTAAGTGTTTTTCCAGATCAGATATTGGCTAGTAATAGTATTAGTTATACTCCTATTACTGGCTGCTCTGTCTAATCCACCTTCAGACATTCAGAGCCTCAACCTCCATCCTACTTAGGAGAGTCTGTATTCTAAGTTCCCTGCCATCAGCCATATTCTTCTCTGAAAATCATCTGGAAGCCCCAACATGCCAGCATCTAAGAACGCTTCCAGACCTGGCCTTCTCCTTATTAAGGCCACAACCTCCTCCAACCCACAAGGGTTTATTCTTTTCAGTTTTTCAATTCTATTGATTGCAGTATAGTTCACTTGTGACTGATTATTACAATGATTTCAAAGCAGAATCATTTTTCTTTTATTCTCATGGACTTAACACCTAATTGTTGTCCAAAAGTCTTCCACAATCATTTCAATGAAGAGGAATACCAGTACTTCTCTTACCTGTTGAAGGGACTACAGGGTAATATAAGTGCTTTCTCTCTTTCCTCCTTGTTGATGTAGGTACTGTCCTTGCACCCTGACCCTTTGTCTGGGTCTTTGAAGACCTGGGTTTGCATTCAAAGCATCAACACTGTCTACTGATATCTGAAATCTAAATAATATGGAGATGAATGTTTCATCTCTTCTCAAAAATACACTTTATTCTAGTTTTTTAAATTACTTAGTCCTTCTCAGTAATCTAACTCAATGAACACATAACCCAGAGAACTCCTTGGCAGAGATAATATTTTATGTACCAGAGCTGATGATTAATATCTCCTGGCACCGCCAGCTCTGCCATTCTCTGCCTTTAAGTCCCCTCGGACTTCTGACATTCTGTGTTCTGATTGCTTTCCTGATTCTAATGTCCCTTCTTCAAGGCTCTCCAGGTTTTGCCAATCTCTGCTCTATGGATCCACCCAGTTCTGACCTTCTCTCTCCTGGGCTGCCATTATATCTGGGAATCTCTATTCTCAGCCTCTGGACATCTCTCACATGCTATTTTCAAAAATCTCTCCCAGAGCTGTTAGTACAGGCTCATATCATGTGATCCTTGATTTTCAAAGTACCCAAACCTTTGCCAATCCCTGTTCTAAGGGACCTCTCAGTTCTGCTATTCTGACTTCTAGGTACGATCCATGTTCTGACATTCAGAACCCACCCTGTTAGACCACCTCTTGAATGCGATGCTTTAGGAACCTCTTTTGACATTTTTGTTCTAAGGCCTCATCCTGCTATGGACTAATGGCTCCCCTCCCCACCTTTGTAAATAACAATACACATATGTCTTATGAATATAATGATATAAGAGCACAGTTGATATCTCTTCTAAACCTATGTTCATGGCAACCTGTTTTTTTTTTTTCAAAAAAACATACAGCATTCATTATCCTTATTAGTAATATAAACAGCAGTCCTTATGAAGTAAGAAATTGTATGAAATTACATTGTTGTCGATGTGTTTGGGGGTTTTTTTTGATAGTCACAAAATAAACAAGTATTTTTAACATACCCTTTTAGTTGTGTGGTTGAGGATATAAGATATTTTTCTTAAAGCATCACCACTAGCTTAGCCTATATTAAATTGCAATAAACTATTAAGTCTCTTATGAAAAATCTAATTTCTTATTTTTTTAAATTAAAGAGAATTGGCCAAAATTTTGGCCCACTAAGAAAATATATTAAATTAATTCCTTGACACTTAGGATATTTTAGCCTGTGAGGCCCCTTCCAGGGCAGTTGATTTATGTTCTCAGAGCCCTCCCAGCTATCCCATAGGGTCATTTTTAGGACATCCCAGATCTGATATTTTGTGTTCTAAGGGCTCTCCTCTCTCTGATAGCCTTCAAAGTACTTGCCTACCTTTTTCATTCTCTTCTCCATGGCATCCTTGAAGCCTTACATTATGTGTGGTATAATTATACTACTCCTGACAATTTACATTCTCAGCCTCTGACTTTTCTCACTCCTTGTTCTAGTCACTCCCAACACTGACATTCCGGCTTTTATATCATCATCCAGCTCAGAATTCTGGACTGGAAATTTCCTTCAAGCTCAGTGTAAGGACAAGTAAAGTAGGATCTTTTGCTGTTTTTGTTTTAGTATAAAGTGCCTCTGATTGAATAATGTGATTAAAGAAGATCTTTCCCACCCACTAATGGGCCTGGGAAGATTTGTCAGAAGGCCCACACCTTTTGTTAATGAGGTACTGGTTCTCAAAGGTTGTGATGCCCTCTGGCTCCAAAAAGTGTATAAAGACTCTGAGGTGCAGTTTTACTTTTGAGCTTAGTTTTTAGAGGAAGCTTTGTGTGCAAGATGAGACTCTGGAAAGCCGCTAAGCAGCAACCGTCCCCCCCCCCCCCCCCCCCCCCCCCCCGTCCCCCCCGTCCCCCTTTGAAAACCCAGATGTTGGTGCTTCCCTCTCTGGTAACTATGTATGTATGGTTAGGCAGTTGCATCTGTTTGTTGAATTGTGATGTATGTATTGCTTACTGTCAGACAGTTTGGAAGCACTGTCTGTTGATTTAGGTTTCTTTGTATTTTCTCTGAAGTTCAGGGTGCTGAGGTTTTCCCCTAAACTAAGTAAATGATACATTCACTTGATTAAAGTGACTGCTGACCCCTCAAAGGTTGCCTTTCCTTTTATAAATGCAGATCTAAGAACCTGTGATAGCAGACCGCCCTCTGTATGTCGGAGTACTTACTGATACACTTAGACATTCTAAGTTTTAATTAATCTTACTATTCTGGCTTCATGGTCCATTCCAAATTGGGGCACTTAGAAGAGAGACTTCTCCGATAGGAAATTCTGTATTCAAAGCTCTTACAGACCTCTACCAATTTTCCCTCTTGGAAGATACTTGGAAGTACTACATAACATTCACTGATGGAAGAACTTCTTACCTCTGAAATTTTTGTTTCTGAGTCCTCAATCTTCCAGATTTTGTAACTCCCTCCATTTTTTATTTATGAGATTATTACAATGCACATGTGCCTAACTGATATACTGATTTCCAAATATAAATTATGCCTTGTATAAGTCCTCTTTATTTAACACTTTGCTTTTATGGCCAAAAAACCCTACATTCATTATGTTTAATAGTAATAACAATGGCAGTAATGGGGTTCAGACTCTGGGAACTTCCTTGAGCTCCCCTGGAATTTCCTCACTTAACCTGGCTTTTCATACTCAAATTGAGCTCTCTTTGCTTCTCCTCACAGAATCTGGCCTTTCATACACAAATCTGTGATCACTGTCTGTTATCCCTTGATTGCCCTACCTGCTTCCCACCTAGGTGTCTGATGTTTGTTGATTCTCCTCAAGACCCTTCCTAAACCCCTCCTCCCATCACCCTGGACTACCAGACTACCCCCCCCCCCCCCCCAGATCCTTTCTATACTCTTTTCTGTATTTAAGTCCTACCTTGCCTCCATGAAGGTGCTCAGATGCAATCCAGCTCAGACTCTGTCTAGCTGGGATTGTGTCTGGCCCGCTTGTAAATACAAGCATTACAAAAGCTTAGGCTCCTTAAGAGGCAACCCAATTAGGCGAATCCTTAATAAACTTTGTTTTCTTTGGCTTTAAGAAGGCTTGAGTCGAATTCATTCGAGCATGACCCGGACTGTCAGTATTTTGGGGTCCACCATCACCCCTCAACCTCATCAGCAGTCTTTATCAAAGAAGAAATTGCATTTGTTTCAACATGCAGGTTTTGGGAGATTTGTGTTGTTGCTTTTTGGCTTACCAAAAACTAGTCAGCATTTGTATCATTCTTTGTTGGCTGTGTAATGAGGATGAGATTTTTTTTTTAAGCTTTGCAGCTGTGTGATATAAATTAAATTGAAATGATTGATCTCATACCAAAAAAGGTATCTTCTTTTTCTTCCTCTTTTTAAAAAAAATTAATTAAATTTGGCCAAGATTATGGCTCATTAAGAATATGAATGAAAATAAATCCTTGACATTATGATATTTTCCACTGAAAGGCCTGTTCCAGAGCAGATGATTCATTTTCTCAGAGCCCTCCCAGCTATGGCAAATAGGAATTTCTAGAACAATCCAGCTCTGACCTTTTCTGTTCTGAGAGTTTTCCTTGATGTGCTATCCCTTGTTCTAAATGCTCTCCTATATCTCTCATTACCTTTTTTATGGCTGGCTCCTAGGCCTGACATTCTGCATGCTCAAATTCTGCATGCTTCTGATAACATATTTAATAAGTCCCTGAATATTTCCCATTCACTCTACTTTGTTCCCTCCCAACTCTGACATTCTAAATTCTACAACTTGATCCAGCTCAATGTTCTGGATTAGTCCTTCAAGCTCAGACAGTCATGTTTTAAGTGCTCTCCTTGAACTAATATTCTGGCTTCACTTTCCAATCCAAATTGAGACATTCAGAGACAAGATTCACCTCTTAGCTGCAAAATTCAGTATTCTTTGCTCACAGCCACCTGCAGCTCTTGTCTTTCAATGGTACCTCGAAGGTGTGAACATGGGCTCTATAATGCCTGTACTAACCCATTAAATACTCTAGAGTTTCCCTTTTTCACAGGAGAACCAGAACAAAGGAGTAGCACAACAAGTAGCCAATCAGGAAGACTTTAGAAGATCTGTTTGACTGTTTGACCTACCAGTGTTCCTTTGTGAGGAAACTAGCTGAACTCTGAGATGCCTACAACTGCTGAAACCAATCTTGACAGGCTCAGAGAGAGCAACATCTTGCTTTCTGACTTACCTAAAGAACAGCAAATATCCGCTTTTCTACTATGTTTACTATGTTTACAGATATCTGCTCCCTAGACCCCGCCTACTTCCCACCTGACTTTCTGATTTATTGTGTTTCTCCCTTAACTCCCACTTAAAAGTAATAAATATCTCAAATATGTATAAATATCTCACCCTTTTCCCACTCTCCTTTGAGCAGCTGAGAACTTTGCTTCTCTGCTCCAGCTGGTAAGCTTCATCTCAGATACTAAATGCTTTTATAATCTTTACAAGTGTGATGGTTCTCTGACTCATTCCTTTTTGAACCTGGGGTTTCTTCTGTTTTAGCAGTTAACAAAGGGTATTTATTTTAACAAAGGCCATTTTCATTTTAACAAAAACACATTCAGTGTCTAAGGACCTTCCCAGCTCTGTCATTTTTGCTCCTAAGGCCACACTTTCCTGTGATCTATATATTTTATTTATTTATTGAATTATTGTTACAATGCACATTTAATTACTGATATGATTGTAAATTCCTAAGACACACATATATATGTATACACACATAATGATTTCAAAATATAAGTCTCAGTATCTAACACCCTGTTTTTTGTGACCAAAAACACTACATATTCATTATCATTGCTAGTTACAGAAATAGCAGTCTTTATCAAAGAAGGAAATGTAGAGAAATGGGTTGGCTTTGAAGTACACCAGTTGTTGTTTTGTTTTCTGGGTTTTTAGGCTAACCAAAAAATAGAGAGCACTTTCACCCATATTCTTGCAGTTCCGAGTTTGACAATATGAGAATTCATATCAAATTCAAATAAATTATTAATGTTATATTAAAAATCTATTTTCCTCTTATTTTTTAAAAAATGAACTAGATTTTGGCCCACTAATACATACACACACACATACACATATATACATATACATACATACATATGCACATATATACATATGTGTATATATAAATATACATATATGTATATATGATTTAAATCTTTGCTATTTATGAGATTTTCCATTCTAAGACCCCTGCCAAAGCATATGACTTAGGTTCTCAGAGAGTTCCAGGTATCACATATGGTAGTTTTCAGGACACTTCAAGATGTGACTTTTTGTGTTCTAGGTCTCTCCTTCATCTAATATCTATTCTTCTAAGTGCTCTCTTACTGATAACAACTTCTGACAATTTCCATTCTCAACCTCTGAACACCCCCTACTCTCTTTGTTCTGGTGCTTTCCAACACTGACATTCCAGATTCTACAGCCTCATTCAATCAGGATTCTGAATTTGAAATTTCTTTCAAGCTCAGAGATATTCTAGGTTCTATGTGTCCAACCTGAACAAAAATCCTGGCTTCATTTTTTACTTGAAATTGGCACATTCAGATAGGGGACTTACCTCCTAGCTAGGAAATTCTGTATTGTAAGCTCACAGTCACCTTGAACTTTCCCCCTTGAATGGTTCGTGAAAGACCAGACCTTCAGTATTCTACTGACCATCCAAGATATGAAAATGCTTATTACTAACAGCACTACTCCTGTGATGTATATATTTTTTCATTTTTAAAATTTATTGTATTATCATTATTACTATGATGTGTCTCATTATTATAATGATTTTGAAATATAAGTGTTTTTTCAGAGAGGTGTTCTGTACCTAAAACTTTGTTTCTGTGACTAAAAATGCTTGATACTCATTAGTATTAACGATTATAGAAATGGTTTTTATCAAAGAAAGAAATGCATGGAATTGTATCTATTTTGGTTTGTCTATGTTTTAGGTTTTTGTTTTGTTTTGATTTATTTTTGGCTAGCCAAAAAATGCATAGGATTTTCACCATACTTTTTGAATATGGGGTTGAAGAAGTCAGCTTTCCTTTTTAAAGAATCATCACTTGTATAGTATATATTAAATTGGAACAAATTATTAATATTATGAAAAATCTGCTTTACTCTTCTTTGTCACATTAACTAGATTTGACTAATATTTTGGCCCTCTAAAATATATATGAATAAACATCCTTACCATTTCTGTGATTTTTTCCCTCTAAGGCCCCTGTCCAGAACAGATGATTCATGTTTTTAGACCCCTTCAGGCAATCAAATATGGTGGTTTGAAGGGCACTCCAAAACATGACTTTTTTATTTTAGCATTCTCCAACCTTTCTCATTGTCCTCTCTATGTGTACCCCCAAGTTGACATTCTGAGTGATAAAATCCTCTTGCTCCTTATGATTTCCATTCTCAGCTTTTTAACCTCTCCTACTCTCTATATACTTCAGAATACATCTTGGGGTTTGGTGGGCTAGATTTATTTTCCTTCTTTATTTATTATATCATTGGTTTTTGGTTTTCTTTTTTTTTTTTTTAACTCGGACAATTAACTCTTTTGTCTCATGTAGTTGCTGTTTATGATTTCCTGAAATACAGCTCTAGTAAACCAGGCTTCGATAAATTGGAATACATATGGAACTACCTGACTATGCCTTTAAACCCAAATCACATGGAATCTTACAGACTGACCAATAGGTCCTAGCCCAAGTCTCACTTGCTCACTGTTTAGGTTTTGAGGGGTCAGAGTAAGTATAAATAAAAATTGTTTCTGTTATGGTCAGATTGATTCTTTTGGGAAGTGAAACTAGGCCATCTTTTGTCTCAATTCTTATCTAGCTTTTACTTTAATCACTGAATGGGTGTTGCCTCAGACAAACTGAGACCTGGGAAAGACCTTAGCTTAAAAAAACCTGGGTCTCCCACTGGATCTGGGACCATCTCTATTCTTCCTGATCTATGTCTTGCTGGTGGACTCTGATGACCCTGGCAAAGAAAATGAGACTGACAACTTTGCACAGTCCTGTCTCACTTAAATCCAATTCACTTGCAAGTCAAGACATCATCCTCCTGATGTCCTCTTCAAGAATGAAGGACCAACAACCACAATAATCTAGTCCCTCCCATCACCGACATTAAAGTTTCTGTATCTTCATTCAGCTCAAGTTTTTGGATTTAAAATTTCCTGCAAGTTCAGACATTATAGCTTCTAAGTACCCTCCATGATCTCAAATTCTGGCTTTACTTTCCACTCCAAATTGATACATTTAGAGAAGGATCTTATTACCTTGGTAGGAAAATCAGTATTCGAAACTCCCAGACACTTCGCACTTTACTTCTTAAAAGGTCCTTGGAAGGCCAGATGTTCAGTGGTCTAAGGACTTTCCAAGATATTACATTTTTAGTACCAAAGGCACAACATTCTGTCCTCTATTGTGTTTTTTCCTAAATTTTTGATTTATTGGATTGTTATTACAATGCACATTTATCTTACTGTTATAATGACTTTAAAATGTAATTATTTTAAATTAAATTAATTTTAAATTAAATTAAAATATATTTATAGTTCTTCTCTATGCTAATACTTTGTTTCTGTAGCCATAACCACTTGATATCCATTATCATTAATAGTAATATTATTAAGTAATAGGCAGTCTTTAACAAAGAAGGAACTGCATGGAATTGTATTTGTTTTGGTATATATGTGTTTTAGATTTTGGAAGATTTTTTGGCTAGCCAAAAAGTTCATAGGATTTCACCATACATTGTTCAGCTGTGGAATAGTGCTTTTCTTTTAAAAGAATCACCACTAGCCTAGTAGTATTAAATTGGAAGAAATTATTAATATCATTTGAAAATTTCACTTTTTTTGTCAGTTAACATAAACTGGCCAACATTTTGGCCTAGTAAGAACATACATATGAATACAAATGCTTGACACTTCTGAAATTTTTCCATTTAAGGTTCCTTCCAAAGTATATGATTTGCATTCTTAGCTCCCCTTCAGCTATCCCGTAGGATGGTTTCTAACATATTCTATATATTCCATAGACCTTTTTGTATTATATTGGTTTTCTTTGCTCTAATATCCCTTCACCTCTCTTATTCTCATCTCCATGGCACTATGTCTGACAATTTCCATGTTCAGTCTCTGAATTTCTCCCACTTTCTCATTTTTAAAGTCACTCTGAACTCTGATATTGGAGGTTCTAAGGCTTACTCTAGTTCAGGTTTCTGATATTTTCTCTCAAGTTCTAGCATTCACACAATGACTTCCATCCTAGCAAGGGAAGTCTGCATTTTATGTTCCTTGTGATCTCCACTATTCTTCTCTGAAAATCATCTCAAAGGTCAGATATGCAGGATTCTAAAGCTACTTCCAGACCTGGAGTTGGATTTCTCAGGCCACAACTTCCTCAAACATACAAAGGTACTTTCATTCCTTTACATTTTGCAGTTCATAGATTTCAATACACTTACTTCCCTTCTGCCTTATCATTATAAAGACTTCAAAGCACACATCCTCTTCCTTTTAATTGCAAGGACCTAAAATCTACTTTGCCCCCTCCCAAATGCTCCACAATCATTATCATAATACCTGTCTTACCTGATGAAGGGACTGCAGGCTGTTTCAAGGTTTTCTTATCTTTTTTTTCCTTCTTGTTTTCAGGTGAATGACATACTGTCCAGGCACCTTGCAAGATTCTCTGGGCATGTGAAGACCTCAGTTTTCATTCAAAGCATCCCTGCTGTGCTGATATAAATTATATGAATGATTAAACTCTTCCCAAAATTATAATGGCTTCTTGTCTTTTAAATTATCTGGTCTTTCTCCATAGTTTGGGCCATTGAACATATACCCAAAGAATCTCCATCCCAGCGAGAATATTTCGTTTTCCAGAACTGACAATTTACCATCTCCTGGCATCCCCAGCTTTGACATTCTCTGCCTTCAAGGACCCTCTGACTTCTGACATTAGGTGTTCTAAAGGCTAGGATGGCTCATGGTTCTTTGGTTCTTTGATCTAAGTCAGAGGTGGGGAACCTGTGGCCTTGAGGCCACATGTGTTGTTCAGTTATTTCAGTCATAGCTGACTGTAACCCCCGTTTGGGATTTTCTTCCCAAAGATACTGGAATAGTGTTCCATTTCCTTCTCTAGCTCATTTTACAAAAGAGGAAAATAAGACAAATAGGGTTAAGTGACTTTCCCAGGGTCACATAGCTAATAAGCGTCTGAGGCTGGCTATGAACTCAGGTTTTCCTGAGTCTAGGCCTGGAACTCTATTCCCTGTGCCACTCAGCTGCCCCCAAAGCAAATATAGTATCCCTTTAAAACTTGGATAAATGATGCCTTATTTTTTTCTAAAAATAAATTATAATCATTATAATTACAGTTTTAGATGTGAGATTTATTTTTTTAAAGTATCAACACTCGGCTAAGCTTTAATAAAATGAAATTAATTATCTCATACAAAAAATCTACAAAATATTAAAAAAAAACAGAATTGGCCAATATTTTGGCCTAAGAATATATATTAAAATAAATCCTTATGATTTATATTTTATAATATTTTCCATTCTAAGGCCCCTGTCAGAGCTGAAGATGTATGCTGCCAGAACCTTTCCAGCTATTTCCTACAATAGCTTTTAGAACACTTCAAGATCCGACCTTTTGTGTTTCCTTGGTCTAATAGCCTTACTTCTAAATAATGTAAATAATAGTCTTACTTCTAAATGCTCTATTCTCTTACTCACTTTATCATGCCTACATCAAATCCTGACATTCTGGGTGCTAAAATCCCAATACTTCTGACTATTTCCATTTTCAGGCTCTTAAAATCTCCCATTCTCTCTGTTCTAGTCCCTCCCAACACTGATATTCCAGCTTCTGCAGCCTGATCTGATTCAGAACTCTGGATTTAAATTCCCTTCAAGTGCACACATTCTAGGTTCTAAGTGATGTAACATTGCAGCTTCATTTACATTCCAATTGAGGACATCCAAAGATAGGAATTACATCCTAACTAGGAAATTCTCAATTCTAAACTCTTGGTCACCTCTGCCCCTTGAATGGCTCCTGGAAACATTCCAGAGAATTGAGTGGTCTAAGGACCTTCTCAGCCTTGCTATATTTTGTTCTAACTCTGCAGTATGTTAGGATATTGAAGGTTTTCTTTTTCTCAATGTTTTATACATGTAGATATCATTATGATGCACATGTGCCTTGGTGATTGATATAATGTTTTTGAAGTATGATCCCATTTAAATACTTGAACAACATGATTTTGCTTAAAAAAAATCTTTATAATGGTTATCATTAATACTAACAACTATACTAATCTTTATCATAGAAGTACATGGAATTACATTTGATTATGTGGAAGGTTTTAGGTTCTACGAAGATTATTCTAACTAGCCAAAAAATAGTTTGTGGTTTACAAAGTGAAATTTTTTTTAAAGCTTCACAACTATTACATTAGAAATTGAAATAAATGACTGAGGTTATCAAAAGTATATACTTCTGGTTTTGTTTTAATTACCTAAGATTGTTCAATATTTTGTCAGCAAAGAGTGCATATGAAATAAATCTTTACCAATTGATAATCCTTTAATATAAACTCTAGATTTTAGTAAAGGCCAGAGCTTGAAGAGTCTGGACCTTGATAATCTTTTGATATAAACTTTAGATTTTACTGAAGGCCAGAGTTTGAATTAAGAAGAGCCTGGACCTAATAGTCTCCTTTGTTAAACTCAGAGAATGCCTTCTGGTGTCAAGCAAGCAAATGGGACTTCCTTACCAGACCCTTCCCCTGGCATCTTAGTGATAAGGAAAAACACAGATGTCCTGGGTTGTAATTTCAGCTTTGTCAACTCTGTTAAGATACCCTTTCTTGTGTCCACAATTTCAAAGGCCTGTTTAGGACAGGACGTCTGTCATCAGAGTGGTGGGATTTTCTCCTTATGTCACAGAGACATGTTACAGAAAGGAGATTCACACAGCTTGGGATCATAAAACCCAATTGACACTACTTTGTTAATTGCCTTATCTTACTAAATTTATGATTTGTTCAACTAAGAGAGTTCCTTTCTCACAGCAAAATGTATTTAAGACAGATGACTTCTGTACCAGGTAGTCAGAGTAACCTCACTCCATAGCGCTATGACTGTTATCTTTAAGAGGGAATTAACTAATTAATTAATAACACATGCCTTTAGCCTGATTCTTTTCTTTAATCAGGTTTTCAAGTTAACACAATTATGATATTTTCCTCTCTAAGGTCCCTTCAGAGAAGATGATTTATGTTCTCAGAGGCCTCCCAACTATGGCACAGAGATGTTTCTAGAACACTCCTGCTCTTACCTTTTATGTTTTGAGAGTTTTCCTTGCACTGATAACTGTTCTTCTAGGTGTTCTCCTAAATCTTTCATTCTCCTCTCAATGGTTATTCCCAAAGCTGACATTCTATGTGCTAAAATCCTACTACTTCTCACAATTTCCCTTCTCAACCCATGAATATCTTCCACTCTCTCTGTTCTAGTCCCTCCCAACATTGACATTCCAGTCTCTACTGTCTCATTCAGCTTTGGATCCTGGATTGGAAATTTCCTTCCTGCTCACATGTTCTAGGTTCTACATGACTTCCCCAATATATTCCCCAATATAATATAATACATACTATAACATATCACTTTCCAATCTGAAATGGAATATTTAGAGATGAGACTCACCTCTCAGGTAGGAAATTCTGTATTCTGAGCTTTCAGCCACATCCAAATTTCTCCCTTGAATGGTACCTGGAAGACCAGACATTCAGTGTTCCAAATACTTTTCAAGCTCTGACATTTTTGGTTCTAAAGTTACATCTTCCTATGATCTGTAAAGATTTTTTCCTAATTTTTTAATTTAATAAATTATAATTAAAATGCAGATATGACTATTATAATGATTTCAAATTACGAATATAAAGATTTTGAAATATAACTTGTCTCCTTTATGAGTCCTCAGTATCTAACATCTTATTTTTGTTGAAAAAAATATTTATGATTTATGTCCTCAGAGTCCTCCTGATGGGGTTCAGACTCTGGGAACTTCCTTGAATCTCCCCACTTAACCTGGCTTTTCATACTCAAGTCTGTGGCCATCATCTGTTACCTCTTGATTGCCCTACTTGCTTCCCACCCAAACCCTCCATGGTCTGATATCTCCTGATTGCCTGTAGCTGTTTCCAACCTTTGCTCCTCAAGACCCTCCCTAAATCACTCCTCCCATCACTCTAGACTACCAGACCACCCCCAGATGCCTCCTATAGTCTTTTCTGTATTTAGTTCCATCTTGCCTCCATGAAAGCACTCAGATTCAATCCAGTTCAGACTCTGTCTAGCTGGGATTCTATCTTGCCCGCTTGTGAATACAAGCATGACAAATGCTTAGGCTCCTTAAAAGCCAACCTAAGATGGCGAATCTTTAATAAACCTTATTTTCTTTGGCTTTAAGAAAGCTTGAGTCAAATTCATTTGAGCAGGACCGGGACTGTTGGTATTTTGGGGTCCCCAGCACCCCTCAACCTCATCACTCCCAGCTATCAAACAGTGACTTTTAGAATTTTCCAAGATCTGCTCTTGTGAGTTGCAAGGGCTTTCTTTACTCTGATATGCCACCTTCTATGTCCCCTCCTTCCTTTCTTGTTCTCCTTTCCATGGCTATTCCAAAGGTTCCCATTCTACATGCTAAAACCCCTCCAGTTTCTGACAATTTCCATTTTCAGTCCCCAAACATTTCCCCTTCTCTCTATCCTAGCCTCTCACAATTTGGACACTGCAGCTTCTTAACTCTAATCCAGATCAAATTTCCGCATTCAAAATTTCCTTCAAGCTCAGATAGTCTAGATTCTAAGTCCTTTCTCCAAACTGATTTTCTGGATTCATTTCCATTCCACCTCGACATATTCAAAGACCTTACTTAGCTCCTCCATAAGAAATTATGCATTCCAAGGTGTCTCCCAATTGCATATCACCCCTTGAAAGGTAACCAGAAGGACTCAGTAACATTCACTGTACTAAGGAACTTACCAACCCTGACCTTTTAGTGGAAAAACTATGGCGTAGAGGTTTTCCTTTATATTTGCTTTCTTCTTTTTCTCCATTATTTATTTTTTTGTATATTATTACACCACACAAATGTCTTGACAATATAATCATTTATGAGTATGTTGTGCTCCTTTGAAATACTCCGTAAAAAAAACACTATGTTTGATTGTTAAAGAGATGTTATACTGATGATCATTCATTGTAATAACAATAGCAATCTTTACCAAGAAAGGCCCTGAATGGAATTGCATTTTTTTCCAGTGACGGTTTTTTTTCCTGGAATTTTCTGGCTAGCCATTAACTAGATCTCCCTTTCACCATGCTCTTCTGGCAGTGTAGCCCAGGTGTGAGACTTCTCGTACTAATCGTACTAATCGTACTAATACAAATTCAAAAGAAAAAAAAAGACTAACTGTATAAGAAAAAATACTTTCTTCTTGATTTTTAATTTAATTCAACTGGGCCAATATTTTGGCCCACTAAGAATATATAATAAAATCAAATCTTCGGATTTATATTGTTGATTCTGAGGACCCTTCAGAGCTGATGACTTATCTTTTTAGACACTTGCCAGCAACTCCATTCCAGGGTATTGAGGTCATTCCTATGTCTGATATGATGCTGGATTGTAAGGGCTCATCTCCCTCTGACATCTATTTTTCTAAGTGCCCACCTCTCTCATTCTCTTCCCCAGGGCTGCTCCCAGGCCTGACATTCTGAGTGCTCAAATACCATTACTTCTGACAATTTCCATTCTCAGCCTGTCTCCCATTTTTTCTGTTCCAGCCTCCCTCAGCACTGAAATTCCAGTTTCTATGGGCTCACAACTTCTGATTCTGGATTTGAAATGTCCTTATAACTTAGATATTACAGGTCAGGGGTGGGGAACCTGCAGCCTCAAGGCCACATGTGGCCCTCTAGGTCCTCAAGTATGGCCAGATTTGTTCTGTGAAGTTTGGATTCAAAGGGATGCACTAAGGTTTCTCTTAGCTCTGATATCCCTTTCTTCTAAGGGTTCTCCTATCACTCTCATTTTATTATTCAGGACTATCCCCAGGTATCAAATTCTACCTGCTGAAATCCACCGCTTTTGCCAATTTCCATGTTTAACCTCTGAATTTCTCCCACTTTATAAGTTCTAAAATTCCTACTAACTTTTATACTAAGCTTCTAAGGTGTCCTCCAGTCCAAGATTTCAGATTAAATATTTTCTTTAAGCTCAGAAATTTAGGGCTCTAAGTGTCCTCCCAAATCTGTTCTGGCTTCTCTGTCCTATCCAAGTTCTGACATTCAGACTAGGACTTCTATCCTAACTAGGACACTCAGTATTCTATATTTCCTGCAACACTCAATATTCTTTTCTCCTTCCTCCAATACTGCTCCCCAAATGTCATCTTGAAGGCCAGACATGCTAGGTTCTAAGGATACTTCCAAACCTGGGGTTCTAGTTTCTAAGGCCACAACTTCTTCAAATATATGATGGTCCTTTTATCCTTTTGAAAATTTCAATTCTATGTGGTGACCAAAAACTGGATATCAAGGGGATGCCCATCCATTGGGGAGTAACTGAACAAGTTGTGATATATGAATGTAATGGAATACTATTATGCTATAAGAAATGATGAACAGGAAGACTTCAGAAAGGCCTGGAAAGACTTATATGATCTGATGCTGAGTGAAAGGGGCAGAACCAGGAGAACTTTGTGCACAGCAACAACCACAGTGTGCGAGGAATTTTTCTGGTAGACTTAGTCCTTCATAGCAATCAAGGAGCTAAAAAAAATTCCCAATTGATTCTTGAGGAAAAACGCCTTCCACATCCAGAGAAAGAACTATGGAACTGGATCGCAGAATGAAGCAGACCATTTTCTCTTGTGTTACGTTTTGTTTTGTTTTATGGTTTCTCCCATTCATTTTAATTCTTCCACGCAACATGACTAGGGTGAAAATGTTTTTAATAAGAATGTATGTGTA
Organism: Notamacropus eugenii; assembly: GCF_028372415.1. NCBI lineage: Eukaryota > Metazoa > Chordata > Mammalia > Diprotodontia > Macropodidae > Notamacropus > Notamacropus eugenii. The sequence continues at coordinate 24,923,099 of NC_092879.1, read as the reverse complement.
GAACCTACGTAAGATTGTATACCATCTTGGGGAGGGAGTGGGAAGGGGGGGAAGGAGGTGAAAAAATCTAAGATATATGGTAGTAATGGTAGAAAACTGAAAACAAATAAAATAATTTAAAAAGAAAATCTCAATTCTATTGATTTCAATACACTTCCCTTCTGCTTTATCATTACAATGATTTCAAAGCACAAATCCTCTTCCTTTTAATTCCAAGGACTTAACATTTACTCCTCCCCCACCCACCCCATACTCCACCATCATTATCATTAAGAAGAATATCACTATCTGTCTTACCTGCTGAAGGGACTGCTGGCTGTTGCAAGTTTTTCTATTTCTGCCTTTTTTTCTTTATTGTTTTCAGATAAATGAAGCACTGTCCAGGCACCTTGTAAAGTTATCTGTGTATATGAAGATGTCAGTTGTTATTCAAAGCATCAACGCTGTGACTGATATAAAGTATATTGATATGAATGAATAAATTCATTCTAAAAATTACAATGGCTTCTTGTTTTTTAAATTATCTGATCCTTCCCTATACTTTGGCCCACTGAGCACATAACCAAGCAACCTCTCGTGTCCCAGAGCTGATGATTTACCATCTCTGGGCACCCCCAACTCAGACATTCTCTGCCTTCAAGGCTCTTCTGACATCTGACATTCTGTGTTCTAAGCACTCTCCTACTTCTAATGGCCCTTGATCTCCTCCTTATGTCTTTCTCTGCTCTATGGATATTCCTAGTCCTGACTTTCTTTGTACCAGGGTCCCACTGGTTCTGAAAATTTCTTTTCTCAGGCTCTGGACATCTCTCACATATTGTCTTCTAAGGTTCCTCCCTATGCTGTTAGGACAGGTTCGAGTGCCCCATCTTGGTTTAGAAATGCCACACAATTCCAACAATATCTGTTTCAAGTGACCTCCCAGTTCTGATTATTCTGACTTCTATGTACATCCCAAGTTCTGACATTCAGAACTCACACTACCCTACCATTTCTATAGTCTATATTCCAAAGCTCTATATTCCACTCCTCTAAAGGGAGCCTCAAAGCCCAGACACTCAATGTTCTAAGGAACTTCTCAGTCCTGATATTTTATGTTCTAAGACCTTATCCTGCTAAGGTTTTTGCCCTCATTTCTCTTTTTTATAACATTACATATTTGTTTAACCAATACAAAGATTTCAAAGCAGAAGTCACGTCCTTTCAAAACCTGTGTCTAGAACATATTTTTTTAAAAAAAAATACACTATACACATTATGATTTTTATTAATATCAAGAAGTCATCTTCAATGAAAAACTCCTAGACTTGCATTGTCATGATATGCCTTTTTGTTGATATCTAAAAGGTAAACAGTACTTTCACCAAACCCTTTCACTGCGTGGTTCTGGATGTGAGATTTCTCTTTATAAAGTGTAAACAATGGCCTAAGCTATATGAAACTGGAATAAATTACTTATCTCATATGAAAAGTCTACTGTTCTCTAATTTTTCAAGTTGAACTAGAACAGGCTATCTTGGCCCACTAAGAATAAAAATAATACCAATTCTTACCATTTGGGATGTTTGCCATTCTCAGGCTCCTGCCAGAGCTGAGCATTTATGTCGCTTTTCCAGCTACTGTCTGTGATGTTTTGTTTTTTTAAAAGACACTCCACATTCTCACTTTTTGTGTTCTAACAGATGTATTTGTTCTAACACTCCTACTTCTAAATATTAATTCCCTCATTCTCTTCTCCTTGGCTACAACAAATTCTGGTATTTCCTGTGGTAAAATCCCACTGGTTTGGATCATTTCCATTCTCAGCCCCTAAATATCTCCCATTCTCCTTGTTCTAGTCCTTCCCAACACTGACATTCAACATTCTACAGTTCCATCCAGCTCAGGATTCTGGATTCAAAATTTCCTTCAAGCTCAGGCATTCTAGCTTCCAGGAGCCTTCCCACTTTCATATTATGGCTTCACTTTCCACTCCAAATTCAAACACTGAGGTGGGAATTTTCTTCTAGCTAGGAAATTCTCTAAGTCCTCAGCCACTTTTTGTTTTCACTTGAACCGTCCATGGGAACTCCAAAGATTTAGTCTTTAAAGACCCTTCCAAGACATAACATTTGTTTCTTAAATTCACAGCAACATATGATCTTGGAGTTTCTGTTTAAAAAGTTTTTTTTTTAATTTATTGGATTATTATTATAATGCACATAATATCTAATTCGGGGGTAGAGAATTTGTGGCCTTGAGGCCACATGTGGCCCTCTAGGTCCTCAAGTGCAGCCCTTTGAGTGAGTCCAAGTTTTATAGCACAAATCCTTTTATTAAGGGGATTTGTTCTGTGATGTTTGGATTCAGTCAAAGAGCTGCACTTGAGGACCTAGAGGGCCACATTGTGACCTTGAGGTCACAGGTTCCCCACCCCTGAATTCTAATGGAGATAAATATTTCAAGATAAATGTCATGTCTCTTATGAATCCTTGGGTTTCTTTGGACATAATTACTCTATATTCATCATCATTAATAATTTAATAATAAAGTCATAGCAGTCTTTATCAAAGAAGGAGATTTGTGGAAATGCATCTGTTTCACTATCCTGAGATTTTAGGTTTTCTGGGGATTTTTAAGCCAGCCAAAAAGTGGTCAGTATTGAGCAAACCCTTTTGGCTGTGTGCAGAATGTGAGATAAAAAAAAAACAGAACCTTAATACTGTATAATGTGAATTTATTAGAAATAAAGGAATGATTTCATATTAAAAAACCTTAATTCTCCTTGTTTCTTAATTTACCTAGGACTGGCCAATATTCTGGGCCCTTAAATAAATGTGAAAATAAATCCTTATCTTTTATGATATTTTGCATTTTAAGGCCCTTTCAACATGAGATGATTTATTTTCTCAGAGTCCTCCTACCAATCACATACTCTGGAATTATGGATTTGCCTATTTCTGATATGCTGGGTTCTAAGGGCTCTCCTCCCTCTGATAACCTCTTGGAAATGCTTTCCTATAACTCTCATTTTCTTTTCCATGGCTAATGCCAAGGTTAACATTCTTTGCACTAAAATCCTACTGTTCTGACAACTTTCATTCTCAGCCTTAAACATCTCCCATTCTCTGTTTTAATTCCTCCCAATAGTGACATTCTAGCTTCTAAAAACCTGAACCAGGTTTGGATGCTGGATTCGCCATTTCTTCAAACTCAGAGATTTTAGAATCAAAGAGCACTCCCTGATCTAAAATATTGGTTTTACCTTCCACTCCAAATTGGAACATTTTGAGTCAGAACTAACCAGCTAGCTAGGAAATTCTGTATTTTAATTCTCCAATTTACTGGCTTGAATGGTACCTGAAAGCCCAGAACATCAGTGTTCCAAGGACTTTCAAAGACCTGACAGTTTTGGTTCTAAGGCCATACCCTTCAATGATCAAAATAAGGTGATTAAAAAAATTTTTTTAAACAATTTTATTATTATTACAATGCACATAGGTGTGACTTTGAAATAAATTCTGACTTTGAAATGTAAGAAGAGTCTCTTATAAGCCCATAGAACTTAAGGCCTTATTTTTCTAGCTAAATATACTCTAATTACATTATCATTAATAGTAATAACAGTAGCAGTCTTTACCAAAGCAAGAAGGGCATAGAATTGAAATTATTTCAGTGTGCAGTTTTGAGGGGGTCTTGGATATTCTTTTGCCTAACCAAAAAAATACACAGTACTTTCACAATACCTTCTTTGGTAGTGTGTTTAACTATATGAGGGTTTTTTTTTTTAAGCATCACCAATGCATAATATAAATTAAATTGAAGTAAATGACTTATCTCAAAAGAAAAATTTACCTCCTTTTGCTTTATGTTCTCAGAGCCCTCCCAGCAGTCACATAGAGGGCTCCTAGGACCCTGCAAGGTCTGACCTTTGGTGTTTTAAGGGCTCTCTTTGCTCTAGATCTTGTCCCTCCCAACACTGACATTACTGTTTCTGCAGACTCATTCAGCTAAGGATTTAGAATTCCAATTTCCTTCAAACTCAGACATTCTAAGTTCTAAGTGACTTCCCTGATCCAATATTCAGGCTTAAGTTTCCCTTCCACATTGGGATGTTTAGAAGAGGGGCTTACCTCAGGCTAGGACATGTGTATCCCAAGCTGTCAGCTACTTCTCACTTTCCCCCTGGAAGTAGAGACGTTCAGTTGTGCTAAGTGCCTTCTGAGACATGACATTTGGGTTTTTTTTTTTTGCTTATTTATTATTCATTGGATTAGATTACAATGCACAGGGGTCTCAGGGATATCCTACTTTCTCCACAGAAAGCTTGTTCCTTTTAAGACCTGGGCATGTGACACCTGGGGTTTGGGGGCCATTCCTTAGCATTAATAGCAATGACAATAAAACCAGAAATTTAACTGCAGGGAGCCATCCTGCCCCAAGACAAAAAGCAAGTCACCCTGTCTGCTCCCTTCACTTTTTTCTCCCCTTTTCCCAGGTGGAGCTGGAGCCAGAGCCCAGAAGGGAGCTACAGTCCTCCTTTTGAATTCTTGGTTTTTAATCTCCACCCATCTCCTAGGTAAAAAAACACCCTGCCTTGTTGCCCCCCTTTCACCAACCCCCCAAACGCCCCCCCCCCCGTGCTTTGAGGGTCCAGGACCCCGCTGCCCAGGCTGTGGAGAGATAAGAGAAGGGGCACTCTCACTTTCTCTGAGGACCTAGCCCCCCCGCCCCTGGGCTCGATCTCAATGTTCTTGCTCTTCCACTTCTCCCCTCCCAGGTCTAGGGCACCTAGTACCTTTGGCTTCCCATTCATGGGTGTCTCCGTAAAAGGCACCACTGCGACCTCCTCCCTCCCTCCCGCCCCCACGGAGCACTCACGGTCCTGGGCCTTGGCACCCAGAGCCCTCCAACCCCCGCACCCTTGGCCTGGACAAAGCAGGAGTCAGGAGAGGGGGGCGCCCGGCACCGGAGGGTCGGAGCCCACTCGGCGGGGCTGCCCTGACCTTGGTCACCCTAGAGATGGGACACCGCGGTACCTAGGTACCTACCAGGCTGAGGGGCGCTCCCTCCAAGGCAGGTACGCACCCACACCTTCGGTCGGCGGGGTCGGCCTGCCAGGTGTCCGCGGGGTCCTAGGGCCTGGCCACCAAGGCCTTTCTGGGGGTGTCTGGGCAAGCCCCGCCTCCGCCCCAGGGACGGGGCTGGGGGCCCGCCTGGACAGACTCCTTCGGGGCACCCCCGGCAAGGCTCCCTCCCCTGCACCCACCCCCGAAGCACCCGTCTGTCTCAAGCAGTCTGAAGGAAGCAGCCCCGGCCCGGGACCCCTTCGTCCTGTCCTCGGGGACTGAGTCAGGGCCAGCAGGGACACGTGCTGTTAGCTTCTGGCTGCGCAGGCCCTTCCGTCCCGGCTCCTCTTCTACCTCCTCCATGTCATTTCCTTTTTCCATCAACATTCACATGCGACATCGGCTCGTGCACACACGCCTGCACATACGTGCACGCACATGCGGATATACGCACACGTGCACATGCATGCGCACGTATGTGCATACATGTGCTCATTGCACAATGCATACACACAATGCACTTGCGTATTTGCACACACCTGCACGTGCATGTACACACATGCATATGTGCACGTGCAGATATATGTACACACGTCTATACGCACACACTCGCAGATATATGTACACACATGCACATTTAAAGAACATTCAAAGCCTGGGGAAAAGTTTCTTCATTAGTTCTGATACAGTATAAAAATGCTGTTCAACAAAAGATACTTGAAATGATTAAAAATATCAATAGCAGTCTTTACCAAAGAAGAAACTACACTGAAGTGAATTTATTTGATTTATTTGTTTTCCTAGGGTTGGTTTTTTTGTTTTGTTTTTTTTTTTGTTTAGTCATTACAGAGGCAATCCATTCACCACCATTCCTACCCATGAGATTCAGAATGTTACGTTGTTTTTTGGGGGGGACAAAATCAGCACTGGGCTAATACAAATTAAATTGGAAAAAATTATTAATCTCATACACCAAATGTACTTTCCTCTTTTAAAAAAAAATATTTCAAACTGGCCAGTATTTTAACTTACTGTTGTTGTTCAGTCATTTCAGTCCTATCCAACTCTTTGTGACTCACATTTGGGGTTTTCTTAGTAAAGATACTGTAGTAGTTTGCCATTTCCTCCTGCTGCTCATTTTATAGATGAGGAAACTGAGTCAGGCAGGATTAGGCAACTGGTCCAGCCAGAGTCACACAGCTAATGAGTGTCTGAGCCCAGATTTGAACTCAGGTTTTCCTGACTCCAGGCCTGGCACTCTATCCACTGTGCTGCCTAACTGCCATCTTTTAGCCCACTAAGAATAAATAATAACATTAAACTTTCTAATTTTCCATTCTGTGGTTCCCCCAGATCTAATGATTTATCTTCCCAAAGACCTCCCAGCAATAACATACCCCGGTATTGAGGACACACCTATTTCTGATACATTGGGTTCTAAAGGTTCTCCTTGCTCTGATATCCCTTCTTCTAAGTGTTCTCCTAATTGACTCCTTCTCTTCTCCATGGCTACTTTCATGGCTGACCTGAGTTCTAAAATCCTCCTGCTCTTGACAGTTTCCATTGTTGCCTTCTGAACATCTCCATCTCTCCCAACACTGACACTCCAGCTTTTAGAGCCTCACGCAGCTCAGGATTCTACATCTGAAATTTCTTTCAAGCCTGGACATTCTGCATTCTAAGTGGATCTCATCTTCTGCCTTCACTTTCCTTTCCAATTTCGGACATTCAGAGAAAGGACTTACTTCCCTAGTTAGGAAATTCTGTATTCTAAGCTTTCAGCCCCTTTTAATATTCCCCCTTGAAAGGTAACTGGGGAGGACACCATAGCATTCATTATTTTAAGGACTTTCCTAAATCTGACATGTTTTGTTTGAAAGCCACACCTGGCTATAGTCAAGAAGGTTTTTTTTCTTAATTTTTCATTTATTTGGCTAGTATTACACTGCATATGTGTCTTCAAGATATAAGGATTTGAAATTTAAATTGAGTCCCTTTTAAATATATCATATGGAATATCTGGTTTATTTGCAAAAAAAAATACTCTATTGATTATCGTTAATAGTTATTACAATAGCACTTTGTACCAAAGAAAGTATGAAGGAGTTTTGTTTTTTGGTTGGACAAAAAGTAGACAGTACTTTCACTATCCCCTTTGTGGTTGAGTATGTGAATATTTTTTTACACTTCACCACTATGTAATATGACAGAATAAATGACTGATCTTATACATCAAAATCTATCTTTTTGTTTTTTAAATTACATAGAGCTTACTAATATTGGGACCCACTAAAATAAATATAAAAGTGAATCCTTGCCATTGATGACATTTTCCATTCTAAGGCCCCCTCTGGAGCAGAGGATTTATGTTCTCCTAGCCCTTCCAGGTATGGTATATGGAAGTATTTAGGATTCTGGAGGTCTGCCCTTCTGGGTTCTGAGACCTCTCCTTGCCCTGCTATCCCTTCTTCTAAAAGCTCTCCTAACTCTCCCTTTCTCTTTCCCAGTGGCTACTCCCAGGCTTGATATTCAGTGTGCTAAAATCCTCCTACTTCTCACATTTTCTATTCTCAGCCTCTGAACATCTCCAGCTCTGTTCCAGTCCCTCACAATTTTGACATTGCAGTTTCTAAAGCCTAATCCAGGTCAGGATTCTGGTTTCAAAATTTCTTTTAAGCTCAGACACTTTAGGTTCTAAGTCCCTTCTTCACTCTGGTATTCTGACTTCACTTTCCATTCCACACTGGGACATTCAGAGTTGACATGTCTGGTGTGAGGGTTGCCAAGCCCTTTCTAGGGCTGCTTATCTACCTTTGGTGTCCACCTGCCACCCACCTCTCACCTGTGGCTCCAAGAAGCTGTGGCATGTACAGCAACCACAGCCCAAGTAAACCTTTTAGACAGACAGGCTAGACCAAGTTACCAAAGAACCTCAAATCCATGGATGACTAAAGGGACTGTCTACCCCAAGAATATGAAGACTTCTCCAGCAGAATAGATACATGTGAATGATTTGTTCTGACAGGCCATGAAGGTGACCAGCCTGCACTGCATTATACGTATGTGGGACAGAAAATGATCAATTCTGAATGCTGTGGATAGATTCACTTACCTTGGCAGTATACTTTCCAGGGAAATACATATAGATGATGGAGCTGGTTCATGCATTTCCAGAGCTAGATCAGTGTGTTTGGGAGGCTCTGAAGGAAAGTATGGGAGAGAAGAGGCTGCCCACCCAACTGAAGGTCTACAGAGTCATTATGCTGACCTCATTGTGGTATGCCTATGAAATCTGGACCATATGCCAACACCATGTCAGGAAATTGAATCACTTCCATTTAAATTGTCTTAGGAAGTTTCTGAAGATCATCAGGCAAGATAAGGTACTGGACAGTGAGGTCCTTTCTTGAGCCCAACTGCCAAACATTCAGATTTTACTGCAGAGGGTGAAACTCTGATAAGTTGGATAAGTAGCTCAAATGCCAAACATATGTTTACCTGAAAATATTATTTTACAGAGAACTCACACTAGGCAAATGCTCACATGGAGGTCAGAAGAAGAAATACAAGGACCCTCTCAAGGTCTTTCTGAGGATCTCTGGAATGTTTTGTGAGACATGGGATGCACTGGCATAGGACTGCCCTGCATGGCATGCCCACATCAAAGAAGATGCTGCTCTATGAGCAAAACATGATTGAAGTAGCTCAAAGAAACTTGAAATACACAAATTGAGAGACATCTCCACTCTAAATGTTCACATGATGTATTTGTGCCCCAACTGTGGAAGAGCCCTCTGAGTCCTATTGGTCTGATCAGCCCTAGTAGGACACACTGTACCTGAAAGCTATCTGGAAACCTTGACATTCAGTGTTTTAAGGAACATTTAATTTTTGGATTTAAAGGCACACCCTCCTATGATTTATTTTTTAAAGTTTATTTTGATGGCTTACTATTAACATAGGTATAGGTCTTAGTGATATAGATTTTTGGAAACACAAGTCATGTCCCTTACTGGGAGTACTTGGAGTAAAATGTCTTGGGGGCAAAATAATTTACATTCATCATCATTAATAGTAATAGCAATGGAATTCTTCATGAAAGAAGGAGCTAATTGAATTTCATTTGTTTACTTTGAAGGCTTTTTATTTTTCTGGGGCTTTTTGACTGGCTAAAAATTAAACAGTACATTTAGCTTAGACTTTAGGCTTTATGGTTGAGGATGTTGTTTGTTTGTTTGTTTTTAGCCTCACATTGTGTAATAAAATTTAAATTGTAATAAGTGGCTGATTTAATTTTTTTAAAAACCTACCTTCTTTTTAAAAAAATTGCCTAGAATTAGCCAATATTTGGGCCAGCTAAGAATGTTTATGGAAATCGATCCTTGCCATTGATGGTATTTTCCATTCTAAGATGCTTTCCCAAGAAAATAGTTTCTTTTCTCAGAGAAAATAATTTCTTTTTTCAGAGTCCTGCCAGCTCTCACCTATAGCGATTTTCCAATATCTGACATTTTGTGTTATAAGACCTCTCCTCCATCTGATATCCCTTCTTTTCAGCGTTCTCTGATTCTCCTCTGCATGGTGACTCCCAAACCTGACATTGTGTGGGTTACAATCCAAGTGTTTCTGACAATTTGATTCTCGATCTCTAAACATCTCCTATGCTATCCTTTCTAGTTCCTCACAATTTTGACATCACAGTTTCTAAAGCTTAATCCAGGTGAGGTTTCTGAATTCAAAATTTTCTTTAAACTCAAACGTTCTAGATTGTGAGTACCTTCCCCAATCTGATATTCTGAGTTCACTTTCCATTCCACATTTGAACACGCAGAGGTGGATCTTAGCTCCTAGCTAGGAAATTCTGATCTTAAGCTCTTGCCACCTCCAACATTCCCCCTTTCTAGGTAACAGGAAGTGCTTGATAACATTCAAGGTTCTTACCAGCCTTGACACATTTTGTTCTAAGGCTTTCACCTACTATCATCTAGAAGAGTTGTTTTCATCCATCCATTCTTTCTTTTTTCTGTTTTTTTCTTCAATTTTCATTTTGTTTGTATATTATTATACAAGTTATTATACACTTAACAAGTGTTTGGGCAAAAAAATGATTTTGCAGTGAAAGTTTTGTTCCTTTGAAATACTTTGTTCAGAGCTCTTCATTTGTCCAAAAGTCTCTATATTGCTTTTCATTAAGAGATATAACAATAGGAGTCTTCACCCAAAAAGGAACTTCATGGAATTGCATTTCTTTTGGTATGAGGATTTTTTTCCCTAGTTTTCTTGGCTAGCCATGGAAATAGACCAGATTTCCACCATATCTTTTTGGTAGTGTGGTTTAGGATGTGAGATTGCTTTTTAAAAGCATCACCACTGGAGACTTCTGGGAGCCAAGATGGCAGAATAAGCAGTAAATTACTGTAACTCTTCCATATTCACCTTTGAATAACCATAAAATACCACCCACCAAAACAAATCCTGGAACAGCAGAACCAGCAAAAAGGATGTGGTGAAACAATCTTTTAGCCCAAGAAACTTGGGAGATTGGCAAGAAATGTCCATCTCACTTGGGTAAAAGGGGAGTGTTTCCAGGACAGGAAGCATCCCAGCAAGTCAGATGCACTGCCTACCTCAGCAAACCAGTGGGAGATCCTGAGCCCCAGTGTGGTAGAACAGGCAAATGCTAACACTGTGGGGTCCTGGTTCTCAGAACTGGAGTCTGAGAACCACCATTGTGGTTCCAAGATTCCCAGGCAAACAGGAATCATTCAGTGGCAAGACCTCTATGTGCTTCAGCCCTCAGAACATGCAGAAACACCCCACTGGGCCCCAGCACGTGCTAGACACCACTACTGAGCCTCCAGCACAGTAAACATCCAGGGCCTGTAGCCACTGGCCCAAGAAGCCTGAGACAGTATCCCAGGAACAGAGATCAAATTAAAAGAAAGGAAAAAGGCCAAAAATATGAGCAAAAAATAACAACAGAAAAAAAAATTGACCATAGAAAGTTATTATGGTGACAGGGAAGAGCAAGATACAAACTTAGAAGAGGACAACACTGTCAAAACACCTATAGGCAAAACCCCAAAGCAAAATAAGAAGTGCTCTCAAGCCCAGAAAGAACTCACAGAAGAGCTCAAAAAGGAGCTTAAAAACCATGTAAGAGTAGTAGAAAAATTGGGAAAAGAAATGAGAGTGATGCAAGAGAATTATGAAAAAAGACTCAACAGTTTGGAAAGCTCTTTAAAAAGTAGAATTGACTAAATGGAAAAGGAGATACAAAAATCCACTGAAGAAAGCAACTCCTTAAAGAGTATAATTGGCCAAATGGTAAAGAAAGTACAAAAGCTAATTGAGGAAAAACCTTAAAAGTTAGAATTGGGCAAGTGGAAGCCAATGTATATGAGACATCAATAATCAATCAATCAAATTCAAAAGAATGAAAAAATGAAAGAAAATGTAAAATACCTCATGGGAAAAACAATTGACCTGGAAAATAGATCCAGGAGAGACAATATCAGAATCATTGGACTCTCTGAAAGCCATAATCAAAAGGAGGACCTGGACAACATCTTTCTAGAAATTATCAAGGAAAACTGCCCTGATATCCTGGAACTAGAGGGCAAAATAGGCATTGAATGAATCCCCTGATCACTTCAGGAAAGAGAACCCAAAATAAAAACTACAAGGAACATTATAGCCAAATTTCAGAATTATCAGGTCAAGGTAAAAATACTACAAGTGGCCAGAAAGAAATAATTCAAATACTGTAGAGTCACAATTAGGATCACACAGTACTTGGCAGCTGAACGTGATATTCTAGAAGGGAAAAGGGGCTAGGACTACAGCCAAGAATTGTTTATTCTGCAAAATTAAGCATAATACATCAAGGAAAAATGGTCATTCAATGAAATAGAAGGATTTCATGCCTTCATAAGAAGACCAGAACTAAACCAATAATTTGACCTCTAATACCAAGACCCAAGAGAAGCATAAATAGGTGAAAAGGGAAAAGAAAACATTAGGGATAGAGTTAAACTGTTACCTCCCTATATGGGCATATGATACTTGTAATTCTCAAAAATTGTATCACTAATAGTACAGCTAGAAGGAATATACATAGACAGAGAATATGGGGATAAGGTGAATTTGAGGGAAGGACAAAAAAATTAAGGGAAGAGAAAGAAGGAAGAGAGAGGTAGAATGGGGTAAGTTATTTCACATGAAGGGCACAAAAGACCAATTGCAGTGGAGGGGAAGATAGGAGGGTGAGTGATGAGTATTGCTTGAACGTTACTCTCATCAATATTGGCTCAAAGAGGGAAACATGTACATATACATACATACATACATACATACATACCTACATATATATATATATATATATATATATATATATATATATATATATATATATATATATATATATATATATATATGTAAAATCAATTGAGTATAGAAATCTTACCTGACAGGGAAGTAGGAGGGGAGGAGATCAAGTAGGTAGGGCAGATCAGGGAAAATGGTAGACAGAAGCAAAACATTGATAATGAGGGAAAGGGTTAAAGGAGAGAGAGGACAAACAGGAGGAAGAATAGGATGAAAATATGTAGGTAGTAATCATACTGTGAGTGTGAATGGGATGAAGCAGATAGCAGAGTAGATCAATAGGTACACAATACACAGTAGTAAATGGACATAGTAACCTAGTGTTTGATAAACCCAAAGACCCCAGATTTTGGGATAAGAACTCACTCTCTGACAAAAACTATTAGGAAAATAGAAAACAATAGGACACAAACTAGGTATGGACCGACATTTCACACCATATACCAGAATACGGTCAAAATGGGTGCATGATATAAAGAGTGACATCATACACAAATTAGAAGAGCAAGGAATAGTTTATCTGTCAGATCTATGGGGAGGGAAAGAATTCACAACAACACAAAAGATAGAGAGCATTACAAAATATAAAATGGATAATTTTGACTATATCAGAAAGCTTTGCAAACAAAACCAATGCAAACAAGATTACAAGATAAACAGAAAGCTGGCAAACAACCTTTACAGCAAGTGCCTTTGATAAAGGGCTCTTTTCTCTAATATGTAGAGAACTGAGTCAAGTTTGTAAGAAAGAAGTCACTTCCCAATTGATAAATGATCAAAGCATATGAATGGGCAATTTTTAGATGAAGAATTCAAAGCTATCAATAGGCATATGAAGAAGTGCTCTAAATTACTTTTGATTAGTGAAATGCAAATTAAAACAACTCTGTCATACACCAAATTGACTAATATGACAAAAAAGGAAAATGATAAATGTTGGAGAGGATGTGGGAAAATTGGGACACTAATGCACTGTAGGTAGAGTTGTGAACTGATCCAACCGTTCTGTAGAACTATTGGAACTATGTCCAAAGGGCAACCAAACTGTTCATACCTTTTGATTCAGCAATACCACTACTACATCTATATCTCAAAAGTATCACTGAAAAAGGGAAAAGGACCTACATGTACAAAAATATTTATTGCAGCCCTTTTTGTGGTGGCAAAATATTGAAAACTGAGGAAATGCCCATCACTTGGAAAATGGCATAACAAGCTGTGGCATATGAATATAATGAATGTAACTTTCATGCAAAAAGAAATGATAAATAGGATGATTTCAGAAAAACCTAGAAGGACTTGTACAAACTGATGCAAAGTGAAATAAGCAGAATCAGGAAAACATTGTGAACATTGTGTGGTGATCAACTATGAATGACTCAGCTTTTCTCAGCAACACAATAATCAAAGACAAGTAACAAAGGACTCATGAAGGAAAATGCTGTCTATAGCCAGATAAAGAACTGATGGACTCTGAATGCAGATTGAAGCATTTTTTAAACCTACTTTATTCTTTCTAATGTTTTTTTCTTTTGATCTCTGTCTTCTTTCACAACTGTAACTAATATGGAAATATTTTTACATGATAGCACATGTATAAAGTATATCAAACTGCCTACCATTTTCAGAAGAGGGGAAGGGATGGATAGAGGGAAAAATTTGGAACTCAAAATCATGTAAAAATGAATGCTAAAATTTTTCTTGACATATAACTGGGGAGAAACTAAAATTAAAAAACAATGAAAGCATCATCCCAAGGATAACATAAATTAAAATGAAAAAAAAGTTTTTTCTTCTTGTTTTTTAATTCAAACTGGCCAACATTTTGGACCAATAAGAATGTGTAATAAAATGAAACATTTTATCTATCTCGAGGACCCTCCAGAGATGATTTATCTTTTCAGAGATCTCCCAGTAATTGTATTCCATGGTATTGAGGACATTCCTATTTTTGATATGCTAGCTTCTAGGAGCTCTCCTAGCTCTAATATTCCTTTTGTCAAGTGTTCTCCTCGATCTCTCATTCTCCTTTCCTTGATTACTTTTAGACCTGACATTATGTATGTTCAAATCCCACTTTTCTTACATTTTCAGCTCCCAGTCTCTGAACAAAACAACCTCATCTCTGAAAAAGAAATTGAACAAGCTATCAAAGAACTCCCTAGGAAAAATTCTCCAGGGTCAGACGGATTTACAAGTGAATTCTATCAAACATTTAAAGAACAGTTAATTCCAATACTATATAGACTATTTGAGAAAATTGAGGGAGTCCTCCCAAATTCTTTTTATGACAGAAATATGGTTTTGATACCTAAACCAGGAAGAGCCAAAGCGGAGAAAGAAAATTATAGACCAATTTCTCTAATGAATATAGATGCAAAAATTTTAAATAAGATTTTAGCAAAAAGAACACGGCAACTTATAATGAGAATAATACATTAAGATCAGGTAGGATTCATACCAGGAATGCAGGACTGGTTCAATATTAGGAAAACTATTAGCATTATTGATCGTATCAACAACAAAACTAAGAGAAACCACATGATTATCTCAACAGATGCAGAAAAAGCTTTTGACAAAACACAACACCCATTCCTATTAAAAAACACTGGAGAGCATAGGAATAAAGGGAACTTTCCATAAAATAATAAGCAGTATCTACCTAAAACCTTCAGCAAGCATTATATGCAATGAAGATAAGCTAGATGCATTTCCAGTAAGATCAGGGGTGAAACAAGGGTCTCCATTATCACCACTATTATTCAATATGGTACTAGAAATGTTAGCTGTAGCAATTAGACAAGATAAAGAAATTGAAGGAATTAAAATAGGCAAAGAAAAAACTAGGTTGTCACTCTTTGCAGATGGTATTATGATATACTTAGACAATCCCAGAGATTCAAATAAAAAACTACTTGAAATAATAAACAACTTCGGAAATGTTGCAGGTTACAAAATAAACCCGCACAAATCTTCTGCACTCCTATATATTAGTAACAAAGCCCAACAGTAAGAGATAGAAAGAGAAATCCCATTTAAAGCTAGGGTAGACACTATAAAATATTTGGGAGTTTACCTGTCAAAACAAACCCAGGGACAAAATGAACACAATTGCAAGACACGTTTTGCACAAATAAAGTCAGATCTAAGTAAGCAGAAAAATATCAGTTGCTCATGGGTAGGCTGAGCCAATATAAAAACGACAATTCTACTTAAATTAATTTACTTATTTAGTGCCATACCAATCAGACTATCAGATAATCATTTTCTAGAGCTGGAAAAATATAGTGTCAAAATTCATCTGGAAGAACAAAAGGTGCAGAATATCAAGGGGACTAATGAAAAGAAATGCTAGCGAAGGGGGTCTAGCTCTATCAGATCTCAAATTGTATTATAAAGCAATAATTCTCAGTCTCTGAACATCACCCACTTTAGTCCCTAGAATTCTGACTTTCCAGCTTCTATAACCTTATCCAGCTCAGTATTCTAGATCAGATATTTCCTTCAAGCTCAGATACTCAGGATTTTAAGTGTCTTCCTGGATCTGATATTCTGGTTTCACTTTGCACTCCAAGTTGGGACATTCAGAGAAGGGACTTACCTCTTAGTTAAAAAAGATTCTGTAGTCTAATCTCTAAGCCACCTCCAACATTGCCCCTTGAAAAGTACCTGGAAGGACAGAAAAGAACTAGTTGATCACATTCTTTTCCAGCTCTTGACATAAGTTGTTGGAAGGCTGCACCCTGCTATGGTCTAGAACTTTAAAACATTTTTTTAATAATAATGTCAATAACACTATTTACTAAAGAAGGAACTGCATGTAATTGCATTTGTTTTGTGGTGCTCAGGTTTGGGGTTTATTTTTAGTTAGACAAAAATTGACCATCCTTTCATTAAACTCTTATGACTATTTGGTTGGGAATGTCAGATTTTTTTTAAGCTTCACTATTGTATAATATAAATTAAATTGGAATAAAGGAACTGGTACAGCTAGGCCATCTTCCCTTGTATTTCTTTTCATTAATTCCCTTGATATTCTTGACCATTTGTTCTTCCAGATGAACTTTGTTATTATTTTTTCTAGCTCTAACAATAATTCTTGGTAGTTTGATTGGTTTGACACTAAGTAAGTAAATTAATTTAGGTAGAGTTGTCATTTTTATTATATCAGCTGGGCCTACCCATGAGCAACTGATATTTTTCCAGTTATTTAGATCTGACTTTATTTGTGTAAAAAGTGTATTGTAGTTATGTTTATATAGTTCCTGGCTGTGTTTTCTCTACAGTAATTTTAATTTATTTTTCCAACTTCTATACTCTCTTTTAATCTAGTCCCTCATCCTCTCCTCTAATAGTTCCTCCCTTATCCTCTCCCTCTCCTTATCCCCTTAGTGTTTTCTTTCTAAATTTAGAAGGCTTTTATACTCTTCTAAATGCATATGTATTGTTCCCTCTTGAACCTATTCCCAGTGAAAGTAGGTTTCCAGAATATCAGCCTTCCTCCCCCCTCTCATTCCTCTGTATCTCACACTTCATTTGTATAAGATAATTATTCTTTTTAGCTGTTCCTGAACAGTTTTCTTTTTGAAATCATAGCATGCTCAGGTCTACCCCAATCTTTCTTATGAACTATCCAATTAATAATAACAATCTTAGACATACATTTTACATACATAAAAAGTAAACAGTTTGTCCTTATTGAGTCCTTTAAAATTAGTCTTTGGTATGTACCTTATATTTCTCTTGACTCTTATATGTCAAATATTCTATTAAATTCAGGTTTGTTGTTTTTTTAAACAAAGTACTGAAAGTCTGACGATTCATTATTTTTCATTCAGGATTATGCTTAGCTTTGCTGGGTATGAGATTTTCAGCCAGAAGTCCAATTCTTTTGCTCTTAGATACATAGTGTTCCAAGACCTGCAGTCTTTTAGTGTTGCCAATGCTATGTCTTGTGTCATTACAATTGTGGCATTACCATATGTAAATTATTTTTTTTCTTCTTGCTTGTAATATTTTATCCTTGAGCTGTGGGTTTTGGGAATTTGACTCTAATATTCTTGTGCGTGTTCCTCGTAGAATCTCTTTCAGGTGGTGATCAGTGGATTTTTTTCTATTTCTGCTTTCCCCTCTTGTTCTAATGCTTAAGGAAAATTTTCTTAAATTATTTCTTATATTATTATATCAAGATCCTTTTTTTGATCATAGCTTTCAGGTAGTCCAATTATTCTTATGTTTTCTCTTCTTGATCTGTTATCTAAATCAGTTTTTCTCATGAGATGTTTCACATTCTCTCCAATTTTTTCATTATATATGTATATATAAATATGTATGTATTATATGTATAATATAATATATGTATATATATAAAATTCCTTCATCTCTTATAACTTCACTGGCTTCCCCTTGCCCAATTCTGATTTTTAAGGAGTCATTTTCTTTCTTAAGATTCTGGATCTTCTTTTCTAATTGATTAACTTTATTTTCATAATTTGCTTTTCTTGGATTATTCTTCCTTTTAGTTTTTCCTCAATCTCTCTCATTTGATTTTTTTTTATTTAACTTTTAACATTCATTTTAACAAACTTTTGGGTTCCAAATTTTCTCCCCTTTTGTCCCCTCCCCCACCCCAAAACACCGAGCGTTCTAATTGCCCCTATCACCAATCTGCTCTTTCTTCTATCATCCCTCTCTGCCCTTGTCTCCATCTTCTCCTTTGTCCTGTAGGGCCAGATAACTTTCTATACCCCTTTACCTGTATTTCTTATTTCCTAGTGGCGAGAACAGTACTCAAGAGTTGTTCCTAAAACTCTGAGTTCCAACTTCTTTACCTCCCTCCCCACCCATTCCCTTTGGAAGGCAAGCAATTCAATATAGGCCAAATCTGTGCAGTTTTGCAAATGACTTCCATAATAGTCGTGTTGTATAAGACTAACTATATTTCCCTCCATCCTATCCTGTCCCCCATTACTTCTATTCTCTCTTTTGATCCTGTCCCTCCCCATGAGTGTTGACCTCAAATTGCTCCATCCTCCCCATGCCCTCCCTTCTGTCATCCCCCCCACTCTGCTTATCCCCTTATCCCCCACTTTCCTGTATTGTAAGATAGGTTTTCATACCAAAATGAGTGTGCATTTTATTCCTTCCTTTAGTGGAATGTGATGAGAGTAAACTTCATGTTTTTCTCTCACCTCCCCTCTTTTTCCCTCCACTAATAAGTCTTTTGCTTGCCTCTTTTATGAGAGATAATTTGCCCCATTCCATTTCTCCCTTTCTCCTCCCAATATATTTCTCTCTCACTGCTTGATTTCATTTTTTAAAGATATGATCCCATCCTCTTCAATTCACTCTGTGCACTCTGTCTCTGTGTGTGTGTGTGTGCGTGTGCATGTGTGTGTGTGTAATCCCACCCAGTACCCAGATACTGAAAAGTTTCAAGAGTTACAAATATTTTCTTTCCATGTAGAAATGTAAACAGTTCATCTTTTGTAAGTCCCTTATGACTTCTCTTTGCTGTTCACCTTTTCATGCTTCTCTTCATTCTTGTGTTTGAAAGTCAAATTTTCTTTTCAGCTCTGGTCTTTTCATCAAGAATGCTTGAAAGTCCTCTATTTCATTGAAAGACCAGTTTTTCCCCTGAAGTATTATACTCAGTTTTGCTGGGTAGGTGATTCTTGGTTTTAGTCCTAGTTCCTTTGACTTCTGGAATATCCTATTCCATGCCCTTCGATCCCTTAATGTAGAAGCTGCTAGATCTTGTGTTATCCTGATTGTATTTCCACAATACTTAAATTGTTTCTTTCTAGCTGCTTGCAATATTTTCTCCTTGACCTGGGAACTCTGGAATTTGGCCACAATGTTCCTAGGAGTTTCTCTTTTTGGATCTCTTTCAGGCGGTGTTCTATGGATTCCTTGAATATTTATTTTACCCTCTGGTTCTAGAATCTCAGGGCAGTTTTCCTTGATAATTTCATGAAAGATGATGTCTAGGCTCTTTTTTTGATCATGGCTTTCAGGTAGTCCCATAATTTTTAAATTGTCTCTCCTGGATCTCTTTCCCAGGTCAGTTGTTTTTCCCATGAGATATTTCACATTATCTTCCATTTTTTCATTCTTTTGGTTTTGTTTTGTGATTTCTTGGTTTCTCATAAAGTCATTAGCCTCCATCTGTTCCATTCTAATTTTGAAAGAACTATTTTCTTCAGTGAGCTTTTGAACCTCCTTTTCCATTTGGCTAATTCTGCTTTTGAAAGCATTCTTCTCCTCATTGGCTTTTTGAACCTCTTTTGCCAATTGAGTTAGCCTATTTTTCAAGGTGTTATTTTCTTCAGCATTTTTTGGGGTCTCCTTTAGCAGGGTGCTGTCCTGCTGTTCATGCTTTGCCTGCATGTCTCTCATTTCTCTTCCCAGCTTTTCCTCCACCTCTCTAACTTGATTTTCAAAATCCTTTTTGAGCTCTTCCATGGCCTGAGCCCATTGAGTGGGCTGGGATACAGAAACCTTGACTTCTGTGTGTTTCCCTGATGGTAAGCATTGTTCTTCCTCCTCAGAAAGGAATGGAGGAAATACCTGTTCACCAAGAAAGTAACCTTCTATAGTCTTATTTCTTTTCCCTTTTCTGGGCATTTTCCCAGCCAGTGACTTGATTTCTGAGTATTCTCTTCACACCCACTTCGCCACCTCCAGATCCTCCCAGCCAGTGCTTGGGGTCTGAGATTCAAGTGTTGCTTCCCAGCCTCAGGGCTTTGGGCGGGGGCAGGGCTGCTATTCAGTGTGAGATTAAGTTCAGGTGCTCAGGTGGGGGCAGGGCTGCCTCACGGGCTCAGTTCCCTCAGGGGGTTTATGCACAGACCTTCAACAATGGATCCAGGCTCCTGCCTGCTTGGGGAGCCCTGGTCTGCTCCCACCTCTGCTGCTGCCTCCCGAGGGGGCCTGGGTTATGGGGGCACCCCACTCCCCTCTCGACCCGCCAAAGAGATCCTCTCACTGACCCCTATCACCTGTGGGTGGAGGAACCCGCGTGGCCACTGGAGATTCCATCCCCAAAGCCTGCTCGGATCTTCTCCTCTCGGTGCTATACGGCCGAAGCAGGGCTGGGCTCGGCTCTGTGTCCACAGTGCGATGGACCTTTTGCGAGAGGTTTGCAGGGCTCTCTGGAACAGACATCTCCTCCGCTCCACCATTCTGTGGCCTCTGCTGCTCCAGAATTCGCCGGGAGTTCTTTTTTTACATATATTCTATGGGTTCAGAGCTAGTGTCTCTCATTTGATTTTTAAAGTTTTAAAGTTTTTCTATGAATTCTTTTTGAATAGGTGCCCATTTGACATTACTCTTTGGGGTAGAAGAGGGTTTCCTTGCTTCATTGTAGCTCACTATGGCTGGATTCTTTCTCCTTTGCCTGGGCTTTTTTTTTTTTGTTAATAGCTCAATTTTTTATAATCACCTATTTTTAAAATTTTTTTAATTAATTAATTTATTTCTAGTTTTCAACATTCCCTTCCATAAATTTTAAATTTTCTCACCCTTCCTCCCCAAGACAGCATGTAACCTGATAACACATACATTCCTGTTCCATTTTCACATTAGTTATGTTGCATAGAAGAATTATAACGAATAGGAAAAACCATGAGAAACAAAACAAAACAAAAAAGAAAATAGTCTGCTTCCCTCTGCATTCCAATTCTATAGTTCTTTCTCTGGATGTGGATGCCATTTTCCATCATGAGGCCTTTGGAATTGTTTTAGGTCCTTGCATTGCTGAGAATGGCTAAGCCAATCAAAATCAGTCATCGCACACTGTGGCTGTTACTGTGTACAATATTCTGGTTGTTTTCACTTCATTCAGCATCAGTTTATTTAAGTCTTTCCAGGTTTTTCTGAAGTCTGTTCATCATTTCTTATAGGACAATAGTATTCCATGACATTCATATACCACAAGTTGTTCAACCATTCCCCAATTGATGGGCATCCCCTCAATTTTCATTTCTTGGCCACCACAAAACGAGCTGCTATAAATATTTTTGTACATGTGGGTCCTTTTTCCATTTTTGTGATCTGTTTGGGATATAGCCCTAGAGGTAGTATTGCTGGGTGAAAGCATATGCACATTTTTATAGCCCTTTGGGAATAGTTCAAAATTGCTCTCCAGAAAGGTTGGATCAGTTTACAACAGAGTATTAGTGTTCCAACTCTCCCACATCTTCTCCAGCATTTATCATCTTCCTGTTTTGTCATGTTAGCCAATCTGGTAGATGTGATGTGGTACCTCAGAGTTGTTTTGATTTGCATTTTTCTAATCAATAGTGATTGAGAGTATTTTTGATAAGACTATAGATAGCTTTATTTTCTTCCTCTGAAAACTGCCTGTTCATATCCTTTGGCCATTTATCAGTTGGGGAATGACTTGTATTCTTGTAAATTTGACTCAGTTCTCTCTATATTTTAGAAATGAGGCCTTTATCATAGACACTGGTTGCAAAAATTCTTTCCCAGTTTTCTGCTTCCCTCCTAATCTTGGTTTCATTGAGTTTGTAAAGTGCAAAAGCTTTTCAATTTAATGTAATAAAAATTACCATTTTGCACTTCATAATGTTTGCTATCTCTTGCTTGGTCATAAATTTCTCCATTCCTCGTAAATCTGACAGATAAACTGTTCTTTGCTCACCTAATTTGCTTATAGTACCAGCCTTTACACCTAGACCATGTACCCATTTGGACTTTATTCTAGTATACAGTGTCAGGCATTGGTCTATGTCCAGTTTCTACCACACTGTTTTCCAGTTTTCCCAACAGTTTTTGTCAAATAGTGAGTTCTTATTCCAGAAGCTGAGGTCCCTGAGTTTATCAAACAGTAGTTTGCTATAATCATTGACTACTGTGTCTTGAGTACCTAACCTATTCCACTGATCTACCCCTCTAGTTCTTAGCTAGTACCAGGCTGCTTTATAATAGAATTTAAGATCTTGTAGGGCTAGGCCACCTTCCCTAGCATTTCTTTTCATTAATTGCCTTCATATGGGCCTTTTGTTCTTTCAGATGAATTTTGATGTTTTTTTTTCTAGCTTTATAAAATAATTTTTGTTAGTTTGATTCTATGGCACTGAATAAATAAACTAATTTAGGTAGAATTGTCATTTTTATTATATTAGCTTGACCTACCCATGAGCAACTGATATATTTTCCAATTATTTATATCTGACTTTATTTGTGTGAAAAGTGTTTTGTAATTGTGTTTATGTGGTTTCTGGATTTGTTTTGGCAGGTAGACTCCCAAATATTTTGTACTATCTACAGTAACTTTAAATGGGATTTCTCTATTTCTTGCTATTGGGCTTTGTTAGCAATATACAGAAATGCAGATGATTTATGTGGGTTTATTTTATATCCTGCAACTTTGCTGAAGTTGTTTATTATTTCAAGTGTTTTTTTTTACTTTACTTCTCTAGGATTCTCTAAGTATATCATTATATCATCTGCATAGAGTGATAACTTAGTTTTTTCTTTGCCTATTCTAATTCCTTCAATTTCTTTTTCTTCCCTTATTTCTAAAGCTAACATTTTTAGTACCACATTGAATAACAGTGGTGATACTGGAAATCCTTGTTTCAGAAACTGTGATCTTATTGGAAATGCATCTAACTTATCCCCATTACATATAATGCTTGCTGAAGGTTTTAGGTAAATTTTAAGGAAGATTTCATTTATTCCTAGGAATGGGTGTTGTATTTTGTTAAAAGCTTTTTCTGCATCTATTGAGATGTCTATACGGTTTCTGTTAGTTTTATTGTTGATATGATCAATTATGCTGATAGTTTTCCTAATATTGAGCCAGCCCTGAATTCTTGATATAAATCCTACCTGATCAAAGTGTTTTATTCTCATGATAAATTGCTGTGATCTTTTTGCTAATATTTTGTTTTATTTTTTTGCATCTATATTCATTAGCAAAATTGGTCTATAATTTTCTTTGTCTGTTTTGACTCTTCTCAGTTTAGGTATCAGTGTCATATTTGTATTATAAAAAGAATTTGGTTATACTGTACCAATTTTCCCAAATAGTCTATAAGGTATTGGAATTAATTGTTCTTTAAATGTTTGGTAGAATTCGCTTGTAAATCCATCTGGCTCTGGAGATTTTTTCCTAGGGAGTTCATTGATAGCTTGTTCAATTTCTTTTTCTGAGATGGGGTTATTTAAGTATTTTACTTCCTCTTCTGTTAATGTGGGCAATTTATATTTTTGTGAATATTCGTCCATTTTGCTAAGATTGCCAAATTTTCAGCTTTACTTTCCAGTCCAATTTGGGATATTCAGAAGCAGGACTCAACTCGTAGATAGGGAATTACGTATTCTGAGCTCTCAGCCACCTCTGGCTTTACCCCTTAAATGATCCCTGGAAGCCAAGACATTCAGTCATCTAAGGACCTTCAAGAACCCACACCCTCCTAGGAAGTGTAAATTTTTTCCAGTTTTTATCTCTCAGATTATTATTAAAATGTAAATGAATATTACTGGTAAAATGATTTCAAAACAGAAATCCTCTCCTTTTTAAGTCCTCTGTATGAGCAGTTTGTTTTTGTGACCAAAAATACTCTGTATTCAATATCATTAACAGTGGTATCAGTAGTAATCTTTACCAAAGAAGGAACTGCATAGAATTAAACTTATTTTTGAGTTCAGTTGTTTTGTTTTTTGAGGAAATTCTTTGTTTCATCAGAAAACAGAAATAATTTTCTAGTATGTTTTTTGCTTTGTGATTGAAGATATGGGTTAAAAAAATCGCCACTAGGATAATATAGATTAAATTGGAATAAATTGTTATTCGCATGAAAAACCTACTTTTTTCTTATTTTTCAAATTAATTAGAATTGGCCCTAAATTTGGCCCACTCAATATATATGAAAGTAAGTCCAGGCCATTTATGATGTTTCCATTCTAAGGCCCTCTAGAACAAATGATGTATGTTCTCAGAGCCCTTTCTGCTATGTCACATGAAAGATCTTAGGATGTTCCAGGTCTGACCTTTTGTGTTGTGAGAGCTTTCCTACTTCTGATATGCCTTCTTCTTCTAAGTTCTTTCCTACTCTCTCATTCCCTTCTCCATGACTCCTCCCAGGCCTGATATTCTGTGTGCCCCCAAACCTCCCATTTCTGACATTCCCCAATCTTACCCTCTCCACATCTATTCTTTCTGTTCTAGTACCTCCCAACATTGACATTCCAACTTCTAAAGCTTCCTTGAGCTCTGGATTCAGGATCTGATATTTCCTTCATGCTCATAAATTCTAGGTTCTAAGTGTACTTCTTTCTTTTAATATGCAGTCTTCAGTGTGTACTATTCATCCTGATACTGAAGTAAGACTTAGCTCCTTGCTAGAAAATTCTAGATTCTAAGCTCTCTTTCTTCTCCATTTTTCCCTCTTGAATGTTACTTGGAAGTGCAGGCATGCAGTGTTCTAATGAATTTCTAAGACATGAGATTTTTAGACTTCAAGGACCAGCCCCCTTTGATCTATCAGAATTTTTTTAAAGTTTTAAAAATTGGATTCTTATTACAGTGCACGTGATTCTGACTGATATGATGATTTTGAATCATAAATCATGTCCCTTATAAATATACAGAATGAAACACTTTTTTGGTCTAAAAATACTCTATTATATATTTTCAGTAAAAAGAATTTCATTAGCAGTTTTTAGCAGAGAAGGACTAGTCCTTGTAATTATCTTTGTTATAATGTGCTGTTTTTTTCCTTTTTTGAGGTGGTTTTTAGCCAGTAAAAAATTATCAGTACTTTCACCATGCCCTTTTGGATGTATGTTTGAGATTGTGAGGCTTGGGTTTTTTTTTTTGGTTATTCTTTTTAAAAGAATCACCACTGTGTTACTATATATTAAACTGGAATAAATTATCAATCTCACAAGACAAATCTACTCTTATTGGTTTTTTGAATTATTTAGAAATGGCAAATATTTGGCCTTTCTAAGAATTTATGTGGAAATAAATCCATGTATTTTGTGAGATTTTCCATTCTAAGTTCCTTTCTAGAATAGATGAATAATGTTCTCAGAGTCTTCTCAGTTATCAGATGTAGTTGTTTTAGGACACTCCAAGATCTGACCTTTTATGTTCTAAAGCTTCTCTTCTCTCTGAGATCCCTTCTTCTAAGTCCTCCTCCTCTCCCCTATGTTCTTTTCATTTTTTAAAAAGCTGAATTATAGCTGTTTTTTATTTATCTCTAAGTTTCAATACCATAAAGAAAAAATTCCATACATAAAACATGCAAAAATAATAGAACTGTATATGAAACTGTGAATTCTACTTCATACCACTTGCTTTAAGTATATAATTCTATACATTCATTTCAAAACAGTTCTGCTTGTCATATTAGTAGCTGTATTTCCCTTGTGTGAATTTACACAAAATATTATGATGGATCTGTCAGACATCATTTTTACTATTATCACATTATTACTAACTCCCATCACCCTCTCCCCAACCTTCTTATTCCCTTTTCCATGGCTCCTCTTGGGCCTGACACTGTGTGTGTGTGTGTGTGTGTGTGTGTGTGTGTGTGTGTGTGTGTGTGTGTGTGAGAAAATCCCACTGCTTCTAACATTTCCATTCTCAGCATTTCACTGCCTTCACTCTATATTTTGGCTCTTCCCAACCCTGACATCCCAAATTTTATAGCCTAATCTAGCTTTGGATGCAGGGTTCAAAATTTCCTATAGGCTCAGACATTCTCGGTTCAAGGTCCCCTCCCCAAACTAATATTCTTTTTGCACTTTCCATTCCAGATTGGGACATTGAAAAGGTGGGACCTATATCCTAGTTAGAAAATTCTGTATTCCAAGATCTCAGACATCTCCAATATACCCCCTTGAAAGATTCCTGGAAGCATTCTGTAACATTCATGGTTCCAGGGACCTTCTCAGCCCTAACATACTTTGTTCATAGGCCATATTCTGTTGTGGTCTAGACAGGTTTTTTAAAAAGTTTTAAAAATTGATTTTTATATTATAAAAACACAATTCCCACTACAATTATTTTGAATTAAATATGGTATCCCTTTGAAATCCTCAATGTTGAACACATTTTATACCCCCAAAAGAATCTATATTGTTTCTTAGAAATATAATAAACATTATAGTCATTGCCAAAGAATGAGTCATATGGAATTGCATATGTTTCAGGGTACAGGTTTTTGGTTTTTTGTCTAGCCAATAAATAGATAATACTTTCATTATACTTTTTTTCAAGGTGTGGTTCAGGATGTTTTATATGTATACACATACATGTGTATGTATAGACATATATGTACATACATATGTATACACACATGTGTATTTATATATGCACACATACACATATACATATGTGTGTGCACATATATGTTTATATATTTACATACACTTTTTTGGAAAATAATACTACAAGGTTATTATAAATTAAAATGGAAAAATATGATTAATACACTCATTTCTTTGTTTTTTAATTTAATCCAAACTGGCCAAAATGTTAGCCCATGAAAAATATAAAATAAAATTAAATCTTCTAATTTATCAGATTATCCATTCTGAGGACCCTCCAGAGCTGATGACTTATCTTTTCAGAGTCCTCCCAGCAATTCCATATCATTGTATTGAGGACACTCCTTTTTCTGATATACTAGATTCTAAAGACTCTACTGACTCTAATATCTTTTTTTCTAAGGGCTCTCCTCAATCTCTCAATGGCTAGACCTGGGTCATATGTTATTTGCTAAGATTCTGCTGCTTCTAACAATCCTCATTCCAAACTCTTGAACATCTCCCAGCCTTGGCGTTCCAGTGCCTCCCAACTCTGATATTCCAGGTTCTCCAGCCTCATTCAGCTCTTGATTTTAGATTCCAAATTTCCTTCAAGCTTAGGTATGATAGGTTTTAAGTGCCCTTCCTGACCCAATACTCTGGCTTCTACTTCACTGCTAATTGGGACAGTCAGAGGGCAGACCTAACTCCTAGCTAGGAAAATCTGTGTTCTAAATTCTAGGCTACTTCCAACATACCTCCTTGAAAGGCACCTGAAAGCATAGATGTTCAGTGTTCTAAAGACCATCTAAAATTTGACAGTTTGTGATCTAAAGGAATACTCTCCAATCATCTATAATGTTTTTTTTTAATTTTTAATGGTTTATTACCATAATGCACAAGTCTTATTGATAAAATGATTTCATAACATGTCTTGTCCCTTATAAGAGCATAACACTTTGTTTTTGAGTGCCAAAAATACTTTATACTCATTATTATTAATAGTACTATCAATAACAGTATTTACCAAAGAAGGGACTACATGGAATTACATTTGCTTCAGTGTACAGGTTTTGGGGTTGTTGGGAGTCCCCTTGGCTAACCAAAAAATAGTCAGCACTTTTGCCAAACCCTTTTGACTATGTGGTTGAGGACATGCATTTTTTAAAGCTTTACCACTTTGAATATTAATTAAGTTGGAATAAATGACTGATATCATAGGAAAAATCTAAGTCTTCTTGTTTTTAAATTTACCTAGAACTTATCAACATTTTCTGAATAAACATGAAAATAAATCCTTTCTATTTCTGGTGTTTTCTCAGGCCCCTTCCAGAATAGATTTATATTTTCAGAGCCATCTAGCTATGGCATCTGGAAGTTTTTAAGATGTTCCAAGTCTGACATTCCTTGTTCTATGAGTGGTCCTTGATCTGATATGCTCTTTTCTAAATCCCCTACTAAATCTCTCATTCTCTTCTCCACGGCTACTTCCAGGCCTGATATTCTCTGTGCTAAAATCCTCTTGCTTCTGAAAATTTCCATTCTCAGCCTCTGATCATTTACCATTCCTTTGGTTCTAGACTCTCCCAACACCAACAGCCCAGATTCTATAGCCTTATCCAGATCCAGGTTCATGATTAGAAATTCCCATCAAGATCAGATATTTTAGGTTCTAGGTGCCCTCTCCAATCTATTATTTCCGCTTCATTTTCCACTCCAAATGGGGACATGCAGAAGTGGGACTTACCTCGTAACTAGAAAATTTGGTATTCATTACTCATAGCTACCTTTAATTCTCCCCCTTGAATAGTCCTTGGAAGGCCAGGCATTTATTGTTCTAAGAAGCTTCCCATCTCTGACATTTTTGTTTTTAAGGCCACACATTCCTGTGATCTATAAGGGTTTTTTCAGTTTTTAAATTTATTACATTATTATTACAATTCACATGTCTTTTACTGCAATAATGATTTGAAAACCTAAGTCTTCTCTCTCATTAATCCTCAGTATATAGCACCTTGTTTTTTTTTTTATTTTTTTGGCCCAAAACACTTTCTATTCATTCTGATTAAAAGTAATATCAATAGCAAATAAATCCTTGCCATTCTCATTTTCCATTCTTAGGTCCCTTCCAAAAAGATAATTTATGTTCTCTAAGCCCTCCCAGCAATGATCTATAACAGTTTTTAAGATGCACCAGTTCTCACCTCTCTCAGGGTATTCTAAGGGCTCTCTTTGTTCCAATATTCCTTCTAAATGCCCCCTACCTCTCTTGTTCTTTTTTCCATGGCTTCTCCCAAGCCTGAAATTCTATGCATTTAGAGCTGAAGAAGGCCTTTGGTATCATCTAGTCCACTTATTTCACTTTATACATGGGCAAAGAGGCCCAGAGAGGTTAGGTGGAATCTTCTGAACATTCGCCAACAGGGAGACTTGTGGATGATATTAGCCTCACAGTTGAATGATAGCTGGCTGCTACAGGGTAAGCCTCTACCTTTTGTGAACAGCATTACTCATGGCTATTAGGCATTTAAAATGCCCTTAAATTCTTATGGGGCTGGACAATTCTTTATAGCAGATCTTAGCACCTCATCAATGAGGCATTAAATTAGTAGACACTACCTCCCTGGGCACTTCATTTCTTTGCTTTATCCATATATATTGGAACTGTGGACATAAAATAGCCTCCTTCTGCTTTTTTCCTGTAACAATAAAAAAGATATTTATAAAAACGACAGGGCTTAGCAATATTGAAACTGCTGGGAGTATTTCATCTTCATGTTTTTGACCAACCACTTCATTAATTTCACATACAAAAATAATAAAATAAAGAGTAAATTGTCCTCTAATTTAGAAAAAAATCAACATCTTAGTCTTAAAGTAAAAAAGAAAAAAGACACATTTGAGCATCTAAACCAAATTAGCAAAAGTTGATGACTTTTGCCTGAAGAGAAACTTTCCAGGTCAAAAGCCAAGGGGAACTTGATTTTCCAAGTTGAGTTGCTAAACAGAGAGAGACATCCAAGTACAGGAAAGCTCTGGTGGACCCAAGTTCCCAGAATCTTTTTACATTACTCGGTCACTAGATGGCAGCAGAATTTCATCATATAGGGAACCATTTTGCCATCCTTCCCCTACCTGGGCCACAGCCATATCTGATTTAGAACATCTGAAGAATTCCTTTATTTTCCTTTTTCCTTTTTTTTTTTTTAACATTGTTAATCCAGGAGGGAGGAGAGGGAATCCTGTCCAGACATTCTACCATTATTGGTGGCACAAAGAAATAAAGGGCTCTGGTTCCGATTGCCATCTTCTTGGGGCTTTTTAGGCAGAGGGTGAAGAAAGATGACACCACCATTTACAGTGAGAATGATGCTCAAGATGCCCATTTCCTTAGATCCGGATATAAACAATGCATACGTACTTAATAGAATCATTTGTATATCACTGGTGAAAAAAGTTTCCTTTATACAAACCTTGACAATATCACACACTCAAATCCAGCAGATCATTAATGTGAACTTAAACAACATATTTAAAGATGCTAGTTGCTATATTTTCATTACATTTGCTTAGCTTTTATTTGTTTTTCTATGAACTAATTTTTTCAAAGATGATTGTAAATCATTTTATATAGCATTTTGATTATTTTTCCTCTACACTATTGCCCTTAGATCTTAAGATAATGTTGTGCTCTGCAAATTTTTAAGGTTCAAATAAAGTTTGTTTGCAAAACAAATCCTTGAAATTTGTGACATTTTGCATCCTAAGGACCATTCCAGAGAAGTAATTTATGTTCTCAGAGCACTTACACGGATAGCATATGGAAGTTTTGAGGACATTCCCATATTGACCTTTTGTGTTCTCCCTTTAATCTGAAATGTCTTATTCTAAATGCTCTCCTAAACATCTCATTCTCTTCTCCAAGGTTAATCCCACACCTGACATTCTATGTGCTAAATTTTCACTCTCTTGACAGTTTCCATTCTCAGCCCATGAATATCTCCCACTCTATCTGTGCCTCCCAAAAGTGATATTCCAACTGCCACAACTTCATCCAGGTCTGGATTCTGGGTTAGAAATTTCCTCAAGCTCAGATATTCTAGCTTCTAAGTGCCTCCCCTCTTCTAAAATTCCAGCTTTGCATTCCCCTCCAAAATGGGACATTGAGATGCAGGACTTAGAGCCTAGTAAGGAAATTGTGTATTCTGACGTCTCAGCCACTTCCAACTTTTCCCCTGAATGGTACCTAAAAGCCCAGACATTCACTATTCTGAAAACCAATCCAAGATATAACATTTTCTAATCTGAGGGGCATCCACCTATAATTTGTTTTTAAATTAAGTTTTTAATTGATTTATTATGACAGTGGCATATTGATTTTATTAATTTATCATGACAATAACAATATATTATGATAATATAGGTCTTAATAATACAATTATTTTGTGGCCCTGTCCATTATGAGTCCTCAAAATATAAGACCTTGTTAGTGATTTTAGTTTGGTCAAAATTTTTCTCTATTAATTATCACTAACAGTAATATCAATGGAAGTCTTTACCAAAGGAGGAACTGTAGGGAATTGCATTTGTTTTGGTGTGTAGGTTTTTAGGGTAGTTGAGGGTTCTTTGGAGTAGTCAAAAATAGGCAGTACTTTCATGGCATCCTTTTTCGTTGTGTTTAAAGATGTGAGGGGTTTTTAAGCATAATGTAAATTCAATTGGAATAAAAGACTGATTTCGTATGAAAAGTCTAAAATGACCTTGTTTCTTAAGATCCTTTAAACTGGTTAATATTTTAGCCAAGAGCACATATGAACATAAATTCTTGCATTAATGATATTTTTCATTCTAAGGAGTCTTCCAGACCGCATGATTTCTGTTCTCAGGACCCTCCTATGTATGGCATATGAAAGTTTTTAGGACAGTCCAAGTCTGATATTTTGTGTTCTGAGAGCTCTGGTCTGATCTTGCTTCTTCCAAGTGTTGTCCTACTTCTCTCATTCTCATCTCCATAGTACCCTCAGGCCTGACATTTTGTGTGCTAAAGCATTCTAACACTTAAATTCCAATGAGCAAAAAATAGTCAATATTTGGGCCCACACAGTGTATCTATATCTATATGTATGTTTGTATACACTGTAAATCTACCTATATATGCGTGTGTATTCACTGTAAATATATATATGTGTGTGTGTGTGTGTGTGTGTGTGTGTGTGTGTACTACAAATCCTCGTGAATTATTAGATATTCCGCTCTGAGTCCCCTCCCCCAGCAAATGATTTCTATTCTCTGAATCCCTCCATCTATATCATAACCTGTTTTCCAAGACACTGTACAATCTGACCTTTGCTAGCCTAAGGGCTTTCTTTGCTCTGAAGTCCCCTCTTCTTGGGCACTGCTGCTCTCTCATTTTTATCTCCATGGCAACTCCCAGGCCTGACACTGTGTGTGCTCACATCCTCCATTTGCTGAAAATGTCCTTTCCCAGGCCCCGTACATCTCCCCTCTCTCTTTACTAGGCCCTCACAATCCTTGTCTAGCAGATTCGACAATCTCATCCAACTGATGATCCTGAATTACAAATTTCCTTCAAATTAATCCATTCTATGTTCCATGAGCCATTCCTCATCTGATAGTAGTTCTCCACCTTTCACTTAAAATCTTGACATTCAGAGACTGGGATTATTCCCCAGTTAGGAAAATCTTTAATCTCAACTCCAGGAACCCTCAACATATATCCTGAAAATGGCCTGAAAAGCCCCAATATTTAGTTTTACAAGGATACTGATATTTTGTACTCTAAGACCATAACCTCTTATAATCTATAAGGATTTTCTTTATTATTTGAATAATTATGACAATCCATGTGCATTTAACCTATATAAAAATTTCTGGAACTAACTCATGTCTCTTCTACATCCTTAACATTCTTAACCATCACATTATTGCACAAACCATAGTCTGCATTTCTTTTCCTTAATAGTAATATGCATAACTGTCTTGAACAGAGTAGGATCTACAGGCAATTACATTTTATTTCTGGTGTCCAAGTGTTTTCAGTTTTATGGTGGTTTTTTTGGTTTGCCAAAAAATAGATAATATTTTGAACTCACTCTTTTAGCTATGCATTGTTAATGGGAGATTTGTTTCAAAGCAACCACATGGTGGTATATAAATTCAATTGAGAGAAAGGATTGATTGCCTAGGCAAAACCTCCCTCCTTTGAAATTCCCAAGAAATGGGCCATATTTTGGGTCACTTTTTATATATATACGTATACATATATACGTATATACATATATACACACACACACACATACACACACACAC
Organism: Notamacropus eugenii; assembly: GCF_028372415.1. Classification (NCBI taxonomy): domain Eukaryota; kingdom Metazoa; phylum Chordata; class Mammalia; order Diprotodontia; family Macropodidae; genus Notamacropus; species Notamacropus eugenii. Next base: position 24,890,046 of record NC_092879.1, on the reverse strand, counting down.
ACACATATATATATATATATACATGTATATATATGCCTGTGTATATAAACATATATATGTGTATGTATATATATCTTTGTCTTTTATAATATTTTTCATTCTAAGTACCAAGTATTCTGGCTTCGAAATCCATTCTAATTGTTCTATTCAAAGGTGGGACTTATTTCCATGCTGGGAAATAGTGTGTTCCAAATTCTAGCCTACCACCAACTTGCCCACTGTACCTGGATACTTGGAAGCCCAGACATTCAGTTCTCTAAGGACCTTGACAGATTGAAGATTCTCATATGTAAAGGAACACCTTCCTAAGATCAATGGTATGAATGAGGGAGAGGTGTTTACTCCTCTCCTGCCCTGCTCTCTGGTCTGTGAGCAACCACAAGCACTCTTTTCTGCCCTGGAACTGCGAGTAGGATTCCCTCTCCACAGCCGCCACCAGCTCCACCACATCAACGCTCCTTTTCACCTCAGGACCATCACTCAGAATTGAGACCCATTAAGCCGAGAACTCCAGAAGCTGCAGCTGCTGTGGCAGTAACTGCCACCACCCTGGGGTTGGGACTGGGGCCAGACCATGCTGTCCTCTCACCAGGTGAAAAAGCTTTCTCACTGATCTTTGAAACTGTCTGGCATTTGTGGGTTGAGAAATCAGGAAACCTCAGCAGCTGCCCATCATTCAGCGCCCTGAGGTCTGCTTCAGTCTGGTCTCTTGTTTGAGATTTTTTTAAAACATTTTTTACTTTTTGTTTCTATTAAGCATCACCAATGTATAATATAATTTATATTGGAATAGACAAATGATCTTACATGAAAAATTTGCCTTCTCTTTTTAAAATTAATAGGAATATCAAATATTTGGTCCCAATAAGAAAATTTGTTGCTGTTCAGTCATTCAGTTGTGTCCAACATTTTATGACCTCTGGACCATAGAAGGTCAGGTACTTCCCTTTTATCCTCTACGTTTTCTCGAAGTCTTTCCAAGTTCTATTCATTGTTTCCTTTACGCTATCCATCCATCTCTCCCTCTGCCATCTACTTTTGCTTTTGCCTTCAGCTTTTCCCAGTATCAGGGTCTTTTCCAGTGAGACCCATTTTCTCATTATGTAGCCAAAGTATTGAAATTTCAACTTCAGTTTTGGCCTTCCAGTGAATAGGCTGAATTAAACTTTCAGTATTGACTGATTGGATGTCCTTGCCATCCAATGGACTAATACTAGAGGTGAAAATGAATCCCTTAGCAGGGGTGTAATTTTCTACTCTCAGGCCCATTCCAGAGCAGAATATTGATCTCCTTAGAGTCCTCCTAGCTATTACATACAGTGCTTTCTAGGATACTCTAAATTCTGACCTTTTGTTTTCTATGGGACCTCCTCATTCTCTGATATCCCTCCTTCTCAGTGTTCTCCTTCCTGTCTCATTCTCTTCTCCATGGTTCCTCCAAGTCCAGTCATTCTACGTGCTCAAATCCCACTGCTTCTGACCATTTCCTTTATCAGCTCCAGAACAACTCCTTTCTTTCTCCCATCTAAAATGTCTTAATGCTGACTTTTCAGTTACTGTATCTCAACTGCTTCAGGATTCTAGATTCAATATTTCTTTCTAGTTCAGATATTCTACGTTTTATGCCTCTTCTCTTATCTAATTCTTTGACTTCACTTTCCATTCAAAATCAGGACTCCAGAAAGATGAGTTTGAGTTTGGTTTTGAACTTGTGTCCTCCTCACTCCATGGTGGATGCTCTATCTACTGTGCCAGCTAGTTGCACCACATCTCCCATTTTCTCCATCCTAATGACTCTCAGTACTGATATTCCAAATTTTACAGTTTAAAAAGGCTCCAGATTCTGGAGTAGAAATGTTCATCTAAATGGACCCAGAAAACAGAGGGAGACAGATTTTTAGACACAAAAACAATTTTAAAATCCAATTAATTATGAGAAAACCATTAAGCAGCATTAAAAAATAGGTAACTTGATTTTGAATTGGAGAAAAGATTAGGGAATTTCTAAACTGGGAAGAAAGAGCAAACAGGCATAATTCCCTGAAATCAGAAAAAGAGGTATTCTACTCCCTGCTGGTATCTTTATGCCATAAAATAAAAATGGAGGCAAGACATACCTACATACATACATGTTCGGCCTTGAGGCCGAAGGGCTACCCAAGTCTTACCTTTCACCTGTCGCAGGTCTTCGGTGGGCCAAACTGGATAAACGTGTTGAGAGAAGAGACTTTCCAGAGTCGAACAAGGGTTAGGCTTTATTCAGGATCTTAGTTACGTGTGCAGGGTGAATTCTTCCTCAGGAGAGAGGAATCCTCCTCCTCCCAAGGAGGCAAAGATCGTACAGCAAGAGAATGGGAGTGGGAGAGGGGAGGGACCTTCTGTCCTCTAAGGGCCCCTCAGCACGAAGAGCCCCTTCAGGCTTTCCTGACCCTACTTAAGCTCTCCCACTGCATAGTTTGCACCTGAATACCATGCCTGCTCTCAGCCTTTAGCTAGTCAACAACAGGTGTGCTCAGACCATGGGTTAATCTCAAGGGTGGGATGCTCTCCCCAGCAAGTTTCCCATGGAGAAGAGGCAGAAATGCATGAGATAGCCCGGGTCTCACGCCTCAATTCCCAGCTGTTCCCTGGGGGGCCTCATGAGAACTCTGAGGTATAGAAGTCCTCACCTATACCTGCCTGAGACTGTCCACATGAAACAGAGCTTACACCCCCAACACATACATACATACATATACACACATACATATATATACATATACATATATATATATGTGTGTATATATATATATATATATATATCGAGAGAGAGAGAGAGAGACAGAGAGAGAGACCCTCCTAAGGTCTGGTTGGGTATTTTTCTTAATTTTTATTTATTGATTTATTTTAACACCTCACTTCCATCTTACTCATATGCTTATTTCCAAACAGAAGTCTTATCCCCTTATAAGTCCTTACTACACAACACAAAGTTGTAATGCCCCCAAATACAAAATATTCATTATCATGCATACTACTATCAATAGCTGTCTTTATCAATGAAACAACAACAGAAGGTTACATGGGTTTTTCCTGTACATAGGGGTTTGTAAGACTATTTGGGTGGATGTAAAATTGATGGTATTTTCACCATATCCTTGAGGCTCTATGGTTAAGGATGTCAGATTTTTTTTTTTAATTTTGCATCTCCAGTGCATCCTAAAAATTAAATTAGAATTTAGTTTTGATCTCACAAGGGCAATTGACATTCTTTTTGTTTTTGAAATGACCTATAACAGGTCCATATTTGGGCCAAGTAAGAATTTATGATATTTTCCATTCTAAGGTCCTTTTAGAGCTAATCATTTCTATTCTCAGAGATTACGTAGAAATCAAACATGGTTATTTGGAGGACATTCCAAGGCCTGCCTTTTGGAGTCTCAGGACACTCTCTGCTCTGACATCCCTTCTTCAAAGTGCTCTCCTACCTCCTTCCTTCTCTTCACCATGACTACACCATATTATGTGCTAAAAGCCTTCTATTTCTGACAATTTCCATTTTCAGTTCCTGAATATCTCCCACTCTCCTACTTCTAGTCCCTCTATCCTGGGCCATCTCTAGTCATCTTGATGAATATCAGGCCACTGGATCCAGATGACTCAGAAGAAGAAAGTGAGATTGGTGCCCTTGCACAACTCTCCCTCCCTGAAATAAAAGTCAGTTGCAAGTCATGTTATCATCTTGATGTCATGGTCCTCTTTGAGAACAAAGGACAAACACAAGTCCCTCTGAATCATACATTGTAGATTCCACAACCAAATCACGTGCAAGTTTCTGGATTCAAAGTATTCCTCAAAGACCCGCACAGTATGGGTTCCAGTACCCTCCATGATCACCTATTCTGGTTTTGCTTTGCCATTCCCATGTGCACATTCAGAGGCAAGATTTAATTGCTAGCTTGGACATTCTGTATCTTGCCTCTCAACTTCTTCCAACATTTCCACGTGAAAAGTACCTGGAAGCCTAAACCTTTAGCATTCTATGGAATATCAAATACATGACATTTTTGGTTCTAAAGCCATATGCTGATAACTTTTGTCAAATTCTTAATTTTAGTTTTATTAATTGGATTATTATTACAATTTACATTGATTTAATTGATATAACTTTCAAATAGATTTCTTCCCAAAAAAACTCTATACTAAACATCTACTTTTTTGTCCAAAATCACAGAATATCAAATTCTCTCTATATGAATAGAAATAGCAGTGTTTATTAAAGAAAGGAATACATTCAATTGGACTTCTCCTGGTGTCCAGGTTTTATGGGATTTTATTTTTTTTGCTAGCAAAAAAAATTTACACTAATTTCACCAAAATCTTTTGGGAGTTTAGTTCAACGTGTGAGTCTTTTGTTTTTGATTTTGTTTTTTATTTCTACTATGCATCATCAATAAATAGTGTAATTTATGTTGGAATAAATGAATGATCTCACATGAAAAACCTAACTTATACTTTAAATTAATTAGAGGTGGCCAATATTTGGACCCACTAAGAATATGTGTTGTTCTTCAGTTGATCCATGGAGTCCAGCTCTTCTTGACCCCATGTTTCATAGCATGCCAGGCCCTTCCTTTCTATTTTCAACTCTCTTTCAGTCTGCGCAAGTTATGTTTGTTGGTTCCATGACACTACCTGTCCATCTCTTCCTTTGCCAACTTCAAGATTGCCTTCAGTCTTTCCCAGTGTCAGGGCCTTAAGCAATGAGCCCCATTTTCTCATTATATGGCCAAAGTATTCAAACTTTACCTTTAGTATTTGACTGAATTAATTTCTTTCAGTATCAGCCTGAATTAATTTTTTTCAGTATTGACTGCTTTGATCTCCTTGCTGTCCAATGGTTTAAAAGTAGAAATGAAAATCAATCCTTAACATAGGTGAGATTTTCCAATCTAAGGCCTATTCCAGAGCAGAAGATTGATGTTCTTAGAGGCCTCCCTGCTATTCCATGCAGTGATTTGTAGAGCACTTCAAGTTCTGAATATTCTAAGAGATCTCCTCTCTTTCTAATATCCCTCCTTGCCAGTATGCTCCTGCCTCTCTCTTTCGCTTCTCCACAGATACCCCAAGTTCTGTCATTCTGTGTGCTCAAATCCCACTGCTTCTGACCATTTCCTTGATCACTTGCAGAGCAACTCCTCTCTCTTCTAGGACATCCCAACACTAAATTTCTGGCTTCTACACCTCATGTGCTTCAGGATTCTGGATTGAGTATTTCCTTCTAGTTCAGATATTCTAACGTCTTTGTGTCTTTCCAGATCTAAGACTTTGGCTTCATTTTCCATTCAAAATTGGCACCTCCAGAAGGGGGAATTGACCCTGAGCAAGAAAATTCTGTAGTCTAACCTCTCAGCCATCTCCAAAATACCCTCTTGAAATACAAGTGGAAAACCAAATTTTCAGTATTCTAAGTATCTTCCAAGTCCTGACATTTTGGGTTCTAAGGTTATAGCCTCTATTAATCTATAAAGTTTTTAATTTTTCAAAAAAATTGATATCATCATTATTATAATGCACAGGAGCATTACTTATATCCTGATTTTGAAAAATAAGTTTTGTTCTTTATCAGTCCTCATTATATATCATACCTTGGGTTTTTTTGCGTGGAAAAAGACCCTACATTCATTTGAATGACTAGTAACATCAATGCAGTCTTTACCTAAGAAGGAAGGGCATGAAATTAATATTTTTTTTTGATGTGCAGATTTTTAAAGTTATTTAAGGCTTTTTGGGGGGGCAGAAGAAGATAGTCCAAAAATAAATAGTGTTTTCATGATATCCTTTTGTATTTTGTTTAAAGACGTGAGATTTTCTTTTAAGTGTAATATAAATTTAATTAGATTAAAAGATTGACATCCTAGGAAAATCTAAAATTGCCTTGTTTCTTAATTTCCTTCAAACTGACCAATATTTCAGCCAAGAAAATATATAATCATCAATCCTGGAATTTATGATATTTGCCATTCTAAGGTCCCTTCCAGACCTCATGATTTCTCTTTTCAAGGCCCTCCTATGTTTGATATATGGAAGGTTCTAGGACAGTCCTGGTCTGCCCTTTTATGTTCTAAGACCTCTTCTTGCTCTGATCTAGCTTTTTCCAAGCGCTCCTATTTTTCTTCTCTTCTCTATGGCTACTCTCAGACCTGACATTCTGTGTACTAAAATCCCACTCTTGTGATAAATTGCATTCTCAACTTCTGAATATTTTAACTTTTTTTTGGAGACAAACATTATAAAGTGACTTACCCAGGGTCACACAGCTAGTAAGTGTCTCAGGCCACATTTGAGCTCTTGACTCCAGGGCTGGTGCTCTATCCACTGCACCATAACTCCCACCATTTCTATTCCAGTATCTCTCAATACAGACATTCCAAATTTAACAGCCTAAAAAAGCTCCATATTGTAGATTAGAAATACTCATTACTATCTTATGTTCAAAGTTCTAAGTGCTCTTCCTGATCACATAGTCTGACTTCAGTTGCCCCTTCCTATTGGTACATCAAGAGGAATGCTTTAACTCCTGGGTCAGACATTCTGTTTCCCTGTTATCAACTTCCGTCATTCCCACAGGAAGTGTTCCTAAAGTGGTTTAGGTACCATTGAAAATATGACAGTTTTGGTTCTAAAGGCATATCACACTCAGATGGGTCAAGATATTACTTTTGATTAATTCAATTATGATTACAATGTACATGGGTCTTACTGATAAAATGATTTTAAAGTAGGTGTCATCTTTCTTATAAATTCTTGAAACTTCACATGATATTTTCTTGTCAAAAAATTCTCAATAGTCATTTGTGTTAATAGTAATTGAAAGAACAGTCTTTACTAAAGAAATACAAGAAACTGCATTTGCTTAGCTGTGTAAGGATTTTGGTTGTGTTGGAGGGTGCTAGATAGCCAAAAAATTGACAGTAATCTTACTAAATTCTTTGAACATTCTGGTTGAAGATAGAAGGGCTTTTGGGTTTTTTTGTTTTGTTTTTAGTTTATTTATTATTTAGTTTATTTGTATTTCTTATTAAGCATCCCTGATGCTTAATAAAAAATTATATTGGAATAAGTGAATGATTGCCTATGAAAGGTCTACCTTCTTTTTTAAATTAGTAAACATGACCAATATTTGGGTACACACGGTACATACATGAAAATAAATGCTTGTGAGTTGTGAGATTTTCCACTGGGTGGCCCCTTCCTCCAGCAGATGATCTCTCTTCTCTGAACCCTCCCACCTATAGCATAACCTGATTTCCGGGACATTGCAAGATCTGATTTTTTCTGGCCTAAGGTATCTCTTTGCTTTGAGGTTCCCCTGCTAGCCCTCTCTCATTTTTGTCTCCATGGCAACTCCCCTGCCTGACACTCTGTGTGTGGGCTCACATCCTCCTGTTTTTGAAAATGTCCATTCCCAGCCCCCGTACACGTACCACTCTCTCTGTTTCTAGGCTTTTACAATTCTGGCTTTCCAGATTCTGCAGTGTCAACCAGATGAGGATCTTGAATTTCAAATTTCCTTCAGGCTCATACAGTCCATGTTCCATGAGTTATCCTACATCTCATTAAACTCATCACTCACAATCAGGACATTTAGTGTGGCAGGACTTATCTCCTACCTAGGAAATTCTGTATTCTAATCTCCAAGAGAAATGCAACATATGTCTTAAGAAAGATCCTGAGAAGCCCCAATATGCAGTGTTTCAAGGAGTTAGCAAGAATTAATAATTTGAATTCTAAGGTCACACCTTCCTATGTTTTATAAGGATTTTTAATTTTTTTATTGGATAATTATTATCACAAACATGGATTTTACATCTACTCATATTTCTAAAACTAACCCTATTTCTAAAACTAAAACTATGTCTCTTCTTAGTCCCTATTTTGATCCAAACCCACTCTTCATTCATTTTTCCTTCATATACTATTACTAGCAGTCTTGGAGAAAGTAGGACCCACAGGGAAATACATTTGGTTTGGTGTCCAAGGGCTTTCGGTGTGGGAGAGGTTTTTTTGCATTGCCAAAAAATAGACAGTACTTTCAACAGACTCTTTTAGCTGTGTAGCTGTGAATGAGCGATTTGTTTCAAAACATCCCTACTATGGAATATAAATTAAATTGTGAGAAGAGACTGCTCTCCCAGGCACAATCTCATTCTTTTTATTTTTGAAATTCCCTAGAACTGTCAAATATTTTGGCTCAGATACAATATGTATAAGATTAAATCCTTGCCATTTTTGCTTTTTAAGGCCCCTAGCTGAGCAGATTCTGATTCATGCTCTCAGAGAGCTTCCAGCTATCATAGAGTGGGTTTTGTAGCCCATTCCAAGATCTGACCTTTTGTGTTCAAAGCTTTTGCTTTGCTCCCATATCCCCACTCCAATGTGGGACATTCAGAGTTGGGACTTATGCCCAGCTAGGAAATTCAGTTTGCCAATTTTCAGCCACCCCCAACAACCATCATTGAATGAGATCTGAAAGCCCCTGGGTTTTCACATTGAGTGTGCTAAGGACATTCCAAGATACGACATTTTTGATTTCAAAGCAACACCATCTTTTTAAAAAAAGCTTTTAAGGCAATTTTATTACACTGTACCTAATAATTTAGACATATCTTGACCTGGTAACATGTTCTGTCTCTTTTGAGACTTCAGAATTAACATCTATGCTTTCTTTTTGTTGTTATTAAAAATACTCTATATTCATTATGAATAATAATTATATCAATATCAGTCTTTAAGCATCTTCATTGAATTGCATTTGTTTTTTTGGAGCTTGTATATTATACTTGGAGTATTTTTTTGCCAAAATACTATCAGTACTTTCACCAAGCCATGTTGCTTGGGTAGTTGAAGAAGTGAAATATACGTATGTGTATATATATATATATATTTGAACTTTAGAAGGTTATAATATAAACTGAAATAAATGACAGATCTCATCTAGAAACTCTAATTTCTCCTCCTTTCTTTAGGTACCTTGAACTGGTAAATACTTTTTTTTACACTAAGAATATATTTAAAGTAATGCTTGAAATGATGATATTTTGCATTTGGAGGCCCATTCTATAGCAGATCCTGAAGGTTCTCCGAGCCTTCACAGCTATGGCATAAAGAAAACTGAAGAACACTCCAGTCCTAACCTTGGTGTTTTCTCCTAGATATCTGTATCCCTTCTTCTACAAGCTCTCCTCAATCTCTCCTCTTTTCTAAGGCTCCACAAACACCTAACATTGACTGTTATAAAATCTTTATCAATGAAACAATTGCAGAGGATCACACATGTTTCCAATACAGATATTTCGAGATTGCAAAGTTAATTTGGGTGGACTTAAAATTGATTGTATTTTCACCTTACCCTTAAGTCTCTGAGGTTAAGGATGTCAGATTCTAAAATTTTTCTATCATCAATGAATGCTAAATATTAAATTGGAATTTATGTTTCAAAAGAAAGTACCTAACTTTTTGTTTTTAAATGACATACACATAATTAAAATTTTTTACATTTCTAATGTTCTGTATCTTTTGTTTGATCATGAATTCTTCTACTCCCCTTAGATCTGACAGCTAGGCTATTCCTTGCTCTTCTAATTTGCTTATAGTACCAATCTTTATATCTAAATCATGACCCATTTTGACCTTGTCTTGGTATATGGTGTGAAATGTTGTTCTATGCCTAGTTTGTATCCTATTGTTTTCCAGTTTTGCCAGAAATTTCTGGAAAAAGGGAGTTGTTATCCCCAAACCTGGGGTCTTTGAGTTTATCAAACCCTAGGTTACTATGGTTATTGACTACTGTGTCTTGTGTACCTAATCTATTCTACTAATCCACCACTCTGTTTCTTAGCCAGTCCCAGAGAGTTTTGATGATTATTGCTTTATAATATAGTTTGAGATCTGGTATTGCTAGGCCACCTTGCTTTGTTTTTTTTTCCATTAATTCCCTTGATATTCTTAACCTTTTGTTCTTCTAGATGAATTTTGTTGTTATTTTTTCTAACTAAGAAATAATCTTTTGGTAGTTTGATTGATATGGCAATGAATGGGTAAATCAGTTTAGGCAGAATTCTCTTTTTATTATATTAGCTCATGAGCCAATTGATATTTTTTCAATTGATTAGATCTTTATTTATGTAAAAAGTGTTTTGTAATTGTGTTCATATAGTTCTTGGATTTGCCTTGATAGGTAGACTCCCAAGTATTTTACATTACTTACTGTATTTTTAAGTGGATTTTCTCTTTTTCTCTCTCTATTATTTTTCTTTTTTCTTTTTGCTGCTTATACCATTAGTGTTCTAGGAAACACCAAAGAAATGACATTTTTTGGTTTTAAAGTCGTTTCATACTAATTTGGGTCAAAGTATTATTTTTTTATTAATTAGCTTATTATTACAACGAACATGTGTTTCACCAATATGACGATTTGGAAATAGAGGCCTTCTCTCTAATGTGTTCTTTATATTGAAACCTTGTCTTTTTATTCAGAATTGCTAGATATTCACTTTTACTAATAGTAGTAGTAACAGCAGTGTTTACTAAATAAAATAGATACATCAAAAAGCCTTTGTGTAGGTGTGCAGTTATGGTTTGAGGGTTTTGGGGGTTTTTTTGGCTAACCAAAATATCAACAATAATCTCACTAAACACTTTCCAAAGGGTTGTTCAACATAAAGGGTTATTTTTGTCATTGATATTGTTGATTTTTGTTTCTTATACATCACCAGTGCCCAATAAAAATATATTGGAATAAATGAATGATCTACCAAAATCTACCTTGTAATTTTTTAAATGAGTAAAAAATAGCCAATATTTGAGCCCACACAGTATATACATGAAAATAAATCCCTGTGCCTTGTGAGATTTTCCCCTGGAAGGTTCCTTCCCCAGCAGATGATTTCTGTTCTCTGAACCCCCTACCCCACCTATACCATAACCTGTTTTTCTTTTTTTTTTTTTTTTATTTTTTTTATTATTAAATTTATTTATTTAACTTTTAACATTCATTTTCACAAAATTTTGGGTTACAAATTTTCTCCCCTTTTATCCCCTCCCCCCCAAACACCAAGCATTCTAATTGCCCCCTATGACCAATCTGCTCTCTCTTCTATCATCCCTCTCTGCCCTTGTCTCCATCTTCTCTTTTGTCCTGTAGGGGCAGATAGCTTTCTATACCCCTTTGCCTGTTTTTCTTATTTCCTAGTGGCAAGAACATTACTCGACAGTTGATCCTAACACTTTGAGTTCCAACTTCTCTTCCTCCCTCCCTCCCCACCCCTTCCCTTTGGAAGGCAAGCAATTCAATATAGGCCATATCTGTGTAGTTTTGCAAATGACTTCCATAATAGTTGTGTTGTATAGGACTAACTATATTTCCCTCCATCCTATCCTGTCCCCCATTACTTCTATTCTCTTTTGATCCTATCCCTCCCCATGAGTGTCGACCTCGAATTGCACTCTCCTCCTCATGCCCTCCCTTCTATCATCCCCCCCACCCTGCTTGTTCCCTTATCCCCCACTTTCCTGTATTGTGAGATAGGTTTTCCTACCAGAATGAGTGTGCACTTTATTCTTTTCTTTAGTGGAATGTGATGAGAGTAGACTTCATGTTTTTCTCTCACCTCCCCTCTTTATCCCTCCACTAATGAGTCTTTTGATTGCCTCTTTTATGAGAGATAATTTGCCCCATTCAATTTCTCCCTTTCTCTTCCCAATATATTTCTCTCTCACTGCTTGATTTCATTTTGTTTTAAAGATATGATCCCATCCTCTTCAATTCACTCTGTGCACTCTGTCTCTATGTATGTGAGCGTGTGTGCATGTGTAATCCCACCCAGTACCCAGATACTGAAATGTTTCAAGAGTTACAAATATTGTCTTTCCATGTAGGAATGTAAACAGTTCAGCTTTAGTAAGTCCCTTATGACTTCACTTTGCTGTTCACCTTTTCATGGTTCTCTTCATTCTTGTGTTTGAAAGTCAAATTTTCTTTTCAGCTCTGGTCTTTTCATCAAGAATACTTGAAAATCCTCTATTTCATTGAAAGACCATTTTTTTCCCTGAAGTATTATAGTCAGTTTTGCTGGGTAGGTGATTCTTGGTTTTAGTCCTAGTTCCTTTGACTTCTGGAATATACTGTTCCATGCCCTTCGATCCCTTAATGTAGAGGCTGCTAGATCTTGTGTTATCCTGATTGTATTTCCACAATACTTGAATTGTTTCTTTCTAGCTGCCTGCAGTATTTTCTCCTTGACCTGGGAACTCTGGAATTTGGCCACAATGTTCCTAGGAGTTTCTCTTTTTGGATCTCTTTCAGGCGGTGTTCTGTGGATTCCTTGAATATTTATTTTGCCCTCTGGTTCTAGAATCTCAGGGCAGTTTTCCTTGATAATTTCATGAAAGATGATGTCTAGGCTCTTCTTTTGATCATGGCTTTCAGGTAGTCCCATAATTTTTAAATTGTCTCTCCTGGATCTATTTTCCAGGTCTGTTGTTTTTCCAATGAGATATTTCACATTATCTTCCATTTTTCCATTCTTCTCTCTTTGTTCTGTGATTTCTTGGTTTTGCATAAAGTCATTAGCCTCCATCTGTGCCATTCTAATTTTGAAAGAACTATTTTCTTCAGTGAGCTTTTGAATCTCCTTTTCCATTTGGCTAATTCTGCTTTTGAAAGCATTCTTCTCCTCATTGGCTTTTTGAACCTCTTTTGCCAATTGAGTTAGGCTAGTTTTCAATGTGTTAATTTCTTCAACATTTTTTTGGGTCTCCCTTAGCAGGGAGCTGATCTGCTGTTCATGCTTTGACTTCATGTCTCTCATTTCTCTTCCCAGCTTTTCCTCCACCTCTCTAACTTGATTTTCAAAATTCTTTTTGAGCTCTTCCATGGCCTGAGCCCATTGGGTGGGCTGGGACACAGAAGCCTTGATTTCTGTGTCTTTGCCTGATGGTAAGCATTGTTCTTCCTCATCAGAAAGGAAGGGAGGAAATGCCTGTTCGCCAAGAAAGTAACCTTCTATAGTCTTATTTCTTTTCCCTTTTCTGGGCATTTTCCCAGCCAGTGACTTGACCTCTGAATATTTTCCTCACACCCACCTCACCTCCTGATCCTCCCAGCCCGTGTTTGTGGTCTGAGATTCAAATGCTGCTTCCAGCCTCAGGGCTTTTGGCGGGGGCAGGGCTGCTATTCAGTATGAGATTATGTTCTGGTGCTGAGGTCGGGGCAGGGCCACCTCTCAGGCTCAGTTCCCTCAGGGGGTTTATGCACAGACCTTCCGCAATGGATTCAGGCTCCCGCCCGCTTGGGGAGCCCCTGTCTGCAGCCGCCTCTCAGCTTCTACCTCCCGGGGGGGGGGCCTGAATTATGGGGGCACCCCACTCCCCTCTCGACCCGCCAAAGAGACTCTCTCACCCACCCCTGTCACCTGTGGGTGGAGGGACTTGTGCGGCCGCTGGAGATCCCGTCCCTGAAGCCTGCTCGGATCTGTTTCTCTCGGTGCCGCAGCCGTGGCCACAGCAGGTCTGGGCTGGGCTTTGTGTCTGCAGCGCGACGGACCTTTTGCGAGAGGTTTGCAGATCCCTCTGTGGGTGGAGGGACCCGCATGGCCGCTGGAGATCCTGTCTGTGAAGCCTGCTCGGATCTTTTCCTCTCGGTGGTGCGGCCGCGGCAGGGCTGCACTCAGCTCCCAGTCCCGGCGCCCAGTCCGCAGCGCGAAGGACCCCCCCGCGAGAGGTTTGCAGGTCTCTCTGGAACAGAAATCTCCCTCGCTCCAATGTTCCGTGGCCTCTGGGTGCGGAATTCGCCGTGAGTTACTTCCCTGTAGCCATTCTATGGGTTGTGGGTTCAGAGCTATGTGTATATGCGTCTTTCTACTCCGCCATCTTGGCTCCGCCCCCATAACCTGTTTTTCAAGACACTGTAAGATCTGACCTTTTCTTTCCTAAGGGCTCTGTTTGCTCTAAGTTCCCCTCTTCTATGGGCACTTCTACCTCTCTCATTTTCATCTTCATGGCAACTCCCAGGCCTGATACTCTGTGTGTCAAATCCTCCTGTTTCTGAAAATGTCCATTGCCAGACTCCGTATATATCCCCCTCTCTCTTTAGGCTCACTCAATTCTGGCCTTGCAGATTCGATATTCTCAGACAGCTTATGACCCTGAATTTTTTAAAGTCCGTACTTTGTTTTTTCCATGAGCCATCCCTGATTTAGTACTCTCTATAAGCTTTTCAAACAAAATCTGTACCCTCAGAGGCAGGACTGATCCCTTAGCTGGGAAAATGTGTATCCTCAGGTCTAGAATTCCAGCAACAGAGATCCTTTCGAAGTCCCGGGAAGCCGAGATATTCAGTGTTCCAAGGGGCTACCATGAACTGATATTTTGGATCCTAAGGCAGTACCATCATATGTTCCAAAAGGAATTTTCTTTATATTACTAAACATTTTCTTCTAATTCCTTAGCATGCTATACATTATTTAGTTGGAACTGGAAATATTTTTTCTAATATGAATGTATCTAACATAATTCTTGGAATTGAAGATATTTTACATTTGAAAGCCTATTCCACAGTGGATCATAAAGGTTTCTCAGAGCTCTCCTAGCTATGGCATATGGAAAATTGGAGGACATTCCAGTCCTGACCTTTGGTGTTCTCTCCTGGATTAGATATCCTTTCTTCTAAAGGCTCTCCTCAATCCCTTATTCTCTTCTCTGATGCTCCTCTCTGACCTAATGTTGTCTCTTCTAAAATCCCATTTCTTCAGACAATTTCCCTCATCAACCTCTGATCATGTCTCATTCTATCTTTTCTAGTCCTTCCCCAAATGACATTCCTATTTCTACAAATTCATCCTTCTCTGGATTTCACAACTATATATTTCTGAATTGTATTCAGGATAAATTCAGGATTATAGAAATCCATCAAGTTCAAACATTCAAGGCTCCTAGTATAAGACCTAATCAAGAATTCTGGCTTTACAATCCATTTCTAATTGTTTCATTCAGAGGGCCCTAATTCCATGCTTTTAAATTCTTGATTCTCAACTCCAGCCTATGACCAGTTTGGCTGCTTAGATGGTATCTGGAAGTCTAGACATTCGGTTTACTAAGGGACTTTCACGGATATGAGAGTCTCATGTCCAAAGGAATAGCTTCGTAAGATCTCTAAGGTTTTGGGGGGACTTTTCCTGCTTCAGGTTATTTTATTCTTTTATTTTACTAGTGTTCTTGAATCTTAGATATATCCTGATTTCCAAACATAAGGTTTCTTCATTTATAAGTCCTTATTACATAATGGCCAAATAATGCAGAATATCCATTGTCATTAACACTACTATCAATGGTTATCTTTGTCAATGACAGAATTACAGAGGATTGCATAGCTTGTAGTGTATAGATCTTTGGGGTTTGCGATGTCTTTTTGTGTGGTGATAAAATAAATAGTATTTCTACCATACCTTTAAGGCTCTGTGATTAAGGATGTGAGATTTTTTCCCCTACCACCAATGCATACTACAATTTGAATTATAATTAATTTTTGATCACATAAAATCTACTTTCTACTTATTTTACAAATTTGGGACAATGTACATATGGAAGTAAATTCTTTCCAAATATGATATTTTCCATTTTAAGGCTCATTCAGAGCTACTCATTTCTGTTCTCAGAGACTGCCTAGCAATCAAACATGGTGATTTTCAGGACATTCCAAGATCTGCCCTTTGGAGTCTCAGGGAACTCACTCCTCTGATATCTCTTCTTCAAAGTGATTTCCCACCTCCTTCCTTCTCCATCACTACACCATGTTATGTGTTAAAACCCTCCAGTTTCTGACAATTTCCATTCTCAGCTCCTGAACATCTTCCATTTTCTCCCTTCTAGTCCCTCTGAGCAGTGACGTCAGAGATTCCACAGCGAAGTCAAGTTCATGATTCTGGATTCAATAGTTCCCTAAAGCCCACACAGTGTGGGTTCCAGTGGCCTCACTATTCTGACTTCATTTTCTACTACTTACTGGGAAAGTCAGAGATAGTTTTTAACTTCTACCTCAGAAATTCTGTATCTCTGCTCTCAACTATTTCCAACATTCCCACATGAGAGGTAGGTTGAAGCTTAAACCTTCAGTGTTCTAGGCAACATGGAAGACATGACATTTTTGGTTCTAATGCCATATTTTGATAACTTGTGTCCCATTCTTATTTTTAATTTTACAAATTGGATTACATCACAATGTACACTGGTCTTACTGATAGGATGACTTCCAAATAGAAGTATTCTCTTTATTCTGAACATCTGGAGTTTTTGGTAGAAAATTGTTCAATATTAATTTTTAACAGTAAAATAAAAATCAATCTTTGCTATGGAAAGAAATACATGCAACTTCATTTGTTGTTGTACTGTATTGTGGTTTTGTAGGGTTTTTAAAGCTAGCACAAAAATTGACAGTAATCTCACCAAACCCTTTTGTTAGTGTGGTTGAAAATGGGAGATTTTTGTTTTTGTTTTTCTTTGTTTTATTTATTTAGAAGTGCAGCCCAATAAAAAATATGTTGTCATAGATAAATAATCGATTAAAATCTACCTTTTGCTTATTTTTAAATTAATTAAAAATGGACAGTCATCTGGCCAACTTGGTGTATACATGAAAACGTCTCTCCTATTTGTGAGATTTTCCACTCTATGGCCTTGTCCCCAGTAGGTGACTTATGTTCTTTGAGCCTTTCAAACTCTAACATGTAGTGGCTTGGACTCAGTATAAGAGCTGAGCTTTTCTGCCCGAAGGGCTGTCTTTGCTACGAAGTCCCCTCTTCTATGGGAACTATCAACTCCTCCCCATGCCAACTACCAGGACTGTTCAAATCCTTCTGTTTCTGAAAATCTTCCCAAACTCTGTACATCTCCCCCTCTCTCTTCTCTAGGCCCTCACAATTCTGGCCTTGCAGATTGTACAGTCTCATCCAGCTGATGATGCTGAATTCCAAATTTCCTTCAAGCTCATCCATTCTATGTTCCTTGAGCCATCCCCCATCTGATACTGGTTCTCAGTTTTTCACTTAAAAACTGGACCCTCAGAGCCCGAGCTTATCCCTCAGTTAGGAAATTCTGTATTCTAACAAATATGTGTCTCTCCAACATATATCCTTGAAGAGACTCAGGAAGCCCCAATAGTCAGTTTTCCAAGGGACTACAAATACCATATATTTTGAATTCTAAGGCCATAACCTCCTATGACCTATCAGGATTTTTGTTTGTATTTTTATTGGATAATTATAACAATGCACTTGCATCTTACCTGTCTAAAGATTTTCAAAACTAATTCATGTCTCTTCTAAGTCCTTAACGTGCTACACCTTCATGCAAACTTACTCTGCATTCATTTTCATTCTAGTAATATACACAGCAGTCTGGAACAAAGTAGGACCTACAGACAATTACAGTTGTACTGGTGTCCAAGAGTTTTCAGTTTCAGGACTTTTTTTTTTGACTTGTCAGAAAATAGACAGTACTTTCACCTCATTCTTTTAGCTGTGTAGTTGTGAAAGGGAGATTTGTTTCAAAGGATTGCCATGGCAGAATATAAATTAAATTGGGAGAAAGAGTTGATTGTCTAGGCAAAAATCTCCTTCCTGGTTTTTGAAATTCCCTAGAAATAGACCATACTTGGGGTCACTTAGCATATATATGAAAATAAACTGTAGTATTTTCTATTCTGAGGCACCTACCAGGACAGATTCTGTTCCATGTTCCCAGAGGGCTTCCATCTCCCACATAAAGTGGTTTGTAGCCCATTCAAAGGTCTGACCATTTATGTTCTAAGTTTTTTTCCTCTCATATCCCCACTCCAAAGTGGGACATTCAGAATTGGGACTTATGCTTGGCTAGGAAATTTGGTGTGCTGACTCTCAATTGCCCTTGAATGGGAACTGACAGCCCAGGCATTCAGAGTGCTAGGGACATTCTGAGACATGACATTTTTGGTTCCAAAGAAATGTTTTATATGATTTATAAAGTTGACTTTAAAAAGCTTTCAATGGATTTTTATTAAACTGTACCTAATGACTTACAGATATCATGATCTGGAGACATTAATTCTGTCAATAAGGATTCAGTAATTAAAACCTAGGTATTTTTGTTAAAAATATTCTACATTCATTATCAATATAATCATATCAATGACAGGCTATCAAAGAAGGATTTTTATAAATTGAATTTTTTTAATGATGCTTTTAAATCACCTTGTCTGGGAATTTCTCCACTAAAAAGTATCAGTTATTTGATCAAATTTTTTTGGATGTGAGGTGGAAGATGTGATTTTTTTTAGTTTCCCAATTTTATAATATAAAGAAAAATTGAAATATATGATTGATTTCATCATCATGGATTCATTATTTCCTTCTAGCTCAGATATTTTAAGTTCTATTTATCTTCCCTGATCTGATACTTTGGTATCATTTTCCATTCAAAATTGGGACTCCAGAAAGAGGAATTGAGTTTGTATTTGAACTCAGATCCCCCTCACTCTACAGCAGGTGCTCTACCTGCTGTGCCCCATCTTCCACTTTCTCTGTTCTAGTGACACTCAGTACTGACATTCTAAATTTTACAGTTTTAAAAGGCCCCAGATTCTGGATTAGAAGTGTTCATCAGTGTCAGATATTCTAGGTTCTAAGAGTCCTTCCTGTTCGCATATTCTGGTTTCAATTTCTACTCCATATTGGTTCATTCAGAGGCGGGGTTTAACTCCTAGCTCAGACATTCTATATCCACATTTTCAATGAACATTGCCATGTGAAGGGCACCTGGATACCTCAACCTTTAATGTTAGCACAACCATCCAAAACATGGTATTTTGGGTTCTAAAGCCATATTATGCTAATTTAGGTCAAGATATTCTTTTTATTTTTTTAATTCTATAACAATTACAATGTACATATGTCTTACCAGTATGATGATTTCAAAATAGACATTGTCTTTCTTATGGACCCTTTATGTTTCACGTGATGTTTTCTTGTCCAGAATTTCTAGATAGGCATTTTCATCACCAGTAGTAGAAACAATAGTTTTACTAAAGAAAGAAATCCATGAATCTGTGCTTGTTTAGCTGTGCAGGGGTTGTGGTTTTCAGGAGGAGCTATCTATAAAATTGATAGTAATCTCACAATTCTTTGGAAAGGCAGGTTGAATATAGAATGACTTTTTTGTTTTGTTTTCTCTTAGTTTTTGTTTGTTTTTCTTATACATTACATATGCCTAATAAAAATCATATTGGAACAAATGAAGAATCTCCTACAAAAAAAGCTAATTTCTTGGTTTTTTTAAGTTAGTAAAAAATGGTCGATATTTGGGCCCATACAGTATATACATGAAAATAAATGCTTGTTAGTTGTGAGATTTTTCCACTGGGTGGCCCCTTCCTCCAGCAGATGATTTCTCTTCTTTGAACCCTCTCACCTAAACATAGCAAATAATCTAGGACACAAGATCTGACCTTTTCTTCCCTAAGGGCTCTCTTTGCTTTGAGGACCCCTCTTCTATGATCATTGTAAGTTCTTTCATTTTCTTTTCTGTGACAACTCCCAGACCTGACACTCTGTGTGCTCAAATTATCCTATTTCTTAAAATGTCCATTCCCAGCCCCCATACATCTCACCCTTTCTCTTCTCTAGACCCTCACAATTCTGGGTTTGCAGATTCTAGTTTCAGCCAGCTGATGATCTTGAATTTCAAATTTCCTTCAAACTCCTGCTTTCTATGAGCAATGAACCATCACACATCCCATAGATTCTTTAAGTTTTTCACTCAAAATCTGGATCTTCAGAGGCAGGACTGATCCCTTAGCTAGGAAATTCTGTATTCTAAACTCCAAGATCAATCCAACATATGTCTTTGAAAGATCCTGGGAAGCCACGATATTCAATGTTCCAAGGGGTTACCAAAAATTGATATTTTGAATTTTAAGGCCACACCTTCCTATGTTCTATAAGGATTTAAAAAAATTTTATTGGATAATTATTATGACAAACATGGATTTTTGCCTCTATTCATATTTCTAAAATTAACCCATGACTCTTCCAAGTCCCTAGCATTTATATTTTGGCCCAAACCCACTCTTCATTCCTTTTCCTTCCTAGTACCATTATTAGCAGTCTTGGCCAAAGTAGGACCTACAGGGAAATACATTTGGTTTGATGTCCTAGGGTTTTCAGTGTGGGAGAGGTTTTTTTTTTGCATTGCCAAAAAATAGACAGTATTTTCAACAGACTCTTTTAGCTGTGTAGCTGTGAATGGGCTATTTGTTTCAAAGCATCCCTACAATGGAATATAAATTAAATTGTGAGAAGAGACTGCTCTCCCAGGTGCAATCTCATTCTTCCTATTTTTGAAATTCCCTAGAACTGGAAAATATTTTGGCTCAGGTACAATATATATAAGATTAAATCCTTGCCATTTATGATATTTTGCTTTTTAAGGCCCCTAGCTGAGCAGATTCTGATTTCATGTTCTCAGAGAGTTTCTAGCTGTCATAGAGGAGGTTTTGTAGCCCATTACAAGATCTGACCTGTTGTGTTCTAAGGCTTTGCTTTGCTCTCATATCCTCACTCCAATGTGGGACATTCAGAGTTGGGGCTTATGCCCAGCTAGGAAACTCATCTTGCCAATTCTAAGCCATCCCCAACAACCATCATTGAATGAGATCTGAAAACCCCAGTATTCAATGTGCTAAGGACATTCCAACATATAATATTTTTGGTTCTAAAGAAACACCATTCTATGATCTTTAAAACTCATTTCAAAAAGTTTTTTTAAGGGAATGTTATTTCACTGTACCTAATAAGTTAGAGATTTCATGACCTGGAAACATTTATTCTGTTTCTTATGAGGCTTTGGGAATTAACATCTAGGTTTTCTCTTTTTTTGTTGTCCAAAAATACTCTATTATGAATAATAATTATGCCAATATCATTGGTTTTTTTACAATTGCATTTTTCTTCCTGGAGCTTGTATATTATATTTTTGAGTTGCCAAAATATTATCAGTATTTGTACCAAACCATTTTGGTTGTGTAGTGGGAGAACTGAAATATTTTTTGAGGTACAGAAGGTTATAATATAAAGTAAATTGAAATAAGTGATAGATATCATCTAGAACTTCTAAATTCTCCTCCTTTCTTTAGGTTTCTTGAAGTGAAAAATTTTTTCCCACTAAAATATTTTTGCCCACTCAGAATGCATTTAAAATAATGCTAGAAATGGCAACATTTTGCATTTGAAGGCCCATTTTACAGCTGATTATTGTAGGTTCCCAGAGCCTTCAGAGCTGTGGCACATGGAAAATTCGAGGACATGCGAGTCCTGACCTTTGGTGTTCTCTCTTAGATCAGATATCCCTTATTCTAGAAGCTTCCTGCAATCTCTCCTTCTCTTCTGCAAGGTTCTTCCAGGACCTAACATTGGCTGTTCTAAAATCTTTATCAGTGAATGAATGTCTTTATCAATGTAGCACTTGCAGAGGATCTTGCTTTTTATCCTGTACAGATATTTGGGGATTGCAGTGTTAATTTGGGTGGACATGAAATTGATAGTTTTTCAGCCTTTACCTTTAAGTTTCTAAGGTTAAGGGTGTCCAATTTTTTCGTTTTTCTATAACCAGTGTAAACCAAATATTATATTGGAATTTCTGTTTGATCTCATAAGAAAAATCTTCCACCTTCTTGTTTTTTAAATGACCTACAACAGTTCCATATTTGGGACAACTATGAATGTATCTGAGAATACATCATTGCCATCTATGACAATTCCATTCTGAGGCCCATTCAGAGCTCATAATTTCTGTTCTCAGAGATCACCTAGCAATCAAACACGGTGATTTTCAGAACATCCCAAGATCTGCCCTTTGGATTCTCAGGGCACTCTCTGCTCTGATATTCCTTCTTCAGAGTGCTCTCCTACCTCTTGGCTATATCACCCTATGTGCTAAAACCCTCCTGTTTCTCACAATTTCCATTCTCAGCTCCTGAACATTTCCTACTCTCCCACTTCTAGTCCATCTAAACACTGACATTGGAGATTCCACAACAAAATCATGCTCAGGATTCAAGATTCAAAGTTTCTGTCAAGCCCACACTGGTTGGGTTCCAGTACCCTCCATGATCACCTGGTATTGTGGGTTCACTTTCCACTCCCCATTAAGACATTCAGAGGCATATTTTTTTAACTCCTAGATCAGACAGGATCTCTGATCCCAACTCTTTCCAACATTCCCACATTAAAGGTACCTGGAAGTGTAAACTATTAGTGTTTTAGGGAATATCAAAGAAATGACATTTTGGGATATAAAGCCATTTCATGCTAATTTGGGTGAAGGTATTTTTATTAATTAGTTTATTATTGCAACATGCATGTGTTCTAGCAATATGCTGATTTAGAAATAGAAGCTTTCTTTCTAATATACTCTCTATTCTGAAACCTTGTCTTTTTATTCAAAATTGCTTTTTATGCATTTTTATTAATAGCAATAGTAGCAGGAGTCTTTACTAAATAAAAGAAATATAGTGAATGGCCTTTTTGTAGATGTGCAGTTGTGGTTTTGAGGTTTTTTTTTTTTAACTAACCAAATATTGCCAGTAATCTCACTAAACATGTTCAAAAGGGTAGTTGAACATAGAGGGTTTTGTTGTTTTTGTTGTCGTTGTTGATTTTGGTTACTTTGTTTTTCTTATATATGCCCCATAAAAATTATGTTGGAATAAGTGAATGATCTCCTACCAAAAATCTACCCTTTTATTGTTTAAATAAGTGAAAAATTGCCAATATTTGATCCCACACAATAGATATATGAAAATAAATCCTTGTGAATAGGGAGATTTCCACTAGGAGGCCCCTTCTCTAAGAAATGAATTGTGTTCTCTGTACCCTCCCACCTATAACATATACTGTTTCCCAGGAAACTACAAGATCTGACATTTTCTTCCCTTAGGACTCTCTTTTCTCTGCAGTCCCACCTTCTATGGGTACTGCTAGCTCTCTCATTTTCATCTCCATGGCAACTCCTAGGCCTGGCACTATGTGCCCAAATCCTTTTGTTCCCGAAATATCCATTCCCAGCCCTCATACATCTCCCCCTTTCTCTTCTCAAGACCCTCACAAATCTTGCCTTGCAGATTCTACAGTTTCATCCTTCTCATGACCCTGAATTCCAAATTTCCTTCAAGCTCATACATTCTATGTATGATGAACCATCCCCCATCTTATCCTCAGTTTTTCATGCAAAATATGAAATTCAGAGGCAGGACTTATCCCCTTTCTAGGAAATTCCGTATTTTCAGCTCCAGGACCCCTTCAGCATACATTTTTGAAAGGTTTCAGGAGCAGCCCCAATATCAGTGTACCAAGAGGCTCCCTAGAGCTGATATTTTGTATTCTAAGGCTTTATGCTTCCCTGGTCTGCATGGATTTGCCTTTTAATTTCATTGTTGGATAATTATTACATTAGTTTTCTCTCTTATTAGGCTTCAAGAATTAAGTAGGGTTTTTTTGTTAGAAAATATTCTACATTCATTATCAACAGTAATAATATGACTGGCAGTCTTTATCAAAGAGGGATCTTCATGGAATTGCATTTTATATTGTTGGTTTATTACATTTTCTTTGTATTTCTTAACTAGCCAAAAAATTATCAGTCGTTTCATCACAGTTTTTTGGATATCTGGTGGAAGATGTGAATTTTTTTGAGCATCACAAGGGAGGAATATAAAGTAAATTGAAATAAATGATTGATATCCAGAAATATTAAATATTCTTTTCTTTATTTGCCTACAACTAGAAAATATTTTTCCCACTAAGAATATATTTAAGGTAATCCTAGAAATTGATGACATTTTGCATTTGAAGACCCATTCAACAGCAGATCATAAAGGTTTTTAGAGTCCTTACAGCTATGGCATAGGGAAAATTTGAGAACACTCCAGTCCTGACCTATTTTGTTCTCTTCTGAATCAGATATTCTTTGTTCTAGAGGCTCTCATTCTTTTCTCCAAGGTTCCTCCCATATGTGACTTTCTCTATTCTAAAATCTCATTTATTCACACAATTTTCCTAACCAGCCTCTGAACATCTCCCACTCTCTCTATTCTAGTCAGATCCCCAACTGACATCTCAGTTTCTATAGCCTCATCCAGTTCATTGTTCTAGATTGTATATTTACTTCATGTTCAGTTAGTCTAGGTTCCAAGTTGAAGAACTCTTCAAGAATTCTGACTTTACAATCCATCCCTATTTCTTCCATTCTGAGATGGGACTCATTGCCACACTGGACATTCCGTTTTCTAAGCTCTAATCTAGCACTCATCTTGTCCACTTTAATGGTACCTGGAAGTTCAAACATGCAGTTCTCTAAGGACCTTAACAGATAGGAGATTCTCATGTCTACAGCATCACCCTCCTGAGGTCTGGTTGAGTTTTTTTGCTTAAGTTTAATTTATTCTCGTATTTTAACAACTCACTTGAGTTTTAACCCTATGATGTTTTCCAGAAGAAAGTCTTCACTCCTTGTAAGTCCTTCTTACATAACACTATGCTGTAATGCCCCAAAATACTGAATATTCATTATCACAAACACAGCTATCCATAGGAATCTTTAACAATAAAGTGATTGCAGATGATTGCACTGGTTTTTCCTCTACATATATTTGGGGTTTGTAAGTTTTTTGAGGTGCCCATTAAAGTTGTAGTATTTTCTCTGTGGCTAAGGATGGCAGATTTTTTTTTCTAGGCATCTCCGATGCATCCTAAAAATTGAATTCAAGCTTTAGTTTGCTCTCCTAAGAGCAGTTTACCTTCTTGTTTTCAAATGACCTACAACAGTTCAATATTTGAGCCAACTATGAATATATCTGAGAATTTATCTTTGTCATTTATGATATTTTCCATTCTAAGGCCTATTCAGAGCCAGTGATTTATGTTTTCAGAAATATTTCTCGTGATCAAACATTGTGATTTTCAGGACTTACAAAATCTGCCAAGTTTCAAGGCACTTTCTGCTCTGATATCTCTTCTTCAAAGGGCAGGGCTACATCCTTCCTTCTCTTTGCCATGGCCTCACCAGGCTATGCTAAAAATCCTCCTGTTTCTGATAATGTCCATTCTCAGACCCTGAACATCTCCCACTCTCCCACTTCTAGTCCCTCTCAACTCTGACATAGATTTTATAGCTGAATCAAGTTCAGAATTGTGGATTCTGAGTTTCCATCAAGTCCACAAAGTCTTGGTCTCCACTGCTCTCTATTATCTCATCCTCTGGTTTTACTTTCCTCTCTCCACATTGGGATATTCAGAGGCAGGATTTAACTCCTAGCTCAGACATTCTGAATTTCTGCTCTCAACTAATTCTTACATCCCCACATGAAACATTCCTGGAAGCACAGACTTTTAATGTTCTCAGGCCCATTCAAGATATAACATTTTTGGTTTTAAAGCTATATCAGATTAAACTAGAATAAGATTTTTTTTCATTTTTTATTAATTAGATTATCCTCACAATGTTCATGGGCCATACTGATATGATGACTTCAAAATAGAAGTTTTCTTCTAATAAGCTCCCTAAAATTAACACCTTTTCATTTTGTCAAAATTTCTTGATAGTCATTTTTATTAATAGTAATGGAAACAGCAGTTTTTACTAAAAAAAAACACATGGAACTCCATTTATTTACATGTGCAGGTATTGTTGGGTTTTTTTTTTACCTAGCCAATAAATTAAGAGCAATCTCATTAAACCCTTTTGAAAGTGTGGTTGAAAATGCGAGAGTTTTATTGTTGTTTTGTTTTGTTTTAGCATCTTTGTTTTTCTTATACATCACTGCTACTCAATAAAAATTATATTGGAATAAGTGAATGGTCTCCTATGAAAATATCGACTTAATTGTTTTTTAAATTAGTAAAAAGTGACCAGTATTTGGGCCCACACAGTGTGTGTATGTATATACATACATACATATATGTGTGTAAGTGTATATATGTATATGTATAGACATATATGCATATACATCTGTGTGTGTGTGTGTATGTGTGTGTATCAAAAGAAATCCTCATGAGTTGTGAGATTTTCCACTGGGAGGCCCCTTCCCCAGCAAATGATTTCCATTGTTTGCACCCTCCTGCTTATAGCATATCCTGTTTTCCAGGACATTGCAAGATCTGATCTTTGCCACCCTAAAGGCTCTTTGCTTTAAGCCCCCCTCTTCTTTGTGCACTGCTATAACTCTCTCATTTTTGTCTCCATGGCAACTCCCAGGCCTGGCACTCTGTGTGTTCACATCCTCCTTTTGCTGAAAATGCCCATTCCCAGACCCTGTACATCTCCCTTGCTCTCTTTTCTAGGCCCTCACAATTCTGGTTTAGCAGATTCGACAGACTTAGCCAGCTGATGTTCCTGAAATCCAATTTTTTTTCAAGGTCATACATTCTGTGTTCCGTGAGCCATCACACATTTTGTAGTTTCTCTAAGCTTTTCAAAATCTGGACCTTTAGAGGTAGGACTAATCTCTTGGTTAGGAAATTCTGTATTCTTAACTCTAGGCCCAGCAGTATAGATCCTTGAAAGGTCCCGGGAAGCCCTATAATCAAGGTCCCAAGGGGCAGGTATTTTGAATTACAACTCCATATCCTCCTAGTATCCATAAGGATTTTTCTTTTTCGTTTTTATTAGAGAATTATTACAGTGCACATGAATCTTACCACTGACAAAGTTTTAAAACTAACTAGTGTCTCTTCTAAGTCCTTAGCATGCTACTCATTATTTACCTGCAACTGAAAAATATTTTTGCCCTCTCAGAACATATTAAAATGAACCTTGAAGTTAAGGATATTTGCCATTTGAAATACCATTCCGCAACAGATCCTGTAGGTTGTCAGAGCCCTCACAGCTATGGCACATGGAAAATTAGAGGATACTCTGGTCCTTTGGTGTTCTTTCCTGTTTATCTGCATCCCTTCTTCTAGAGGCTCTCCTCAATCTCTCCTCTTTTCTGCTGCTCCTCCCAGACCTGAAGGCATCTGCTCTCAAAAAAAATCTAAAATTGCCTTGTTTCCAAATTTCCTTCAAACTGGACAATATTGTAGCCAAGAATACATATGATCAAAAATCCTGGAATTGATGATTTTTTATTTCAATTCTAACACCCCTTCCAGACCACATGATTTTCATTCTCAGGAGCCTCCTATTTTTGCTATATGAAAGTTAATAGTGTTAAGAGATATTAAGGGGTCCCCTAAACTTGTCTTTTTGAGTTGCCATATTTTCCAGAAATATTTCTCAGAGCATGTAGGAAGTCCTGAATGTGTCAAGGATGAAGCTCCCCTGAGCTGACATAATTTGTTATTGCACCCCAAGCTGGACTCCCTGTGTGTTCTTGGGAGCTAAGAGGCACCAGCCAGTCTGTGCCAGGCTGGGATAATGTGCAGCCGGTATCTTTGCAGATAAGTAGACTTCTGTTTTCATTGTCTAGCTGCAGTTCTCAAGGGAAAATAAAGAGGCTTTTGCCATCACCTTGCTCCTCCCTGTAGGCATGGCCTTGACTTTTTTCCCACCTTTGCTGAACTCGTCCCCCTCCTATGTCACATTCTTCCTGTTATCCCCTGCTTCCTTTGTCCTGCTATTAGAGAAATGTAAAGTTCTGTAAAGACTGAGAATCCATTCATTTCCATATGCATGTTCATTTCCCTTGTAATAAACCTGATTTCACACAAATCTTGTGATGTTGTGATTACCTATTGACATTAGGACAGTCCAGATCTGACCTTTTATATTCTAAGAGCTCTCCTCATTCTGGTCTAGCTTCTTCCAAGTGCTGCTACTTTTCTCCTCTTTCCCAAGGCTGCTCTCAAACCTTACATTCTGTAGACTAATATCCCACTGTTTTGATAAGTTGTATTCTCAGTCTCTGTATATTTTCCACTTGTTTGTTTGTTTGCTTTTCAGGGGTGGGGTGGGCAATCAAGGTTAAGTGACTTGCCCAGGTTCACACAGCTAGTAAGTGTCTGAAGCCAGATTTTAATTCCAGTCCTCTGGACTCAAGGGCCTGTGCTCTATCCACTGAGCCACATCTCTCACTTTCTCTGTTCTATAGTCTCTAAATATCGACATTCCAATTTTTTCAGACTGAAAGAGCCCAAGATTCTGGATCAGAGAAGTCCATTAGCATCAGATGTTTTAGGGACTATCCAGGACATGCCATTTTTGTTTCAAAAGCCATATCCTGCTAAATTGGATCAGGTAAGATTTTTATTTTTTATTAATTTGATTAGGAATACAATGTACATGAGTCTTACCAATATGATGATTTCGAAATAGAAGTTGTCTTTCTTAGCAGTTCTTTATACTTTCCTGTCAAAAATTTCTCAATAGTCATTTTCATTAATAATCCTAGAAATAACAATCTTTACTAAAGAAAAAACACATGTAATTGCATTAGTTTAACTACAGGAATTTTGGATTGCATGGAATACAGGGTTTTCTAGCCAAAAAATTGACAGTAATGTCACTAAATTCTTTAAAAAGTCTGTTTGAAGATAGAAGGTTTTTTGGGTTTGGTTTTCTTTTCATTTCTCTAATTGCTTTTCTTATCTGTCTCTGAAGCCCAATAAAAATTAGATTAGAATAAGTGAATAATCTCCAACAACAAAAAAATCTGACTTTGATGGGGTGCTTGGGTGCATGTGCTTGGACCCCAATTCTAAAATCACATTTCTCTTTAAAAATCTTATTTCTCCCTAGCCTCAAAACACTATCCCAGGCAGTTTCCCCCCAACCCAAGGATGCAGTCTGCCTCAGCAACAGTCATTATCTCCCTTCCTGCTATAGTAGCCAGCTGTACCTATAGAATTTATTAGTTTGAACCAGCTGTTTACTGGCTGAACTGGCTGTGCACTGGGTCATAATGACATTTACTGTTCACTGACCAATCATATGTATCCTAGACTTAGATGTACGAATACTCCCTCACATTTATCTTGTCTAATAAGACATTGATGAGAGCAGCCTGGTATTCTTCAGTCAGTTCTGACTGCTAGTTGACTTAGTGGTGTTTCAAACCTAAAACCACACTTCCAGGTAGCCCCCTCCCTGGGCTATTTCCCAGTGAACTCTGGGTAAAATACCTGTGCAGTAGATACTAAAAGTGCATGCTCCTTTAAGACCTAACCACTCCTTAAGCACTCCCTCATCCTGCCCTGAATCACCTAGTTAGCTTATTTGGCACATGTTTTATTATAGAATATCCTATATAAACTTTACCTTTACTGCTCTAAGGTTACAGGTTTCCTAAAAACTCTTGCTTGCTGAAAAGCAAAATAAATCTTTACCTTGACCTCAAGAATGCTTGAGTCCATGAGTTCATTCCAGGCAGCCTGTCCCTTTGTGGGGGTCTCACAACCCCCTTTCTAGCCCTCATCAACTTCTTATTTTTTAAATTATTAAAATAAATGACCAATAATATTTGAGCCAACACAATATATACCTGAAAATACATTCTTATGTCTTTTGAGATGTTCCATTGGTAGGCCCCTTCCCTAGCAAATGAATTCTATTCTCTGGCTGCCCCCTCCCATCTATAGCATATTCTGTTTTCTAGGATATGCAAGATCTGACATTTGTTACCCTAAGGGCTCTCTTTGCTTTGAGGTCCCCTCTTCTATGGGCACTTCCAGGTCTCTCATTTTCATTTCCATGACAACTCACAGGCCTGGCACTCTGTGTACTCAAATCCTCCTGTTTCTTACAATGTTCATTCTTAGCCCCTGAATATCTAGTCCTCTCCCACTTCTATTCAATTTCAACACTGAAATTATAAATTCTACACCTGAATTTTGAATTCAAATTCTTAATTCAAAGTTTCTGTCAAGTGCACCAAGTCTTGGGTCCAGTTGCCTGCCATGCTGGGTTGTTTTCACTTCACTATTCTCTTCCCATCTGTACATTGAGAGGCAGGATTTAACTGCCGGCTCACACATTCTTTATATCTGTTCTCCACTACTTCCAACATTCCCATGTGTTGGAGGCTTCCCAAGAAGCCTAAACAATTAGGAGTCTAGGGACCATCACAGATATGAAGTTATTGATTCTAAAGCCATGCCATACTATGTTGAGGCAAGGTATTATTTTATTTTATATTACTTTGATTGTTCTCACAAGTTACATGGGTCATGCCAATATAATGATTTCCAAATTGATGTTTTCCCCCTAATAAGCTCTCTATACTTCACACCTTTTTTCTTGTTAAAAATTTTTTGATAGTCATTTTTATTAATATTAATAGAAATAGTAGTCTTTACTAAAGAAACCCATTACTACAATACTTATTCTCATGTCCAGGTTTTTTGAGATTTGGGGTGGATTTTTTTATTTGTTTAGCCAAAAAAATCTACAACAATCTCACCAAAACATTTTGGTGGTTTATTTCAATACATGTGAGGTTTTTGCTTGTATGTCTGGTTTTTTAATTTTTTTGCTTTTTTTCTATAATGCATCAGGGATGCATAAGATAATTTATATTGGAATCATTGAATAAGCTTGGATTAAAAATGTACCTTCTTATTCTTTAAGTAGAGATGGCCAATATTTGGGCCCACTAAGAATATTTGTTGTTCAGTCATTCAGTCATGTCCAACTCTTCATAATGCATTTGACTATATCATACTGGGCTGTTCCTTTCCATGCTCCACTCTCCCTCAAAGTCTGTCCACACTGTGTTCATTGATTCCGTGACACTATCAATTCAAGTGTTCTCCTGCCATCTCCTTTTGATTTTGCCTTCATTCATTTCCAATATCAGAGGAGTTACTAGTAAAGCCCATCTTTTCATTATATGGCCAAAGTATTAAAGCTTCCTCTTCAGTATTTGGCCTTCCAGTGAATAACCTGAATTAATTTTTTCAATATTGCCCTATTTGATCTCATTGCTATCCAATGGACTAAGACTAGAGATGAAAATCAATTGTTGGCATGGGTGAGATTTTTCACTCTAAGACCCATTCCAGAGCAGATGATTGATGTTCTTAAAGCCCTTCCAGCTATTGAGTACAGTGGTTTCTTGGACACTCCAACTTATGACCTTTGGTGTTCTAAGAGATCTCCTCTGTCTCCAACATCCTTTCTTCTCAACCTTCTTCTACCTCTCTCATTATCTTCTCCATGGCTACTCCAAGATCTCTCATTCTATGGGGTCAAATCTCACTGTTTCTGACCATTTCATTTGTCAGTGCTGGAACAACTCCTTCTTTCTCTGCTCTAGTAAGTCCTAACACTGACTTTCTGGCTTCTACACCTCATCTGCTTCAGGATCCTGGATTCAATTTTCCTTCCAGCTCAGACATTATAAGTTCTACGTGTCTTCCCTGATCTAATCCTTTGACTTCACTTTCCATTCAAAATCAGGTCCTCCAGAAGGAGGAATTGATTTTGAGCAAGAAATTTCCAAAATCTAAGCTCTCAGCCACCTCCAATATACCTCCTTGAAAGATAATTGGAAGTCTAGACTTTAAGTGTTCTAAGGACCTTCCAAGTTCTGATATTTTGGATCCTCAGGCCATATCCAACAATAATCTATTCGATTTTTCAATTTAAAAAACTGATATTATGATTATTACAATGTACAGCAGAATAACGAGTATCCTGATTTGGAGACATAAATCTTGTCCTCATTATATCATATCTTTTGGTTTGTGGAAAAAGACCCTACATTCATTAGAATGAAAAGTAATACTGACAGGAGTGTTTCTCAAAGATGGAAGGGCACAGAATTGCATTTGTTTTGATGTGAAGTTTTTTATAGTTGTTGCTGTTTTTTTAGGGGTGGTGCAGGTAGTCACAAAAGAGTGTTTTCATTGATATCCTTTACTAGTGTAAAAAAAAGAAAAAAAGAAAGATGGAAAGATGAGATTTTTAAAAGAAGAATATAAATTCAATCAGAATAAAAGACTGATCTCCTATGAAAAATCTAAAACTGCTTTGTTTCTTAATTTCATTCAAACTCGCCAATATTTTAGGCAAGATTATATATGATCTTAAATAAGATATTCGTAAAAAGATTATAGCAACTTATTGCAAGAATAATATACTTTGATCAGGTAGGATTTGCATCCAGAATGGAGGTCTGGTTCAATTTAGGAAAACTATCAGCATAATTGATCATATCAACAACAAAAACTAACAGGAGCCATATGATTATCTCAATAGATGCAGAAAAAATTTTGACAAAATACAATACCCATTCCTGTTAGAAACACTGGAGCCTTCCTTAAAATAATAAGTAGTATCTACCTAAAACCATCAGCAAGCATTATATGTAATGGGGATGAGCTAGATGCATTTCCAAAAAAGATTGGGAGTGAAAGAAAGATATCCATTATCACCACTGTTATTTAATATGGTACTAGAAATGTTAGCTTTAGCAATAAGAGAAGAAAAAGAAATTGAAGGAATTAGAATAGGCAAAGAAGAAACTAAGTTATCACTCTTTGCAGATGATATGATGATATATTTAGAGAATCCTAGAGAATCAAGAAC
Source organism: Notamacropus eugenii (assembly GCF_028372415.1). Classification (NCBI taxonomy): domain Eukaryota; kingdom Metazoa; phylum Chordata; class Mammalia; order Diprotodontia; family Macropodidae; genus Notamacropus; species Notamacropus eugenii. The sequence continues at coordinate 24,857,457 of NC_092879.1, read as the reverse complement.
AAAAGTACTTGAAATAATAAACAAGTGTGGTAAAGTTGCAGGATACTAAATAAAACCACATAAATCATCTGCATTTCTATATATTGCTAACAAAGCCCAATAGCAAGAGACAGAAAGAGAAATCCCATTTAAAGTCGCCATAGACACTATAAAATATTTGGGAGTCTACCTGCCAAAACAAACTCAGGGGCTATATGAACACAATTACAAAACACTTTTCACACAAATAAAGTCAGATCTAAATAAGTGGAAAAATATCATTTGCTCGTGGGTAGGCCAAGCCAATATAATAAAAATGACAATTCTACCTAAATTAATTTACTTATTCAGTTCCATACCAATCAAACTACCAGAAAATTATTTTCTAGAGCTAGAAGAAATAATATCAAAATTCATCTGGAAGAACAAAAGGTCCAGAGTATCAAGGGAATTAATGAAAAGAAAAGCTAGGGAAGGTGGCCTAGCCATATCAGATCTCAAATTGTATTATAAAGCAGCAGTCATCCAAACTACTTGGTACTGGCTAAGAAATAGAGGAGTAGATCAACATAATAGGTTAGGTACACAAACACAGTAATCAATAATTATAGCAACCTCCTGTTTGATAAACTCAAGAACTCCAGCTTCTGGGATAATAACTCACTGTTTAACAAAAACTGCTGGGAAAACTGGATAGTAGTGTGGTGGAAACTGGGCATAGAGCAATGCCTGACACCAAACAACAAATTAAGGGAGCAAGGGATAATCAGATTTATGGAGAATGGAGAAATTTATGACCAAAGAAGAGATAGCAAACGTTATGAAATGCAAAATGGATAATTTTGATTACATTAAACTGAAAAGTTTTTGCCCAAACAAAGCCATTGCAACCAAGATTAGGAGGGAAGCAGAAAACTGGGAAAGAATTTTTACAACTAGTGTCTGTGATAAATGCCTCATTTCTAAAATATGTAGAGAACTTAGTCAAATTTACAAGAAAACAAGTCATTACCCAATTGATAAATGGTCAAAGGGTATGAACAGACAGTTTTCAGAGGAAGAAATTAAAGCTATCTATAGTCATATAAAAAAATGCTCTAAATCACTATTGATTAGAGAGCTGCAAATCAAAACAACTCCGAGGTACCACATCACACTTATCAGATTGTCTAACATGACAAAACAGGAAGATGATAAATGTTGGAGAAAATATGGGAGAGTTGGAACACTAACGCATTGTTGGTGAGCTGTGAGCTGATCCAACTATTCTGGAAAGCAATTTGGAACTATGCCCAAAGGGCTATAAAAATGTGCATACCCTTTGACCCAGCAATACTGCTTCTAGGGTTGCATCCCAAAGAGATCATAAAAATAGGGAAAGGTCCCACATGTTCTGTTTTGTTTTGCTTTTCTCATCATTTCTCACCTTTTAATTCTTCTATGGAACATGACTAATGTGAAAATATGCTTAATAGTATGTATAGAACCCATATAAGATTGCATGCCGTCTTGGGGAGGGAGAAGGGAAGGAGGAGGAGAAAATTTGGAACTTGTGGAAGTGATTGTTGAAAACAAAACAAATAAGTTAATAAATTTGGGGGAAAAGAGTATATATGATCATAAATCCTAGAATTAATGATGTTTTCCATTCTAAGGCCCCTTTAGACCACATGATTTATGTTCTCAGGACTTTCCCATGTTTCATAAAAGAAGTTTTAAGGACACTGATTTTTTTAAGTTTTGAGAACTCTCTTCACTCTGATCTAGCTTCTTCCAAGTATTCCTCCTCACTCTTTTCTCCATGGCTACTCTCAAACCTGACATTCTGTGGACTAAAGTCCCACTCTTTTGATAAATTACACTCTCAGCTTCTGAACAACTCCTACTTTTTTCAAGGCAGTCATGGTGAAGTTACTTGCCTAGGATCACAAATCTAAAAGTATTAGACTGGTTGAACTCAGGTTCTCCCTATTCCAGAGCTGGCACTCTGTCTCCTATGTCACGTCTCTCACTTTCTCTGTTTTAGTGTTTCTCGATACTGATACTCCAAATTTAATAGGTAAAAAAAAATCCAGATTCTAGATTAGAAATGTCCATCCTTGTCAGATGTTTTAAGTTCTAAGTGCCCTCCTTCAATTTTTCCTCCTTATTGGTACATTCAGAAGCAGAATTTAACTACTAGATCAGATATTGTCAACAACTTCTAACATTCCCCCATGAAAGGTTTCTGGAAGCCTCAACGTTTAGTGTTCTAGGAACTATCCAAGACATAGCATTTTGGGTTCTAAAGGCATATCAAGCAAAATTGGGTTAATGCATTATCTTATTTGTTATTAATTCGATTGTTATTGTTATTAATTCTGATGTGCCTGGGTCTTACCAATATGATGATGTCAAAATGGAAGTTGCCTTTCTTATAAACTTGTGATACTTTCCTGTCAAAAAATATTTTGATTTTTTCCTGTCAAATATTTTCCTGTCAAAAAATTATCAATTTTCACTTTTATTAATAGTAATAGAAATTGCTAAAGAAAGAAATACATGGAACTGCATATGTTTTTCTTTGCAGAGTTAATGTTTTGGGAGTTGGGGGCTTTGGCTAGCCAAACAATTGGCAGTAGTCTCTGGGTGTGTGTCTCTGTGTGTGTGTATGTCCCTGTCTCTCTCTCTCTCTGTGTGTGTGTCTCTGTGTGTGTCTCTCTCTGTCTTTGTGTGCGTGTCTCTGTGTCTCTCTGTGTGTCTCTGTGTGTGTGTCTATCTCTGTGACTGTGTGTGTCTCTCTGTGCGTCTGTGCTGGCGCCTCTGTGTCTCTCTGTGCGTGCGTGTCTGTGTGCGCGTCCCTGTGGGTGCATCCCTGTGCGCGCGTGAGCGTCTCTCTCTCTCTCTGTGCGCGTGCGTGTCTGTGCGTGCGTGTCTGTGCGTCTCTCTGTGCGTGCGTCTGTGCGCGCGTGTCTCTGTGTCTCCGTGCGTGTGCGCGCGTCTCTGTGCGTGCGCGCGTCTCTGTGCGTGCGCGCGTCTCTGTGCGTGCGTCTCTCTGTGCGGGTCTCTGTGCGTGCGTTCCTGTCTCTGTGCGTGCGTCTCTGTGCGTGCATCTCTGTGTGCGTGCGTCTCTGTGTGCGTGCGTCTGTGAGCGCGTCTGTTTCTGTGCGTGCGTGTCTGTGCCTGCGTGTCTCTGTGTCTCTCTGTGTGCGTGGCAAAAAATTGTTTTTGCCACGAATCGAGCATTTACTCTAAAGTTATGTTGGTAAAAGAAAGTTTATGGGCAAATGTGAAAAGGCTTTGGGTTTAGGTCTTTTCTTGTGATTTCTGTCAATTAGTTTCAAGGGGATTGTGATAAATTGTAAACTGTTCGTAAGAGAGGAAATATTTGTTGTATTAAGAAATACTTTGTAAAATATTTCATATGGTTTTTTGGAAGGCCTACCTATCCAATTTGTATTTGTAAGTTACAAAAGTAGGAAGAATTTAGTTTCTCTAATAGGATATAAAAATGCAGTTGATGTCATCTGAAATTTATTGTTCGGGTTCATAGCTAAAACAATTTGTTATCACTTATGAAAATTATGTGTGCCATTTATAATTCCAACGCTAAAACTTAAAGCTGGTACACTGTGTGTATATGTGAGGAAAGAAGCAGTCCTCAGGCTAGTAACAAGTTCAGCCCCAGCAGCTGAGGAGATTGTATATAGAACCTGCTTTGGTGAGAATCTGAAAATGTATAAGAAATGATCTTCAGTGACTAGCTTTTTAGGACAAATTTAAGATCTAAGAGGTAAATAAAATCCCTGGGAACATTCTTTCTAAATCTAATGGGAATAAATAGATGTTGTATCATTGTTCCATAGAACAAGACTGGGATTTAAAGCTAACTGTAATTGTATTTTATTTACAGAGGGATTCAGGGAAAGGAATCCCTTACAAAAAAGGGTGGCCCCAGGTGGTCTGGGAGCTCCAGGAATGGTCTTGATGGGAGTGGCCAGTAAACTGGAGATTTGGACTGATAGAATTAAGAGTGGGAAGGAGAATAGACTTAGGCATAGTGATAGAGTGGACCTTAGGAGAGCCAGTTCACGTGAAAAACAAAAAAACAAAGAACCAAGGAGTTTTCAAGGTGAGGCTTTCCAGGGCCTTTAGACAAATGGGACTAAAACTCTTTTGGGATAATGGACAAAGGTCCCAACTTGGAATGAGATCTTTACAGGTTACAAAATGATGTAAAAGCAATTAGTATTAAAACAATTGACTGAATTGATTACTGAGATTAAATCAGAGACATCTTCAGTTTGGGGAAAAGAATTTCAGTCTATTTTTCTTAGAGGTAGGTAGCCTCTGGTAATATTTGGCATTTGAAGTTAAATGATTGTTTTAATTTGAATTCATTACATGAACATAAAAATTCAAGTTAGTGTTTGAACTTATCGCATGTGTAGCTCATTCTTTTAGATTGAGCAGGGTTAGAAAGGGATAAAGTAGTTTGGGAAACAGATATAAATCTATTAGAGCAATGACTTATGATTGTTATTCAATCAGGAACTAGAACATGTATAGAAAGGCATGTAAGCTACTTAAGACTTGCTTCAAAAGATGTTCCTTGGCTAATGTGAAATTAGTCATGTCTGAAACTGATTATTGGAGCTTGCTGTTTTAAGATTTTTGTGGGACTATTAACTGACTGTTCTTCTGAGTCTAACTCCAGGTGTGGATAGCAAGAGGGACGGTCTGAGCCACTGATCCATGATGCCAGTAAGCCTGTGAGATGCTGGTATGAACTGCAAAAAGGTAATCTCATGGGAAGGTTGGGAGAGCGGCTGTTCAGCCTGGGCTGAGGTAGGATTCTCCTGACTCAATTTCCCCACTGACACCTGGCAGACTTGAAGCCTGGCTGAATGCCAGTTGACAATCTACTCCTGCCTGGAATTGACATGAAGTGAGGGAGATGTTGTTTCCCTGCAATGTCCCTACTCTTAATGGCAAATTACTAAAATCAAGTTTTATAAGTAATAATACCAGATCTATCGAATAATAGATTGTTGGTAGGGAACATCTGAGGTTAAGTCTAAAATTAAGCTAATAGGTTTAGGACTTTAGACCAACAACAATAAGTTAGGGTCCTTTAATTCTTTTTTTTTTAAATTAATTTATATAACTTTTAACATTCATTTTCACAAAATTTTGGGTTCCAAATTTTCTCCCCATTTGTCCCCTCCGCCTACCCCAAAACACTGCCCCTATCACCAATCTGCCCTCTCTTCTATCATCCCTCCCTTCCCTTGTCCCCATCTTCTCTTTTGTCTTGTAGGGCCAGATAACTTTCTATACCCCTTTACCTGTATTTCTTATTTCCTAGTAGCGAGAACAGTACTTGACAGTTGATCCTAAAACTTTGAGTTCCAACTTCTTTTCATTCCTCCCTCCCCACCCATTCCCTTTGGAAGGCAAGCAATTCAATATAGGCCATATCTGTGTAGTTTTGCAAATGACTTCCATAATAGTCGTGTTGTGTAAGACTAACTATATTTCCCTCTATCCTATCCTGCCCCCAATTCATTCTGTTCTCTCTTTTGACCTTGTCCCTCCCCAGGGATGTTTACTTCTAATTCCTCCTTCCTCCCATTTGCCCTCCCCTCCTTCATCCCCCTCCCACCCCACTTATCCCCTTCTCCCCTACTTTCTTGTAGTGTAAGATAAGTTTTCATACCAAATTGAGTGTACATGTTATTCCTTCCTTAAGCCAAATGTGATGAGAGTAAGCTTCACTTTTTCCCTCTCACCTCTCTCCTTTTCCCCTCCTTTGAAAAAGCTTTTTCTTGCCTCTTTTATGAGAGATAATTTGCCCCATTCCATTTCTCCCTTTCTCCTCCCAATATATTTCTCTCTCACCACCTAATTTCATTTTTTTAAGATATGATCTCATCCCATTCAGTTCACTCTGTGTGTGTGTGTGTGTGTGTGTGTGTGTGTGTGTGTGTAATCCCACCCACTACCCAGATACTGAAAAATTTCAAGAGTTACAAATATTGTCTTTCCATGTAGGAATGTAAACAGTTCAACTTTAGTAAGTCCCTTACGATTTCTCTTTCCCCATTGCCTTTTCATGCTTCTCTTGATTCTTGTGTTTGAAAGGCAGATTTTCTTTTCATCATGAGTGCTTGAAAGTCCTCTGCGTCATTGAATGACCATTTTCCCCCTGAGGTACGATACTCAGTTTTGCTGGCTAGATGATTCTTGGTTTTAGTCCTAGTTCCTTGGACTTCTGAAATCATATTGCACACCCTTCGATCCCTTAACGTAGAAGCTGCTAGATCTTGTGTTATCCTGATTGTACTTCCACAGTACTCGAATTGTTTCTTTCTGGCTGCTTGCAATATTTTCTCCTTGACCTGGGAACTCTGGAATGTGGCTACAACGTTGCTAGGAGTGTCTCTTTTTGGATCTCTTTTGGGAGGTGATCGGTGGATTCTTTCAATATTTATTTTGCCTTCTGGTTCCAGGCAACATGAAAGACATGACATTTTTGCTTCTAAACCTGTATCGTTGGAACTTGTGTCAAGTGCTTATCTTTCATTTTATGACTTGGGTTATTATTACAATGTATTATGTTGGTTTCCTCAGTACTACGACTTTCCCGTCGAAATCTTCCTTAAAAGCTACATCTGCTGAACAACAGTCTTCATTTTATTGTCCAAAATTGCTGAAGACCTATTTTTCTTAATAGGAATGGAAACAGCAGTCTTTACTTAAGTAAGGGATACATGCAAGTGCACTTGTTCTGGTGTTCAGGTTTTGTGGGATTTTTCTTTTTTTTCTCTTGGCTTTCCAAAAGTGCACAGTAATCTCACCAAAAGCATTCTGTGGTTTATTTCAACATGTGTGTGGTTTTGTGTATTTTTCAGTTTTTTTGCCTTTTGTTTCTATTCTGCTTTAGTGAGGCGTGATTTATACTGGAATAAATGAATGATCTCAAAAAAAAAAAAAAAAAATCTGCCTGCCTGGGTTTTGTAAGTTATTAAGAGATGGCCAAAATTTGGGCCTCCTAAAAAATTTGTTCTTTTGTTCCATTCTGCATGTGTGCGCGTCCCTGTGCGTGCGTGTGTGTCTGTGCGTGCGTGTCTCTGTGTCTCTGTGCGTGCGTGTCTGTGCCTGGGTGTCTCTGTGTGTGCGTGCATGTCTCTGTGCGTGCGTGTCTCTGTGTCTCTGTGCGTGACTGTGCGTGCGTGTCTGTGCGTGACTGTGCGTGCGTGTCTGTGTCTCTGTGCGTGACTGTGCGTGCGTGTCTCTGTGCCTGCGTGCCTGTCTGTCTGTGCGTGAGTGTCTGTGCCTGCGTGTCTGTGTCTCTGTGCGTGCGTGCCTGTCTGTGCGTGCGTGCGCCTCTGTGCGTGCGCCTGTGCGTGCGTGCCTCTCTGTGCGTGCGTCTCTCTGTGCGTGCGTCTTTCTGTGCGTGCGTGTCTCTGTGTCTCTCTGCGTGACTGTGCGTGCGTGTCTGTGTCCCTGTGCATGACTGTCTGTGCGTGCGTGTCTCCGTG